>NC_058382.1:51560471-51864082 GCF_018350175.1 Felis catus | reverse complement strand
CCCTGGCCCCAAAGATCTCAGCTCTGTGGGGGATACATTTGCATCGCATCACAAGAGTAATAGCCAGCGAGCACTTACCACCTGTCAGGCATCAGGTCATTTGATTCCTGCAACTGGAAACTGATGGAAGGCACCATTATTTTCTCCATTTTTTGTATGCAACTGTCCACGAACACGTAGATGAAGTAGGCAAGCCCAGGGGACCCCAGAGGAGGCGTTCCTAACTCAGGGCTGGGGGTCATGGCAAGACTGGCGGATGTTGGGGATCCTTTCCCAGAAGAGTCAACGCCATCCCCGAATCTTGAAAGGGGAGCAGGAATTTCACAGGACAAGGATGAGGGAAGGGCACGACAGGTGGAAAAACCAGAGAACGGCACGAATACAGGCAAGGGGGCAAGAGACCCAGGTCTTTGAAGCGTCGCAATGGTCCAGTTGGCCAGAGTCAGGACGGCACAGGTGGGTGGCGGAGGGAGTTTCTACGTGCTCCGTTTCCTCCGCCCCCCCAAGGTCTGCCTCCCGGCCTCCCCATCCCCTCATGCTCCACCAGAAGCACCTTCTTCCTGTGCTTCGATGTGCCAAGCTCCGCTCTGTCCAGTTTCTGGGCCTGTGCCCAGGCGGGATCACGTGCCTCGGTCACCCCTCCAGCTCCCTCCTTTGGGTTTTACATCCTGCTGATGTAACTGTCAGGCCGTTCACTCCTGCCGCCCTGGCTGCTCCTTGAGGTGGACCCATGTCTTCCCATTTGCAGGTGCCTTTTTGAAGCCCAGCCTCCGTATTTCAGCGGAATAGATGGTGTCTTCATTCCCGATCGCTGCCGTAGCAAACCACCCCAAACTTAGTAGCCTAACACAAAATACAAATTTATTCTCTTACAGTGCTGTAGGTCTGAAGCCTGAGATGGGTCCCTGTGTGAAAATCAAGGTCTGCAGGACTGGTTCCTTCTGGAGGCTTTGGAGGGACGGGGGAATCTGCTTCCTTGCCCTGTCTATCTTCTGCAGACGCCCGCTTTCCTTGGCTTGTAGCACCACATCACATCATCTCTTTCCCTGGCCTTCCTTTGTCGTATCACCTTGTCCGACTCTGCCTCCCCTGGCTCCCTCTTACAAGGACTCTTGTGACTATAACACCACCCAAATACTCTAGGGTAATCTCCTCCCCTCAAATTCCTTGATCACATCTGTAAGGTCTCTTTGGCCCTACAGGGTCACACATTCGAGGACTTCAGGGATTAGGATGTGGACACCTTGAGGGGCTATTATTCAGCCCGCCAGAGATGGATAAGCTAGCCAGAGCTGTGTCTCGGTTTCCTGATCTGTTGGGAAGCTCAGAGCAGGGTGGAGGGCAGGTGCACGGCAGGGCTTGTGGGCATGATGGTGCTGATATGTGGAGCTTCAGAAAACACACGTGATGAGGGAGGGAGAATGGGCGTGGAAATTGGGAATGTGTGTGTGCGCACACGTGTGGGGCAGGGGGGCTGGTGGTGATTGCGTTGAACTGAAAAATCTAGGATTCTGCTTGAGAGAAAGGGGGACACACGGCAAAGGGAAAATGAAAGTTAGGGACATAAAGCAAACAGTAGCAGTGGCTTCTGGGGCCTCCATTTCCTCATCTGGAAACTAGGGGAAGGGACCAGGCTAAATGGAAGGTTTTATAAGGCCATGCAGATAGGACATCCTAAGGACTCAGGCCGGGGATCTGGACTCCCCAAGCTGTCCCTCCTCCCATCTCCCAAGTCTCCTGATCCCAACTTTACACAGCCCTTCTTGGGACGCCTGGGTGGCTCCGTCGGTTGAGCGTCCAACTCTTGATATCAGCTCAGGTCACGATCCCAGGGTTGTGGGATCGAGCCCCACATTGGGCTCTATGCTGAGTGTGGAACCTGCTTGGGATTCTCTCTCTCCATCCCTCTGACCTCCTCCCCCGCTCGTGCTCTCTCTCTTTAAAATAGACAAACAAATACATAAAATACAGGGGCCTTCTCTCCACCCCCCCAGTGTAACAGCTTTATCGAGACACAATTTGCACGTATGGTGCATTACGACGCGTATAACACGTATAATGCAATGGCCTTTCGTACAGTCACAGAGTCGTGCAACCACGACCACCAGGAATTTTAGAACATTTTCATCCCTCCAAACAGAAGCACCGTACCCTTTAGTGGTCCCTTTCCCCTTTCCCCGCTAAGTCCCCCAGCCCCAGGCAACCATGAGTCTACTCTGCAGCGGCTCCTCCTGCCTATGCCCGGGGGGGGGGGGGGGGGGGTGCGTCCTGCTCAGTGCCCAGGGGGAGGCACGTGCTGGTCGTCAGCCTGTCTTACCCACGCGTTCCCTTCCTGACCCTCTGCATTCAGACTTCTGCCCTCCTCGTCCTACCGAGAGGGCTTTCTGAAAGGTCAACCATGACCCCGGGCCCAATCCAAAGGCTTTTCCTCTACGTGCTTCCTGGTCAGTCAGAGGCACAGCCAATACTAATGGCCTGTCAGATGGCCGTGGAGGTCTCCTTACCAGCGTCCTGTCTGCGGACGCCTCGTCTCTCCCCTGCTGTTGTGCAGGCTGGGGCACGCCAGGGCCCTGGCTTTAACCTCTTCCCTCTGCAGTAGAGAAGCTAACGTCCGTGGCACGGACCCGAGAACCCAAGTGGCCACACAGCAGCAACGTGGCCTGGGGCACCTCCCTTTGTCACCAAGTCCACTTCCTTATTTGGGCCACAGCGATAGGGACAGTACCCACCACTCGAGGTTATTGTGAGGATTAAATGAGTTAATGAACGGAAAACTCTTGGAAAACTACTTGGCCCGGGTGTTGGCTAACGTGATCATTTTGCTTATTCTTCTGTGCAATGAGTTTATTCGTTGACATTGTTTTTCCCCCAAAAACTTCTTAGCGTCAGACTTGCCTGGACTTCAACTTTTCGTTAAATGCAGTATGGGCGGGAGAACTGGGCAGGCGTGACTTCCCGAAAGCCTCATTTTTGTGACCTGGATGGGGGCAGCGATAATAGCCGGGCCTTAGGGTTGTTGGGGAGTTCAGATGATCTCATACACGCAAAGCATTTAGAACAATGCCTGGCACACAGTGAGTCCTCTAGAAATGGCAGCAACAGCAGCAGCAGTAACAGGGACAGGCGCTCACCTCGTCTCTCATCCCCGTGCAATTGTGGGTCGGAAATGCCCGGGGACGTCCCCAGCCCCATGTTCCGCCATCACCTTAAGCCAAACTCACAGCTCAGCTCATCCCACTTCCTCATGGAAGCGCCTACCGCGGCTGAGTAAAATATTATTTGCCAGCACCCCACTCCTGGTCTCCCGGGATACAAGACCCCTGGTTGCCTCTGACTCTTGCTTCTGGTTTATCTTTTATTTCCAATTTTCGTCCTTTCCGGTGACGCCGACTTGCTTATTCTCCTCTGTTCCGCGGCCCCCACTTTTGTCTGGGGCTTACCGACCCACGCCTAAAAACCCGCAGTGACCTCCTGGCCAGACCAGCTGCCCCCCAGTCCATTCTCCAAACCAGTATGCCCGTGAAACACCACACGTTGCCTGCTTTTGGGTGATGTCTGCAAAATACCCTCCCTGCCCCCAACCGTGTCCCTCAGCGTTTATTTATTTTTGGGACAGAGAGAGAGCATGAACGGGGGAGGGGCAGAGAGAGAGGGAGACACAGAATCGGAAACAGGCTCCAGGCTCTGAGCCATCAGCCCAGAGCTTGACGCGGGGCTCGAACTCATGGACCGCGAGATCGTGACCTGGCTGAAGTCGGACGCTTAACCGACTGCGCCACCCAGGCGCCCCCAACCGTGTCCCTCAGAAGGAGCGTCTAAATCTTTAAAGATGCTCCGCGCCAGCCAGCTGCCATCTACCGTGATCACGGACGACTTTCCACAGTTTCTCCTTGAACCTCTGCCTCCTTAGCTTGGGTTTGGACAACTGTATCCGATGCCTGGCTTTGTCTTCTCTTAACTTACCAGCCTGCTGTTGGGACTTGAAGCCTGCTGTTTCTTTACACAGACAGTCACACTCCCCACCCCCACCCAGCCTTGTCTCCGGGTCATTCCATCCTCTGTCGCTGGTGCACAACATTGATCTGTCTCTTACCAAGCCAGTCTCTTGCTCCAGGGCACATAAGTGTCCCCAACAAGCTCAGCATCATATTATTATTTTTTCCATTGATTCTTGTAGGCAGACCTATCTCTGTATGGGTTTTGTGATGGCAAAGGATGGAAAACACACAGAGGATTAAACCACGACCATTAACGTGAAGGGACAAATGCGGGGGAAATACGACGAGGACTAAGGGGCACATAAATAAGTGACTGCATTTGGCGGGCGAGCTTTACTACAGTCAAGGCAAAGAGAGATCTACATGGAAGGGCATAATTAACGTAATTTACTAAAAGGTAATCATGCCAGATTGCTAGGGAGGCAAATTGTCTCCTCTTTTCAAATAGAAGGATGACATCATCTCATAGATCAGCTCTAGCAGGATTTCTGCAATGACAGGCATGGTCTTTGAATATGGTAGCCATGAGCCACATGTGGCTATTGACCACATGAAACGTGCCTCGTACCCCTAAGGAACTGACTCTCTAATTTGACTTAATTAATTTACACGCAAATAGCCACATGTGGCCAGTGTACCATACTGGAGAGTGCACATATAGAGGTTTATGTAGATCATGTTGTAAAATGCTACAAACAATGTCTTCAGTAAAGGGTTTTAAGACCGCCAAGATCTCCAGGCTACTTTCTATCCATTTGCTAGGGTGGCTATAACAAAATATCATACGCCGGGTGGCTTAAACAAGAGACATTTCTCTTCTCACAGATGTGGAGACTGGGGGTCCCAAGTGAGGGTGTCGGCAGGGTTTGTTGTTTTCCGGAGCCCCTCTCCTGTGCCTGCAGACGGCCATCTTCTCACCGTGTCCTCACATGCTTTCTCTGTGTGCACATCCCTGGTGTCTCTCTGTATGTCCTAATCTCCTCCTCTTAGAAGACACCAGTCAGACTGGATTAGGGCCCACCCCAAGGCCCCATTTTAACCTGATTCTTTAAAGGCCCTATTTCTGGGGCACCTGGGTGGCTCCGTTGGTTAAGCGTCCAACTTCGGCTCAGGTCATGATCTCACAGCTCGTGAGTTCGAACCCCACGTCGGGCTCTGTGCCGACAGCTCAGGGCCTGGGGCCCGCTTCAGATTCCGTGTCTCCCTCTCTCTCTCCGCCCTTCCCCTGCTCACACCATGTCTTTCTCTCCCTTTGTCTCTCTCTCTCTCTCAAAAATAAATAGACATTAAAAAAAATAAAAAATAAATAAAGGCCCTGCTTCTAAATACAATCCCATCTGAAGCACTGAGGATTAGGGCTTCCACACATGAATTTGAGTGGATGCATAATTCAGCTCGTAACAGTTCTCCCTGTGCTATTAGATGGCAGGTGGGAAAAGATAATTTATTTTGTTACTTTTTTTTTACTTTAGAGAGAGAAAGAGCAAGCCCATGAGCAGGGGAGGGGGAGAGTAGAAGGGAGAGAGACAGAGAGAGAGGGAGAGGGAGAGGGAGGGAGAGGAAGGGAGGGAGGGAATCCCAAGCAGGCTCCACACTCAGCGCTCACACCCGCAACCCTGGGATCACGCCCTGAGCTGAAATCGAGAGTCAGATGCTCAACCAACTGAGCCGCCCAGGCTCCTCAGGAGAAGACATTTTTAACCAGAGGTGACAGCGACATAGTCCAGGTGTATGTTATTAGTGGCATACTGGGACCAGGAAGGGCTTCTGGAAATTGAAAGGGTCAGATGGTACCATGTTCCTTGGGCCACGCTCTCTAAGAGGAATCGCCTCACCGAGAACGTCAACTGCTCCTCTCTGCTTGGCAGTGACCGCCTCAGGGATTTGATTCCATTGACCGAACCAGCCTTATCTCCTCCCCTCCTTAGTCAGCCACCTCTGCCGTGTTTAGCTCAGACTCTCAACCCCAACGACCCCATACTCACCCCTGCTTCTGAGATTTTGTCACTGTCCCTCATGCTCGTAATCCCTTGTTTTTTTTTTAACCCCAACATCAGGGAAAGAATTCGTATCCCTCCAGCCTCAACCAAGCCCCACCTCATTCTCGGAACCACCTCTGAGCATTCGTTCTCACTTAACAACATTATTCTCTCTAGCTCTTGAATCCAGGTTGCACTTGAAAGCAGGACCCCACGACTAAACACCTCAGTGTTGTCTCAGAAACTAAATCATGAACTTAAGGGTCGGGGAACGAGACGTCTGTCTCTTTTGTAGACTCGACATCATGAAAGAGTACTAGCACACAGTAGGTCTCAGTAATGTCACTACTCTTGGTTGACAGATACATATATATATCTTTCATCCTTTTCCCACCTCTGAACTGTTTGGAAAGAGGAGGTTTTTTCCAACTTACTGTCCCGCTGCACGTTTAATATCTGGAGGCAAATCTGATGCCGGAACATCTCTCTCTGCTCCGTGTATTAAATCTATAATAAAGTCAAAGATAGATGGCTAGAAAGAAACCCTAAATCGTTTCTGAAATTATTAAATCTTCTAGTCTGAGGGCTTGGAGAGCCCAAGAAAATTTTCTTTTAATCCCTATGGGCTTTCCGTTCCATCGATGAAGTTACACAGCTAGCCTGAAAAGCAATTTTGTGAAATCATTTACCGAAGGGGAGGGGAAACATCGTTATGGTCATCCTTCTGCGGTTGGCAAGTAATAAGCATGCTCTATTCTCCTCTGGCCCAGGACAGCTGCATGGGCTTGAGAAATAGCTGGGTTTTGCCCAAATGCAGCTCTCAACAGATGTCTGCAAATATCGTCAAAAAAGAACCCTCGGAAAGTCGGTGGGTGTGACTGATGAGTGGCTGTGGACGTTTTTGTTGGCAAACAGGCAGCAGCTGTCTGTCTCCCCTTTGCGGGTGACTAGCTTTCGAAAGGAACCTGTAATTCCTTTGTTTTCCTTGTAACTATCTCAACCGATATGACTTCTTTTAAAGCAGTGTTTCTCACCTAGTTCCAGTTTCGCCCCTGTTCCCCATCCCATTCAGGGGACATTTGACGGTGTCTAGAGATATTTTTTATTGCCACAGCTGGTGTCTGACCAGAGATGCCGCTAAACTTCCTGCAATGCCCAGGACAACCCCACCCCCAGCAAAGGATGATTCAGCCAAAATATCAATTGAGCCCAAGTTGTCTTAAAGTAATAATACCTTGTTTTAGTTACGTCTTGTTCACTCATTCATTTATTCATTCAACAAATATTTACTGTTGAACATAGAAAATACCCAGTTAGTCATATTTCTGTATATTGCCAGACTCATCAATCCACTCACGTAATGTGTGTTTATTGAGTATTGACTCCAGGCCAGGCACTGGGGTCCTGAATGGCACAGTTGGGGTCCTTCCTCATCTGGGGTTTACTTCCTTGTGGAAGGGAGGCAGAGCCTCAACAAGTCAACAGATGAACAAGATAGTTTCTTTTTTGTTGTTGTTTATTTTTTTATTTTGAGATAAAGAGAGTGTGGGAGAGAGGGTGAATGGGAGGAGGGCAGAGAGAGAGAGAGAGAGAGAGAGAGAGAGAATCCCAAGCAGGCTCTATGCTGTCAGCGTGGAGCCCGATGTGGGGCTCGGTCTCACGAATCATCTCTTAGCCCTGACCTTGACTACCTCCAGTTTTCTCTCTGTCCTTGACCACTGAGAACCGGTACCCGTGTAGTCCAGCCCGTCTACACCACTGAGATACCACAGCCAATACCGTACGGATGTCTGACTCGGTAAATTAAAAAGTTTTCAAGAAGAGTATAACAGTAAGCTAACCATCTTGGAAATGACACAGCAGAAGGAATGCCTGATTATCTGATTTAAGAAGCAGCTGAATCACAGTGACCATCTGCAAAAGAAAAAAGACTGGAAGGAAGCAAACCAAAATGTGATAGTGTTAGCCAGTCTCTGGAGTGTGGACTTGATGTTCATTTTCTCCTTACACTTTTGTTCTTAATTTACGAGTTTCCTACAATAAGCATATATTTCTTTCACCATAAGACACAAGGGTTTTGGTGATTGGTGTTTTTTTTTTTAATTTTTTTTAATGTTCGTGTATTTTTGAGAGAGAGAGAGAGACAGAGCATGAGTGAGGGAGGAGCAGAGAGAGAGGGAGACACAGAATCCAAACCAGGGTCCAGGCCCTGAGCTGTCAGCACAGAGCCCGACACAGGGCTCGAACCTACAAACTGTGAGATCATGACCTGAGCTGAAGTCGGACGCTTAACCGACTGAGCCACCCAAGGGCCCCGGTTGTTGGGTTTTTTTTAAAGACCATTCATGATTCTGCAAGATCAGAGAAGCATATACAGCATCCAGAACCAGTCCTATTTGATTACACATGGAGCTTCACAAAGTTTTTTGGGAGGCAATTTCTGTGCTCAGGGAAGCCATTGGATTTTGGCCAACCTAGTTCATTAGGCAAATAGCACCAGCTTTATTTCCAGGACAATACCTACTCTCTGTTCCACAGACCATTATGTTTGTTAGCTTTTTTCAAGGATGTCTGTGATTCCCAAAAGTACAAAAAAGTTCTTGTACTGTAAGGCACTCACCCATGCAAAATGCAAAAGCCATACAAACACAAAACACATTCCCACATATTTTAAGATCTTTCTCAGGGGCTCCACGCCTTCCCACAGCCAACAGCCTGACCTAGGAAGATTTCTCAGTGAAATGCCCCTTGAAATCTAGGCTTTACTTCTTTATTTTCTCCCCACAGATAGCTACCACGGCTGGCTTCCCAAATGTCCAAAACTTCCCCGATCCTGGAGAATTTCCTAGACCTGGCCTCCACCTAGCACATTCTACCTGCTGCAGTGAAGGTTACATTAAGGATTCTTGTTTTGGTTTTTTTTTTTTTCATGATTAAGGAACGCTTTCACACACTAGAACTTTTGGCAGATCGGTTAATGAAAACAGTCCAATACCAGATCCGACGATTCATGAATAATTACAATGCCCAGTGTGACAGCCAACAGCATCTCGTCCCCCAGGGTCTCCAAGCATCTGGGTTTAGCACACAAAACATTTCAGCTCTGAGCCATGGTCTGCCCCAACCTGGATGTCCTATGCCCACAAGGTGATAATGTAAATGATGTTGCAGCCATATCCGTACCTTCTTAGAACCCAGGTGGATCGTCCACACCCATTAAAACTTGATGGCCTGAGAGGGATTCATGGTACAAATAGTAGGCTGAGGCACATGGGTTGAGAACCACTATGGAATTCAAAGCGTTTCTTACATCTAAAGCGTGATACGGTAGGACAATGACTTTTAGGACCGTCATTTGAAACGAACAAACCTGGAGAATAACCTTTGCATAAAAGATTATTTTTATCCCGGCCGCCCAAATCTCCCTGGACTAAAAACAGATTAATTGCTGGGGGGGAAACAAAACCCACCACTCTTACCTCCTCCAGGGCCCAAAGGGAGTCGACCACGGGCTTGATCTTCTTCTGGTTGTAGAGCTCAGTGAGTTTGTCCACTACTCCTCGAATGAGGCCCGCACGGCCCTGTTTGAAGAGCAGGTTTAAAAGGGAAAATCCCGCGATGACTTTGTTCTCTTCATAGAGCTTGATGGGGTTCACCTTCTCGACCTGCCACCACTGGAAGGAGAGAAGGTGTCGGTTACAGGGAACCGGAGCCGGTCGTGGTCACAGCCTTGTGGGCGGCGGACGGGGCCCCAGTGTGGCGGGTTCCAGGCGGCCAAATGGTGGCCCGTGTTGGGGTCATTTTTAAAGCAGCTCTCCAGCCAGTGTTGTGAGTGCACGGTGATGCTTAGGAGCAGAGCACGGGGGTCTAGGCAGGGGCAAGAAGCCAACTTTCTGAAAACAACCATCAGGCCTCGTGTCGTCGGAACGTGAAGGCCCCGGGTTAGGACGGTCCGCGCTGGAGTTGGGTCCTGGCTGCACCACTCGAACCCCTGGTCTTCTGTGTGCTTCGTTTCCCTCAGCCACGGAGAGGGGCTGGGTACTGCCTCTCAGCTGTCTGGGAGAGTTTGGTGTATGAACGGTGGTGGCAGTGACAGGGTTGGGGAAGGGGCAGGGTGGCAGCGAAGGCCGCCGGGTGTGGTGGGGACTTGGTGGGATGATGATCCAGCCACAGGAGTGGCGTCCTAGGGGCAATAAGGGCACGCCTGGAGAGCTGGGTAGGAATCCAGCAGAGAGAGAGTAAGGGAGCATAACCCAGGCAGAAGAAATAGTGTGACGGAACCGTGAAGCCACTGGGATGGGATTAAGCCAGTGGTTCTCATCTGAGGGAAGTGTTACTCCCCATGGGACAATCTGGTCATGTCTGGGCATGTTTTTGTCGTGGTGACTGGAAGGGAGAGGCATCTACTGGCATCTAGTGGGTGGAAGCCAGGGATGGTGCTGAACATCCTACATTGAGCAAGACAGCCCCTCATGATAAAGAGTAGTCCAGCCCAAGATGCCAGTACCGCTAAGGTCCTAGGTGGGGGACACCCAAGTGACAAGTGTGACTCTCTCTTTTCCAGCCTCTCATCCCCCAGGCCAGACATGAAAATAAGAAAAAAAAAAAAATTCATGAACAGACTGCAGAAATGGTTATCCAACGGTTTTGTTCTGGTTTAACTGCATCTTCTTTGGTGCTGGTTAGAATTTAGAAATTCCAAGTTCTAGTTTCTAGAAGGCTGTAAGGCAAAATGGTTAATGGTTTAATGCACAGGCCAAGAGGCCTGTGATGGGTCCTTAGGAACATTCCTAATGTTTACATTACTGGTGTGTTTATTTACCTCCTGCCTTTCCTGGATCCTAAAAGCTCCCAAAAGCTCACAAAAGATTTTGGTATGTTTTTTTAAGCGGGAAAATCATATTGTTAGGAACATACGTGTGAGAAAGACAAGTTGAAAACAGGGATAAGATGCACACACAAAATTCTTTACTAAGGTACACTCCCTGAGGGCCCAGAGGCCAGCTCTAGTAGAGACATTTATTTGGCCATGGGCTGCTTGCGGCAAAAACAAAGCAGAGAAATGATTAATGACTTGTTTCACGGTGCATCTGCAATGTCTCAGTAAATGTTTGCGAAACGAGTGCCTGATAACTCTGCGATTTCTGCACAGTTGTAGTTCAGTGGGCTCCAGAGCCTGGCTTTGAATCCCAGTTCGGCCACTTAATAGCTGTGCAACTTGAAGCCAGCCACTTAACCTCTCTATGCTAAGTTTCCCTACTGCGCCTCACGGCGTCATCGTGAGGAATAAACGTGTCAACATATACAAAGTCCTTACAACAGTGTCTG
Source organism: Felis catus (assembly GCF_018350175.1). Classification (NCBI taxonomy): domain Eukaryota; kingdom Metazoa; phylum Chordata; class Mammalia; order Carnivora; family Felidae; genus Felis; species Felis catus. The sequence continues at coordinate 51,852,777 of NC_058382.1, read as the reverse complement.
ACCTGGAGTAGGTCTGTATATAGACCTATAAATATAAATATAAAATATTTCTATAAATATAAAATATTTCTGTTATCTTAAGTTGGAAGGGATCTTTTTGATTTAGCGGAGAGTTCTGGATTTGGAGTCAGGTTGCTTTCTAGGCGTTAACTGTCGTGAACCATCTTTATGGTCTAAAAGCAAACGGCATGTTTGGCCAAGAGCGAGTTCGAGTTCTGCAAGGGTTTTAAGGTAGAACATACTTAGGACATCTGAGTGAGAAATTCTTGTATGGTTCCAAGTATGCCTTTAATTTCTAAGCCTTTCTCCAATGTATAGAAGAAAATTCCTTTCTAGAACCTTCTAAGCCTTTGTCCAATGTATAGAAGAAAATTCCTTTCTAGAACCTTCTAGAACAAAGTCATCGTTCCCCTCCTGGCGGTGTTTTTACGAGAGCTTTCACTGAACCTGGGCCCACGGCAGTCATTGCATTAACACCGTGTGCTGTGATTGTGCGTTTGGGAGAGACAGGGAAAACATTCTTCCAGTTGCTTGCAATTTGGGTCAACGTGGTTACCCACAGCAGGCTGTCAGCATCACGTTAATTACAGCCACAAAACAGCTCTGAGTGGCATGAAGCCTGTCTTCAGAGGACTCGCTGCTCAGACAGCATCCCTCATCACACCCCGTGCTTGCTGCCTTGCAGATTCTGTAGTTGCAACGCTCCTTGACCTGAATGCTGAAGTTCAAACGCAAAGACAGCCTCTTTACTCCTACTCGCACAGGACAGGGGGTACTGATCATTCCAGAACCAGGGAATGTTCGGGGGTGAAGCCTTTCGCAGCCAGTGTTGGCCATTTAAGGGACACATGAATACCCCAGGGGGCCACACTTAGAATCATATCTAAACCCCTCTCTACGGCTTTCCCTGGCCACCCTATTCAAAATGCCTCCACTCCATCCTGCACCCTGTTTTCAATCCCTTTCAGAGTTCTTATGACCATAATGATAATCCTCGTCTTAATTCTGTTTTCCTTGTTTCAGTCTGTCTCCCTCATTAGAAGGTAGGAGGCCCAAGGGGCTGCAATGAACCCATCTCATTCACTGCAATACCCTGGTATCTTGCACACAGGGTAGGTGCTTAGAAGATGCTTGCAAAGTGAGTGAGTCCATCATGCTACTCTGGCTGCTGTGGAGGAGGAGGAGGAGGAGGAGGAGGAGGAGGAGGACAGGGAAGGAGGAGGAGAGGAGGGGAGAGGGGAGGGGAGCAGGGAGGGGAGGAGAGGAGAGGAGAGGAGACAAAAGCAAGCTCTCACAGGAAGCAGAATTCCCTGTTGAGGGGGCAGCGGAAAAAATTGAAGTTCAAGCCCAAATAAGTTGATTCTAGCAAGTGTTTGCTCTAGGTGAGAATATAGATCTGGATAGTTTGGAATGCCCGGGGATGTGGCTTCTCAATTGCAAAGTAACCGTTACATGCAGAGCATGATTATTGAAGCTATTGAAGCTACTGAACACAAAAATCTGCCTGTGTCCTAAATCACCCCGGGGACTTGCTAAAATTGGGGGATCCCATTTGTATCTCCAGCTCAGTAGAACGGAGATACAGAGAGAATCTTAAGAACCCCCTCCCGCCCCCCCCCCAGAGACCCGGTCAGAAAGTGGCCACACTCAAGGTTGGTTTCTCCACGGAGCAAAGAAGATGCATGAAATGCCAAGTTTATTTTTGACCAGGGGTAAGAAACACAAAAACTCACGCAATCTCTGCTGAAATCAAAATAAAGCTTTTTTGAGTTTCTCTGAGGCTTGCACCTCTCTGCTTCGTTTAGACAAAGCAGCCAGACTATGCACACGGTCTTGCCCATGTGTAAGGAGCATGATGGAAATGCAGTCTCTATTGAAAAAGAATGACACGGAGGACGGACACACCAGATTTAGGTTCTTAGGTCAATGTCTTTACATGGAGGAGCTCACAACACGCAAATCAATCACCACACTACCTACCACAGTACATTTGACGTGTGTGGATACTTACCGATTTGGCAAAGCTAAAGAAGCTCTTGGTCTCTCCAGTCACCATGTTGGATGAACCTGCAAATGAAGGATTCCCAAGTCAAGCTATTGCTAATGAAAATCAGCATCTCTTGCCACACATGGAAGAATGGCAACTGTCTGGTCCAGCAGTGCCAAGAGCTTGAAAATAACTTCAACTCGGCCTCGGAACAAGGGGGGAAATGGAGAGGATGGGTGGCGTCAGGTTGACTCAATTTGAGCCAAGCGTCATGGGATCAAAGAGAAAGTACTATTTCTCAAGGTGACCCTGCCGTTACTTTGGAAAATTGGGCACGTAGCAAAAATGTGACTTAGGCCCACACTCTAATGAAATGATGAGTTCCTGAAATGTCTTACTGGTTCCATTCTTCACGACTGGAGATGAAGTCTTAGGTGAGCCCAATTCATGGTCTGAATTCGATTCCTTCACCAGTTAAGGGGCTCTGATCTGGGCTGGGCACTTACGTGGCAGGGAGAGGTGGGGCTGAGTTAGAAATTAGACGGGTGGAAAAAATGGGGTACAGAAGAGCTAATGAGGGTGAAATAGGTTCACGAGCCAAGGAAATGATATGACCGACATACCAGCTCCAAAGAAATCTGAGCAGGAAGGTCAAAACCGCTTGAGACAAATGGTGCGAGAAATGGAGATTTGCTGATGGGAACACGCAGTATTCGACGGGAGGATGAGGGAGGGAATTAGGAGGATTTCCTGCCATGTTCTTACAGAGAGAAAAGCTCCCTTTGTGTGGTTCCTGGGGTTGGGGAGTGGATGAGAGAGCTCTTAACAGATCAGATGCCACATTGGTGTCTTTTCAACAACTCTGTTGCCTTGCCCCCAAAGATTGGGAATAAGTCCTTCTTAGTCCTTTTCCACTAGTGAATGAAAAAACAGTGTATATTCTGAACCTCCTTATTTGGCCTGTGTCGTCTAGTAGCCAGTTATTCAATCACTGCTTCTGTTTTTATCACCAAGCAGGACGGTACTCGGCTCTTGTTACCTAGTAACTGATGCAATCAACTAGATGCTATGTGAGACGGTCAAATTATGTTCTTCCAAATGGCATCATGGAACTGGGGCAAAAACAGAACTGGCAAATAAATAAGAACGAATAAACTGTCCGTCTAACATCTGACTCACATGTTAGTCAGCGTTAGTATATGTGCTCCCAAAGCGAGTACAGCTCACATGTTCATCATATCTGGTATCCCCGCATCGTGCACTGACGCTCACAACTCCTTTTATCAATAGTGGGAACGGGTAAAGAATCACGCATCCACCTCCAAAGACTTTCAGATGTGTGGCCGCTATTGAAAATACTGCAACGCTCCAGCAATGGGAAGCTTATCTCCTCTCTTTCCGTCATAACGATGATGATAAAAAGATGCTCGAATATTTCTACCTCTCAAATAACTCTTCAAGAAGCTTCTCAGTGAATAGCAAGGGAATGAGCATCTTTTTCTGAGTTCCACAGAGCGAAGGCTCAACTTGCTATCAGACCGACAGGGGACAGAAGTGCTAAAACTCTCAAACGTTGGATAGCCCCAGGATCACTGGGCGTTAGAATGTGATATCTGGCTTCAGAGATGGTTTTTTGACTTTGTAGAGACTCATGCTGACATTAGTTTACAATCGTGTGACAGAAGAGAGAAAGAAGAGAGGAGGAAGGTCTGGGGTCTCATTTTGCTGGAGAAAATCTCCCAGAGAACTTTCATAAATTCCAGCTCAAACTCAAGAGCGTTATCAGGGAATGTGCTCCAGCCATCCAGGGCTTCTTTGGAATTAGGACCCACAGGAGGAGTTGAGAAGAGGAAGAGGCTGTGCTTTGCAAATTCATCTCCGATGGTGGAGAATCTCCCTTAAAACCCCCATATCCTCACCGCCCCCTCCCGTCCTACTGTGGGTCCTTGATTCCTTCATTTTTTTTGGACTTCCTCTGAAGCCAGTACTATTTCCCACCTGGGCCACCTTCTGTGGGTCAAGTCCCATTTCAATGGCTACACCAGCTTGGCCTTGCTTTACCCCTTTTGGAATGAGAAGTATTCATGGGGTTAACAGGCCAATAGGCATATACGCTTGCTTTTATAATTGAAAATAACGACTGGCAATAGCGAGACTATGGAAAACATTTAAAAATTAAGCCCCCTCCCCGTCTCGCTACCCCAACACATCAACACAAGGCATTTGTCAGTGCCTTTGTAAGCACAGGTGCAGTGCCCCCTGTTGCAGACCGTATCTCTGCTTCTCTTCAGCTCTTACCGTATAAAATATAGGTTCCCAGTGGTTTGAGAAGGCTGAGACCTTTTCCAGTGTTGTCCCCACAGAGGCAGTCCAGTACAATGTCCACTCCTTCCGCAGAGATTCTAAAAGGTGTGAAGACAAAGTAAGAGAGATACTGTAACGCTCATGTTAGGGACCAAACCAGGAACAGCAAGGGCTCTGGGAGCGGCCATAAATAGGACAGAAGGCCGGGAGGTGGGTTTACCTTCCCGGATGCAACTACAAGAATTTCACAACCTGGAGGCCGCGAAGAGTCTGGCCGGTGGCTGCTACCAGGGGCCAGCCCGGGTTAGGCGGGAAAGCATGGACATCACAGCCAGATACCCAGATTTGCATCCAGCCATGCCATGCAGCCTTCTCCTTTGTTAGGGGCAGCGAGCCTTTGTGGTGACCCATGAAATGCCTGGCCGATCACCAGTCACGTAACGGTCACTCCGTAAGTCAGTTGCTCAACAATTGATGTTTGTGGAGCTTGGGTAATGGGCCAGGCTCTGTCTGAGATGCCGGAGACGGAGTGGGGAGCAAAGGCAACATGTTCCTGTCGTCATGAGGTTTCCCGTCTAGCAGGGATTAGCTTTTCTTCCCTTCTCCCTGCCTCCTCAGTGGAGCTCTAAAGACCCGTTAGTTAACTCACAAACTTCTATTCGTTCCATCTCTGGGTTCAATGAAAAATGGAATCTTTGAGGAAGAGGGCTAAATACAGAGGATCTTCCTCTCTGCAGCAGAAGGTTCCACAACAGAGAGGATCCACATTTGTATTCTATGAAGCAGACGAAGCATTTCTTGATCCCTTCTTCCATTCATTTATGTATACATTCCTTGATTCACTCACTTATGCATTTAACAAACATCGGTGGGCTTCCACTGTTAGAAGATATGATGCGGGAGAGAACTGCCAACAGGAAGGCTCCAGCGATGCTAGGGAAGATATTCAAGCCCCGCAGCACCCGCTTGTGGCTGGGCCCTGCTCTGCTTCGGTTTGTGAGTTTGCAGGATTATCTTGTCTTAGCACAGAGCTGAGTGTTGCCACCCTCACCTCCGAACAAAGTTCAGGCAGTGCCACTCAAGTCAACAGCTGGGTCCTGTTTTCCCCAGTGGGAAACTGCACGTGTATGTCTACAGTTCAGACACTAAGTCAACTGCCCCCAGCCCCAGCACAGCTGAGTCGTGACCTTTAAAGCCCTCAGGTCAAGTCCAAAGTCCAGTCATCACACTGACTCAACAAAAAAGATTAGTTTTAGCTTTTGCCTAATAGAACGGTTATCTGTAAAGACAGGGCCGTTCAAGTCCCACTTATAAGTTCACTTATAAATTCCCCACTATAGGGAATGAGGCCAGTGGATCTAAAACCGAAGTGGGCACCAGGATCTCCCGGAGGGCTCATTCCAACGGATTGCAGTTTGCCCTCCTTCCCCCCTCGCCTCCTAGCGTCTGCTTCAGTCGGTTTTGGAGCCGGCCCCGAAGATTTGCATTTCTTTTTTTTTCTTTAATTTTTTTTTCAACGTTTTTTATTTATTTTTGGGACAGAGAGAGACAGAGTATGAACGGGGGAGGGGCAGAGAGAGAGGGAGACACAGAACCGGAAACAGGCTCCAGGCTCCGAGCCATCAGCCCAGAGCCTGACCCGGGGCTCGAACTCACGGACCGCAAGATCGTGACCTGGCTGAAGTCGGACGCTTAACTGACTGCGCCACCCAGGCGCCCCAAGATTTGCATTTCTAACAGGCTCCCCGGAGATGCGGATGCTGATGATGCTGGCTCCACCCTTTGAGAACCACTGGTCTAAGCCAGCTACTGAGGAGTCAAGCTAGCATTATTGTTTTTTATTAATAATTAATTTGTTCATTAAGTATTTAGCCCTGACGCTGCACGAGGCAGCGGAGATACAGTGGTGAGACCAAACAGATTTGATTCCTCCCCTTTTAGAACTTTTGTGGGGCAGATGTTAACCCATATTTCACAAATGAATATCAGACTGAAACTGATTGGGGTCTAATGCCACAAAGGTGCTACGAGACTGTGCCAATCTAGTGTGCCCAGTTACGTACGCCCAAAAAGGCATCCCTGGGGAAAGGCAGAGCGTAGGAGTTATCTAGGTAAAGAGTGGCAGGAATAGTGTTCCCGGCGGGGGGGACAGCATGTGTGAAGGTCCTGTGGTGAGAGGAGGCCTGTGAGCAGGAAGCCTGGGAAGCAGCCAGTTTGGCTGGAGTAGAGATGAGAGGGAGCGTGCTGAGGTGAGACCCGAGAGGCAGGCGAGGGCTGGAACGCACACACACGGTTGGGTGGGCTCCAGGCTGGTGCCTCACCCCCGGCGATCAGGTCTCCACCTTGCTTCACGGGCTGGGTGACCATGCCCCTGTCTTCCTCACTTCTGCCAAGTCTTTCTTCTGCCAAGTGTGTTCGCTGCCGAGGAGGTAGGACCCTTCACTGCTTCTACTGCCAGCCCTTCTGAGCCACCTAGTCTTCTACGTGAAGTCCGTTTCCCCGGGACCTCCTTCCTTTACTGCAAGACACCCACCTGTGCTCAGGAGCAGCCCTCACACGCTGGGCTGTGCACACTTTCTGGGGCACCCCTGACGGACCTGCCCAGGCCCAAATGCTCGCTTCTTGCCTGACGCTCCTCACATCTGGACTCCACCTGTGAGCGCCCATTTTCTGCCCCAAACTGCCAGGCACAGCTGCCCCATCTAGGCCCGTCGCTCTTTCCTCTGGGTCTGCGGAAATGCAGAACAGACCCCAGCAAGGGGCGACCTATAGCCTACTGCCCACTCCCTCCTCCTCACCTGCCACTCACTGCTCAGGGCAGTGTGACCTTGTAGCTATTCCCGAAACCTTCCTGCCTCAGGGCCTTTGCATATGCTGGAATCGCTGCCTGAACAGCCTTTCCCCAGCTCCCCTTAGAGCTGGCTCCTTCTCATCCTTCCCGTCTTATTTTTTTTTTTAATTTTTTTTTCAACGTTTATTTATTTTTGGGACAGAGAGAGACAGAGCATGAATGGGGGAGGGGCAGAGAGAGAGGGAGACACAGAATCGGAAACAGGCTCCAGGCTCCGAGCCATCAGCCCAGAGCCTGACGCGGGGCTCGAACTCACGGACCGTGAGATCGTGACCTGGCTGAAGTCGGACGCTTAGCCGACTGCGCCACCCAGGCGCCCCACATCCTTCCCGTCTTAACCCACATGAGACTTTCCCCAGAGACGCTGTAACTAACCACACCACCTGAAATGGCAGCCCCAGATGGCCTCTCTTTCAGTTCCCTTTGCGTTTTCGCGTCTGTACCAAAGACACTCTTCAGTATCTATCACGGGCTGCGATTATTCTATTTGTCTGTCTCTTCCGCCAAAATGTAAGCCCCATGAGACGGGGACCGTGTTTGTGCTGCCTGTTGTCGTATCCTCAGCCCTTCTCATCCTGCCGGACACAGTGTTAGTTCTCAGCAAGTACTGATGGGTCGTATGAGTGGATGATGAGTGAATGAACGCAAGGCAACGAGGAAAACATTTTAAGAACGGCGTTCTGCATTGCTATCTGAGTGCTTCCTTCAAAGGGAACTCACACTTCCTGAGCTCTACTGTATCCCGGGCATTGCAGAATTAATCTTTATGACATGTCTAGGAGACAGGCATTTTAACTGCACTTTTGTGAGGAAGAAATGGAGGTTCTCGGATGCAGCGCCTTGCCCAAGCTTACGTAACTAGTGCACCTGCAATTCAAACCGCGGTCCAGTGTGATTCCAGAGCCATGGCCTTTTCACCGTTCCGAACTTAAGATTTAATAAACGTTCAAATCAGTATAATTACGGAAGCACTGCTTTAGCAAACAGCTCTGGGAAGCAGTCAATTTCATGCAGTCTCTGAAGGATTCTGGTTTAAACGCTGTCTTTAAAAATAAGTACAGAGGGGTGTGTGGGTGGCTCAGGCGGTTAAGCGTCTGACTTCGGCTCAGGTCATGATCTCGCGGTTCTTGAGTTCAAGCCCCGCTTTGGGCTCTGTGCTGACAGCTCAGAGGCTGGAGCCTTCTTCGGATTCTGTGTCTCCCTCTCTCTCTCTCTGCCCCTCCCCTGCTTGCACAGTCACACACACTCTCTCTCTCTCTCTCTCTCAAAAATATTTTTTTTTAAGTTTAAAAAAATATAGACATGCACAGAGTTAGACTATGTTACTTCAAACAGAGAGGCCAAGAGGTTTCTATTTTAAGCTGCTTTTTTGTCATGCTAGATGTTAGGAGAGGCCCCAGGTCAGGGTCCTACACATTGGTCCTAAATTTCCAACCACTGCACAACCCCTTGCCGAGTGCTTAGGTCACACCGGACACTGGGTGTGCTGAGCTGGGGGTACACAGATGAGGGTTCACGTTCATCCCTGCCATCCAGGAGTTCATACCAGGGAAGACAGACTAAATGGACAGCCCAGACCTAATCACCATAGCTCCAACGGAGCCACTTGGGGTGACAGAAGATGGTCCTTCTGTTGAGTGCTAATGGGTGAGAGGAATCGGCCAGGTGCCAAAGGAAAGGCATTCTGCAGAAGACACTGTGATAGGCTGACCTGGGGCAGTGAGCATCGAATAGGCCCAAGGAGGAGGCTCTGGGACACCACCCATGGTAACGGGAGGCCCTGTCTGGACACCGTCTCCTTCCAGAAGGACACAAGAGTGTCTGCCACAGCTGATAACTAACATGGGGGTGGTGGGCAGGTGTGGGGGTGGCCTTAGGGCCCTAGGGCACTGGGCTCGGGAATCAGAATTTCATCTCAGTATTTAGCACTTCGTTTGCTACTTACTTGCCGTGTGACCTCAGGTGAGTTCCTTAGCCTGTCGTTGTCTAGCGTCCCCAACTGTGGAAGGGAATGCAGCTGGTAACACCTGCCCCAGGCTCCTCTGTGAAGCCTGGGTGAGTTTCTGCACATGGAACATGATGTTCATGGTGGCTTCTGGGTCCACAGTAGCTTTTTTTATTTTTTCAGAGTGGGCCAACTTGAAGAGAATTCTTTCAGTGTGGGAAGAGTATAAACGAAAGACTGCAAAACGTCAACAACCCCAACCATTAGCCCAGACAACCATTAGGGTGGGTGGAGCCACCAGCCCAGAAACCACTAGAGCAGAGGCTGGCTACCCTTGACCCTGCTAGCACAAGGTGTCCCACGTTCAAGAGCACTTTCGAGGTGCCAGCCACAGTGCTGAGCGCTTCCTGAGTCCCGCCTCACTGAGGACGCTTCACGCCAACCGTGTAACCCAGGGGCCATCATCATCCCCACATAATGGATGAGGAAACTGAGGCTCCACGGGGTCAGGCAACATACTGTAGGGGCCACTGCAGGGAATGGGATTTGGGCGGGGGACTCTGGTTTGACCCATTACATCCATTACATCTAGAAACCAAGTGAGGGCACCAGAGGCAGAGTCGGCTTTCCTAAGATGAGCTGTGGTCAGCCCTGGTGACCGTCATTGCCACTAGTGGGCACACAGGTTCCCAGCAGGGGCTGCACAAAGCTGGGGGCTGCTCCCCGGGCAGCCTGCAGGTGAATTTCAAAATGGATCAAGTGCCCCACCCCCATTCAATCATTACAAGCCCAACCAGGGGATTAGACGGAATGGGACTCAGTTGGGTCTATTTGGAATCAGGGCCTCCCTTACTCATATTCACAGTTGAAGGGCACCTTAGCAGCTCCTTTTAATGGAACGATCGTGAAATTCACAAGCAGAGCTAGGCAGCCCCTCAGAAGGTCAGGGGCCATCCTCATTTCTTAGCACCTCCCCCCCGCCCCCCGCCGCTGAAAATCTCTGGGGGTGTCCGCCTTGCCTGTGTGTGTGTAATCATAATTACACAGAAGCAGACGGGGGGGGGGGGAGGGCTTTCTCCTGTTGTCATAAATCTCGGCACACTCAAAGCCCAAACAGAAAGAGCCCCAGCTCAGAGATGCTCTGAGCCCAATTCAGCAGAAAGATATTTGGGAATGGCTGATCGAAGGCTCCCGTGCCTGTCCTTCCTGGGTCCCCAACCCCTCGCCCCTTTATCACGGATGCCCCTCTTTGCTTCCCGCCCACGTGGATCCAGTGAAGAATCCCTCCTGAGCGGCGGTAGGGCCACCAGGGCCGTTCCTGGGAGAGAAGCCCTTGACTTTGCCAAGAAGTTAATTCCCCCTTTATTGTTACTTTCATCTCCAGCTGGATCCTTGGCTCTCCGCTCAGTGCTTCTCTTTCTGAATTCCTTTTTCTCTGAGAACTCATCTGTGCCATCACTTTAACCACTTCCAAGCTCATGATGGGAGGATGAGGTCATTGCAGGGTGCCCGGTGCAGGGCAGGCTTCTCCCAGAGAAGTGTGTGGCACACACAAGGGTCTGACGCACAGAAGGCAGCGCGCAGTTCCTGGCACATAGTAGGCTTCTCACAGGGGGCTGAGCACAGTACCCCGTGCACAAGAGGCTTTTCACAGGGTGCCAGGCACCGTCCCTGGACTATAGGAGGCTTCTTAGTACATGTTGACAATTACTTGTCAATACCACCTCTAGGAATCCTTTCTCGATCACATTCTCTGTTCTCTCCGAGTGATGACACCTCATCGATTTCCGCTGCCTCAGTTTCTTTACCTGTAAAACGAGGCACTTTGCCCTCGCAGGACCACCCGAGGTGCATGAACGATGGTCTAATCGTATGGGTCAGCAGAGTGGAGGAGACCAGCAAAGCCGGGTGCAATTATCCGCCTTGCTTGTGCCCGCGCACCTTGCTGGGATTCGCTCCCCACCTCCCTCTACCTACTTAGATGCTTCCCATCCATCATGCTCCCCGCTGGGGGCTGCCCACCTCGGTGATCTCTCTCGTCTTTCTCTCCTCTATTTTGGAAGTCCTTACTGCTGGAAGCACAGAATCCAAAGCTTCTCACTCTTCTGTTTGGTTCAAGCATAGTCAGACAGAGAAGGGGTGAGTGACGTAAAGGTTCGGTCTGTGTTACAAACACTTTGCCCCCATTCCCTTTACAATGCCTGCTGGAAGGCTGAGAACGGGTTCAAAGCAGCTTAGCAGTTGACTGGCTTATAAAAGAGTTTGCATCTTGGGGTGCCCGGGTGGCTCAGTCGGTTGGGCATCCAACTTCGGCTCAGGTCATGATCTCACAGCTCGTGGGTTCGAGCCCCGCGTCTGACTCTGTGCTGACAGCTCACAGCCTGGAGCCTGCTTCGGATTCTGTGTCTTTCTCTCTGCCCCTCCCCTCCTCATGCCCTGTCTCTCTCTCTCTCTATCAAAAACAAATAAACATTAAAAAAAAAATTAAAACAAAGAGTTTGCATCTCAAGAAATTTTATGTTAATATTTTTTTTTCCTGGTGGATCACCACCAAACGCTGTAACAAACAATAACTGTGGTCCAAAAAGTAAAGAGAAATCACTCTGCATTCTACTCCTGCTGCATATTAGTGGTTATATTTTTTCCCACCACTTTCATTTTTTTTTTGTCTTTATGCGCCAAGAATTTATACAAAGCTGTGATCACAGTGTAGCTGGAATTTGGCATTCTGCTTTTTTTTTTCCCACTCAATATGCTACCGTGGGTATTTTTTCATTTTGTGACAGAATCTTCATAATTATCTTTTTTTTTTTTAGGGGCTGCATAATATTCAAGCGCGTGGGTGTCGCATAATGCACTGAAGTGTTTTCCTCCTGTTGATAATGGAGGCTGGTTCTGAAATCTCACTGTAACAGACAATGCTATAATTCACCTTGTTGGCATATGTTGAATACCTACCATGAAGCCAAAGCATTTACTTGGTTCTGCAACAGGCAGCAGGTGCCTGTTCCTTTGGATTTTTTCCTGAGGGCAGGGGTGGTGGGAGAGAGAATGAACCTATCTGTGGCTTCCCAGTGATTTTTAATTGAATCCCAGGGTCTCTGCTTAAAAACATAAGGAATTGTCGGAGGTCGCATTTGAAAGAAGGTGGTGGGAACGTGGGTCTCAGATGCTGTCCCTTTCTGCTCCTCTGACATCAGCAGGAATCATTGACTCGGGGGCTAGGAAGGTAGGTCGAGGACAATAAAGGGTAAGGGGGTGGGAAAATTCTCCATGGAAAATGGGGAGGGCAGACTGTCCCTTTTTTTTGATATTTTCAATATTTATTTATTTTTGAGAGAGAGCGAGCACGTGAGCAGAGGAGGGGCAGAGAGAGAGGGAGACACAGAATCCGAAGCTCCGGGCTCCGAGCTGTCAGCACAGAGCCCAATGCGGGGCTTGAACCCACAAACCAGGAGATGGTGACCCGAGCCAAAGTTGTGACCTGAGCCAAAGTGACCTGAGCTCAACCTACTGAGCCACCCAGGTGCCCCAGACTGTCACTTTTTCAGAAGAGTAGCTACCTCCTGACCTGGTTTTCCCTTTGCTTCCCACACTGTAGTACCTCCAGCTCCTCTGGCCTCCTTTCAGATTCTTGAATTTAACCAAGTCTTTCCTGACCCTGAGCCTTAGCACGTGCTATTCAACTTAGTCAGAAATGCTGTTCCTTTGGCCCGTTTCTCATCCTTTAACGCTCAGCCCGAGTCTCACTCTTGGATGAACGCTATGTCTAATCTCCCTGTCTGCATATGTTCACCAGCAGCCTGCATATCTCCATCAGAGCATGTATCAAAAGCATAAACGAATCCATTTTTAAAATAGTGTTTTTATCCCTCTTCCCCAACTAGACTCAAAGCTCCACAAAGATAGTGACGCTCAAGGTGGTTTTTTGCCGGATCTTCCGCCCTAGCACAGCACCTGGCCCATCAGAGACACTTGGTAGTAAGCAGGTCAGGGTACGAATGGAGGAAAGGATGTTTGCCAAAATATCACTTAAGGGGATAAAGGCAAAGACTGCTGGAGGGACACTGGCAGTCCGTTTTCCCCATCACAGCTCCAGAGATGCAAGTTACAAAAGGAAGAGCTACCTGAGGGTTACGGAAATAGGCGAAAGTCTATGCCGGAAGTCTTTAAAATATGCCTGCAGTATCTACATATCTGAGAAACAGGTGGCGAACTTCTAATAGCGAGTTTTGGAGCTCTCTATCCATGTCCTACTGGAGATATCGGGACAGACTTGAACTCTGTGCAAATCTTTAAAATTAAAAAAAAAAACAAATCGGAGGGGCTCCTGGGTGGCTCAGTGGGTTAAGTGGCCAACTTCAGCTCAGGTCATGATCTCATGGTTTGTGAGTTCGAGCCCTGCATCGGGCTCTGTGCTGACAGCTTGGAGCCTGGAGCCTACTTCGGATTCTTTGTCTCCCTCTCTCTCTGCCCCTCCCCTGCTCTCTCTCTCTCTCTCTCTCTCTCTCTCTCTCTCTCTCCCTCAAAAATAAACATGAAAAAAAATTTTTTTTAAACAAATCTGAAAATCCAGACCATCAGAAGGCTCTCCTTCCCAAAAAACTCCCCAAATGTCACCTAATCTGGTCTCAGTCTGTCACCCTCACCGGACCTCTCATCCTCTAGTCCTTCAGGCTGCAGTAAGTTCTTTAGTATGAGGCTAGACGGACGGCTGAATTTCTCTGTATCTTACACCTTACTGCTGGGCAAAGAAAAGACCAGAACAACGGCCCTGAGACACCTCTGAAACCCCTCAGGAGCTGGGGGTGGAGAAGGGCAGCAGCAGAGGTGTGACCCACAAATCATCTCAAGGCAGCTGGGTTTTCTACCTGATGCCCTGAGTTGACGTGCACAAGGCCATAGCCGGTGGCTCCTGGATCGTGAGTCGGGTTACAAACCAACGTTCCCCACCGTAGGAGATCAACAACATGCATGATCTCCCTGCCTGCAGCCTCCCACCCCCCACCCCCCTTCATTCTCTGCACTCTTCAAAACTCCAATCTGATCATGTCACCATGTTGGCCCTTCGGCGGCCCTCGGTCACACCCAGGTTGGAGTCCGCGTGTCCTTGGTCTGGTATGTGAGTGAATGAGAAATAAACCTCTCTGCGTTAAGGTCGCGTTAGAGCAGCTATCGTAATTTCACGCCGGCCGGTCACCCGACCGCACTGCTCCTCAGTATCGTCCTCTCCACATGGCGGTACCAACAGGGTTGCGAGAATCCAATGAGCTCATATGTATGAAGTGTTCAGCACAGAGCTGGTGTTACCAAGCCCCCGGCGTATGTTTCCTAGTATTACCATCACTGTTACTATCACCGGCCCTCGTCTAAATGAGCACCGCTGGTTTTTTTAAGAGGCAGAAGAGCAAGGACCAACCTGGCCCTCTCTAGAGCACACACCTTACCTTTTCACTTCTTGCACGTAGTCTGCATTTCTGTCAAAGAGGTGGGTCATGGAGCCCTTGATTGCTTCGTGCTTGAAAGTAGAAGCTGTTCCAAAGACAGTCACATTGGGGACAGTGGAACACAGCTGAGCCACAGCTTGACCCTGGAAGTGAAACACAAGACACCGGTCACACGGGAGGGTCACCGCCCGACAACCGGTCTCGCTGGGTGTAGGGCAGGACTTCTCAACCCTGCCGCTATTGACCTCTCTGAGGCTGGATGAGTCTTTGTCGGGCTCCGCTGGGCTTTGTAAGGTGCCTACGCAGCATGTCTACCAAATTATTCTACCTCTACCTGCTTGCTGCCGATAGCTCCCCTCAGTTTTGATCACCAAAAACGCCAAGATGTTCCCGGGGGCGGGGGGGGGGGGACAGAGTCTCCCTTGGCTGACAACTAGGGGTGGTGAAGGAAAGTCCACGTAAGCCAGCAAAGCCACGGTATCAAGACTCAACAACTATCATTTAACCACACTGAGCCTCAGGCTCCTCATCTAACCTTAGCAGTAATGGTACCTGCTCCATACGGTTCTCGGGAGCTGTTCGGGTTTGGATTCCCCCCGAAGCCGACCCCGACGCAAAGATTTGAGAGCAAGTACCTCATCTGGAATATGACCACAGGAAATACCAGGTATCAAGACAGAAATCGAAGGCGGCCAATAAAGGGTGTGCTTTCAAGGCAGCACCCAGTGGGTAACTGGAACTCAGTCCCTCTGAGGACCCCCGTGCACAAGTGTAGAATACACTCAGAGGTATCCCAACCACATGGTGAGGAGGCTGGAGTATTTTGATCCCCCGAATTCCCCTCTGTATCAGTCGGGGGTTGCTTCTACAGAGGTAACTCCCAGGCACCTCTGGCTTGTGGAGGCAAGCATGCTCCCACAGCCAGATGGAAGCCCTAAGTCAACAACCATCAGCAATGTTGAGCGCAGAGAAGATACGGTGACGGGATCTGCTACACCGTGTGTCAAATGAGGCAATATGTCACACGGGCCAAGCACCTGGCATAACACATGACACTTAAAATGAGGCACTCCGTAAATCTGAATCATCTGTACTCCTTTGGGGCTGGGATGTCCAGGCATATGAGGAAGAGCCCAACGCATGAGGTCTAAATATTGAGGGGTCTAAGAGAAATTACAAATGTAGTTAGACATGGGTGGTTTTTCCATGTCCTGTTTCAACAGGGTCAGATATGTAAGTCATTGGACAAAATCCTGCGATCATGTGAAGTCAGAAATCTTCCAGTAAAACCCAGTTTGCTGGTAATTAAGGTGCCTTCCAAAACCAGGTACTGTTTCCAGTTTTCCACCTGCCATCTTAAGGAGGCAGAAATTATTCTACCAAAGTCACCTGTGAAATGTAACCTCTGCCCAACACTTCATTACATGCCTTCATGTTGGTGGACTAAATCAGGTTGGCAGGCCTATTTCTGGAAATGTTTTTTTTTTTTTTCTTCCCAACATTCGCAATGAAAGGCAACACTGAGAGAATCATAGAATGTCAGAGCTGGAAAATCATCCAATTATCCCCACCCCGTCATTGTTTCACAGATGAGGGAAAGGTGACTCAGAAAGGTTAAGGTGACTCAGTTTTCAGAGGCAGATCTGAGAGTCAAAGCAAGGTCTCCTAACTTCTAGTTATTGCCATTTGCTATAATGCCATGCTGCCTACTTATTTTGACATTCTAAGCTAAGCAGATTTTGAGGCTGCTGCCGAAAATAGACCTGTTACTGATTTGGAGGTCAACATTTTAGGACATGGGCATGAACCTAAGACTCCAGACAGGCTATCATTCTGTGTTCTAAGAATAGCTTTGGTATTTGGTTCATATTTTTTTTTTTTCATTTGATTTTAGAGAACAAATACGGGACTCTCCTTCTTGGCGAGTGGAAATATCAACAACCAGTGCAGCAATCCTCTAAAACTCGACAGGGTTTGGAGGGTTAACCTCTTTTGTGCTGGGATGAAACATCAGAACTAGTTGATCCCTCCTGCCCACTGTCCTTAGGCCAACATGACTTTTACTCGGACAACTACTTTTCCAAATTCCTATTATGTACTGGTCACACTGTGCTGTGGATGGATGTGGGAGTATCGGGAATCAACAGTGCACCCTAATCTCTATCTCTGGGCCCCCCCCCCACCGAGCCTCAGATTTGTGTACTGAATAACCACTGGGCTGTCTGTCTCTACCTGGCTATCCAAAAACACATCGAATTCAACTCATCCAAAACATTATTCTTGGCCATCTGCAAATGACTTACTCCTTGCATTGATTTGCTGGTTGCTGTTGTAACATAATACCACAAACTGGGTGGCTCTGCCAACAAATTTGTTTCCCACTTGTGGAGGTCAGAAAGTCCAAAATCAAGGCGTCGGGAGGGTTGCGTCCTTCCAGTGACTACGAGCGAAGGGTTTGATCCAGCTCTCTCTGCTTGGCTTGTAAATGGCTCTCTTCTCCCAAGGCCTCTTCACATGGTCTTCCCTCTACGCCAACCTGTGTCCAGATTCCCCCCGTTCTTAGAAGGACGCCAGTCCTATCATTTAAACTTGATTACCTCTGTGAGGACCCTACTGCCGAATAAGGACACATTCTGAGATAGTGGCGCTCAGGACTTCCCCATATCAGTGGGGTGGGGCATGGTTCAACCCGTAACATTCCTCTTCCTGTACCTCCTGCCTCAGTGGATGAAAACTGTACCATTCGCCTGTCCCTCGGCTGAAGTCAGGAGTCTGGGGGTCGCCGGACTCCTCTTGGTCCCTTGGCCTCACATCCAGTTAGTGTACTGCATCCATTCCACACCCTTGTGACCATCACTTCGTAGTCTGGGTTGTTGCATTTCCTCACCTGGATGACGACACCACCCTTCTGGCTGGCCTGGCTGTGTCCACGTCACCCTCTGGACAGAGTGGTTTTTCTCAAACTCAACCCTGAGCATCTCATGACTGGTCGCAAAGCTTCCCGATGCCTATCACTAGCTTTCAGAAAGAAAAGCACACCCTTCGGTTTATCCCACGGGCCGGCCCTCTGGCAGGTGGCCCAGTCTATCTCACTAACATGGCTTCCCTCCACTTCTCCACTCTCTGCTCCCTAACGAGACAAGGCCCTCGATCCACCCCCGATTGCCATTTGCCGAGCCTGGTGCTGTGTGACCCTCATTCCGTGGTGTCCTCAGAATGAACTTCGAACCTAATTTTGATGAGGAGGAGACTGAGGTTCACAGAGGTTAGGCACCCAGTCCAAGGCCAGTAGGGTAAGATGGCGGACTTTGATCTCCTGTACCCACCAGTTGAGCAACGTTGAGTAACATGTCAGTTCTTCTGGTCTTTCATCTTAAAATGGAGCGTGCAATGCTATATGTGAGGTTCTTGTGGGACGATTTGATATAACGCATCCAAGGGCTTAGAATGCTCAGTATTTGCTGTCACTACTACTTTGAGTGCTGTTAGGTTTTCTTGCTGTGATTATTACGTCAGCAGAAGCAGCAAATTCACGATCCTATTCTCCCGAACGTGTAACGCTATTTGAGCATCGACACTAGCTTCTCACAGGCTGTCCCCTCCCTATCCATGCCTATCCTTCCACTTTCTTCTTCAGACTACAGCCCCTCCCCCCCGCCCCGGCCCCCCACCACCCAGGCAACTCCTCTTCTAGAAAACCTCCCCAGGCGCTTGCCTCCACCTTCCCCTGGTGCCTCCTTTAGTGCTACCATAGACCTGGGGTTCCTTCCTCTGGGACAGCGGCCACCATGGCTTTCTGCGGCTGCTAACTGATCTGTCTGTGAGCCCCATGAGGCCAGGGACCGCGCCATATATCTGGCTCTGTACCCCAGTGCTCAGGGCAGAGCCTGACACATAAAACGGATTTGGTAACACCTGATGAATGAATGCATGAGAAACCGGAATGTGATGTGACAGGGAAGTCCCTCATCAGTTTGCAGATCGCTACGTCCTTTAGCATTGCAGAGTAGGAGTAGAGCACAGATTCGATTAATGTATCTAGTATCTCACCCAAGCAGAACTTTACCATTTCCATTTTATTTTTTTTAATTTTTTTTGAACGTTTGTTCATTTTCTGAGAGAGGGAGAGAGACAGAGCACAAGTGGGAGAGGGGCAGAGAGAGAGAGGGAGCCACAGAATCCGAAGCAGGCTCCAGGCTCTGAGCTGTCAGCACAGAGCCTGATGTGGGGCTTGAACTCACAAACCGCAAGATCATGACCCGAGCCAAAGTCGGACGCTTAACTAACAGCCCCCCAGGTGCCCCACCGTTTCCACTTTAAATAAAAAGAAACGTGTGGTAGCAAACTGAGACGTTATAAGTAACTGGGTTACTTATATATTTATATAGCATCTATGAGTATTTTACATAATATAAAATGCAGAAATAAAAATATGTATAATTAGAATATATAATTAGTATATGTATAATCAGTATTATATAAACGTACATGTATATAAATAGTAATTTTAGTATATAATACTCCATTTGTAAAATATTAGTATGATAATAAAATAATATTATATAGTCATATAATATATAATTAATGTAAATAGCAAAACATGCAAGTATTCTACACGATATTATATGATAACATATTCTTATGTAAATAACAATGGGTGGAAAACCAAATTCAGTGGACACCTGTTTGTAGCACCCCCCCCCCCCCCCCCCGCCGCTTGAGCTCTCTATTAATTCACTAAGGCAATGAGAGGCCCTTGCAAGATCCTCAATGATCTAAGTAAATAATACTCAGCACTCTGTATTTGAGCACAATGTGTGCTACTCTCCTTCCTCCAACTCCCAAGATGAGTGCCTCTAATTTATCCTCGTTTCTCCCACGTGCCTAGCAAATAGCACGGACTCAATAAACATTTGTGGAAGGCGGAATGAATTTTCAATAAAAAGGATTTTGCAATTTACCTGCAGACCCAGAACATACAGTGAACAAGACAATCCATTCTCCCAGCAACAGCAGCAAATAGAGATCTGCATGTACTTGTTTTTAATTTCTTTTCCTTTCTCTCTCTAGAGCGTAAGAATTCCACAGCAAGCCTCTGCTCTCCCCTGTGGCTGGAGATACAGCCAGTACAGCAGCTGACAGTCCCCTTGTCTCCCCATATGCCAGGCACTGTGCTTACGTGCTTCGTTAAATCCTCAAACCGCTTTTAGAGTAAATACTTTTATTTCCCTTTTATGCCCGAAAACGGGGGTTCAGATGGGGAAAGGAACTTGTCCAAGGTAACACGGCTTGTACGTGATAAGGCTGGGGGTCACACTCAGGTCTCCCTGACTCCAAAGCCACTCTGTTAGTCTTCTTATCCGTCCAGCTAAGCACTCGAGTTGCTGACCTGGAACTGAAGTCCTAGACAAAACCAAGGATCTTTGGCATCAGTCTGCAAGGCTGCATTGATCTACTCTTTCGATAGCTTTGTCTTGGGTTCATACGGGTGAACAGACTTCAGCCAGCTCAATCCTAATTCCAGGGCTGCTGAGGTTCCTTCAGGCAGAGCACAGCCATGAGAAATCCAGGGACGGCAGTTGAAAGGGAGCTGTTTTGGGCCACTGAAATCTGACTCTTAGCAAGAGACTGCTGGTTCAAGGTAAGATCCTATTCCAGAAAAGCCAGGCACAGCAGACACATGATTAGAGGAATGAATGCATCTATGTAAAGGGCTTAGTACACTGCCTGGTACATGCTAAGTACTCACTAAGTGGCACTTTTTCAGCTATCAGTGCCTTGGAATTAGGACTGAGCTTGGCTGAAATTCTGATTACCCCTTCGATGGGAATTTAGGACAGATGATCCTGTCAGTGCACTGGGATTCAGAAATCAGCATCAGAGACTCAAGTAACTAAGACACAAAGAATGGATAACTTTATGACACGAATAACCTCTTCCTCCTCAGACTTGTTTCTCATCATACACCCAAACTCTACCTTTGGCCATTTGGAAAAATGCTTAGTCTTTCCTAAGCGCCACTCCTTTATCACCCACAGGACCTTTGCACATGCAGTTTCCACTGCCTGGAATCCTTTTCCCTGTCTTTTCTCCTGGCTGATGCCTACTCATCCTTTGAATCTTGGCCCCTCTGTTTTTTCACTGAGTTATTCATTCAGTGAATAATTTG
Source organism: Felis catus (assembly GCF_018350175.1). Classification (NCBI taxonomy): domain Eukaryota; kingdom Metazoa; phylum Chordata; class Mammalia; order Carnivora; family Felidae; genus Felis; species Felis catus. The sequence continues at coordinate 51,832,074 of NC_058382.1, read as the reverse complement.
GGGCTATTTAATAAGTGCCTCTAATGGATCAGACACTATGAGAGGCGCTAGAAAGAGAAAGGAGAACAAATTATATATCGTCCCTGTCATCTCGGAGCTTGCATTCCAATAAAGGCAACCGTATTAATAAAATAAGTTTACAATTAAAAGTACAATCAGTAGCCTGAAACCAGTAGGCTGCGAACACCAATTTCAAACACTGAACCACTGGGATCAGACCACACTGGTGCACCGTGTTTTTTCAAATGTACAGAAAACGAGAGGTATGAACTAAAGGGGAAATATGGGGGAGAGAATAGATAAAACAGAAACCAGATTTGGTCTCTCTGTCCTCTCCAGTCCTAAGATTTCTAGCACACACAGACCAATTCTTCAGCTGCTAAAGAAAGTCTGTTTGAGGACACCTCCCAAAGAGAATGCAAGTTCACTCATTACCCTAAGTCTGATGAAAGGGTGAGATTTTTCTATTGCTAACTTGACCATTTCTGAGATCATTTGAAAAATAGCCTTACATTTGGGGCGCCCAGGTGGCCAAGTCGGTTGGGCATCTAACTCTTGACTTTGGCTTGGATCCTGATCTCTTTGTTCATGGGATCGGACCCCGTGTCAGGCTCTGTGCTGATAGCATGGAGACTACTTGGGATTCTCTCTCTCTCCCTCTCTCTCTCTGCCTCTGCCCCGCTCACATGTGTGTGCCTTCTCTCTCTCTCTCTCTCTCTCTCTCTCTCTCTCTTTTAAAATAAATAAACTTAAAAAAAATAGGATTACATTTATCTCTTCCAAAAGTTGTTCTCCCTTTTACACAGCTCATGGAAACCACAGCCACTTAGATACTCAAAGAATGGAAAAGAATTAGCAAAATGAGCTTGTGAATGTACCAAGAAGAATCCTAGGGTGAATGGTGAAGCAAGATTGTTTTCTTCCAAAGAACCGTCAGTTTATTTTCCATCTTCATCAATGCATAGATGCACTTAGTCCGAGAAAGATAACTGAACGTTATCACAAAATCTAGGACACTGGATACCCGGGCCAGCCTTATTCTTGTCTTATGATAATACGAATTCCCACATGGGATTTAGACACAGGTTTAGAAACACTGATTACAGATCAGTGCTGTCATTTGCCTGTTCAACAATCCGGTTGACTTGATTGTTATAAGGAGAGAAAATTCAAATCCAACTGTGGGGGCTGATCCACGTGACCCGCCATCAAAGGCAGCAAAGAACATTCTACGTTCTCACCTAGTAGGCTCTAAAAATCAGGTTTTTCTTGTTTGTCACCGCACACCTGTTGAACTACGCATGGCATTCCCGTTGACATACGTGTGCGGACAGTTTCCATAGCAAAGAAGCGTCAGCGGCACACGGCTGAAGGATGAGAGAAAGGGAGGAATCGACTGCTCAGGTTGGAAGTGGGGAAACTTCTCTTTACTCCCAAAAAGCAGTAGACACATTCCAGGGAAGACTTGGTAGATAATACCTTTATTTCCCACTTTTATTTATTTTATAGATCAGTGCTTCTCAACACGTGGTGCCGTAACCAGCGGCACCCACACCACCTGGAGTCTTGCTAGAAGGTTCCACCCGGGATCTACAGAATCAGAAACTCGGGGGGTGGGGCCTGGGCATCTGAGTTTTAACAAGCTTTCCAGAAGATTCTGATTCAGCTCACATTGAGAACCACCAATACGTATCATCCTTCAAAAGCACCCACTCTACTCCACATAATTTACTGCTAAGGCCCCCATAATGCTCAGAATATCTTAATATGGGATTTTTTTTTAAGTTCACTTATTTTTGACAGGCGGTGGGGGGAGAGAGGGGCAGAGAGAGAAAGGGACAGAAGCTTCAAAGCAGGCTCTGTCCTGAGAGCAGAGAGCCCGATGCGGGGCTCAAACTCAGGAACCATGAGATCACGACCTGAGCCGAAGTCAGATGCTCAACCGACTGAGCCACCCAGGCGCCTCCTTTAATATGAGGTATTTTATTTAAAACCAAGGTGGAGCCTTAGTATTAATACATATTTATAGTATAAAGTCTATTACTTACAGTATACATAATTCTAACACGCAGCCCTTGCTGAGGTCTAGCGCTCTGTAAAGTTTCCCTTCTACCAACTGGGTCACTGATGGATGGCATCATAACAACCCTCTGTTCCGAGTTGGGGTTGACATCACAGCCCGTGGGTTTAGTATGTGGGATCCTATAGATCAAGGCATGACTAACACAGTCTTCTGTGAGTCAGAGGTGTCAGAAGAGAAAAATAATCGCTCATCCCCATTAGCAGGGCCTGAAGTTCTGGATGCTTGGAGAACTCCAGCCTCCCTGCTCCCCGGGCCTCAGCTTTGCTGCTGAACATCCAGGTTTTCCAAGCCATTCACAGCTCTACCCATCAGGCAAGTGCAAGAGCGAATATTTAAACCCTGTCCTCTGCTCCTCCCGCCACTGAGCTCATGTCAGAGGCACTCAGTGGAGACGCAGTAGAGCCGAGTGATGAAGAATGTAGGTTTCTTTATTCGGCCTCACCTGCACTGAGTTTGCTGTGCGCCCAGGCAGTCTAACTGCTCTACAAACTCAGTTCATTTGGTCTGCATCATGGCCTCCTCACTCTCTAGATGAAAAAAACGGAGGCACAGAGCAGTCCTAGAAATGTCCAAAGTCACACAGCAATACCAGCGACAAGAGTTGAACCCGCATTACCTGGGGGGTGAGTCTGAAGGGCTACGAGGAGAGAAGGTAGGGGAACATCTCTTCCCGGCCACTCTTTGTCTAGCACTGCAGGCCCTTCACACACCTCGTTCTACCCTCCCGACATCGTATTCCCATCATGAAGCCGGGCTCAGAAATGGAGGCTCCGAGAGATCCACGAATTTACAGAAGGTTTTCCTGCTGGGAATTGGAAACTGAGGCTCAGAAAGGCTAAGTACTAGCCGCCGGAAGTGACTGCCTTCTTGTCACTAAGCCGGAGTTCTTTGTTCGGGACCATCGGGACAATCTCATAGAAATGAGACACATCAGAGGTTGCAGAGCAAGCTGCAACTCCTGGACCCCACACCCAGTTCAGTCCTGGAGCCACCGCCTGACCTGGCTGAGCTTCAGATTCCCCTCATTTAAGTCGGGGATGATAACGTCCACCTCAAGGGGTCAAGTGCGGGGCAAAGGAGGCAACATAAGTGATGTGATTCCCCAGGGATGACCCAGAGCAGGTGCTCAATAAACAAGCTCCGCCCCCTCCATAGTCCTCCTCTTCTGGGGAGCCCTCCCGGAGATCCTGAGGAGGGTAAATGTCTCCTGCTTTGTCCCCAAACTCACACACATCACTACCCAACCATCTTTTACTCTGTGCTGTGATTCTCCCCTCCGCTCCTCTCCCCTGTCTCCTCCTCCTTTCTCTTCCTCCTTCACCTCTGACTCTCCTCCTTTTAAAACATCTCTTTCTTAGGGGTGCGTGGGTGGCTCAGTCGGTTAGGTGTCCAGCTTTGGCTCAGGTCGTGATCTCATGGTTTGTGGGGTCGAGCCCCGTATCAGGCTCTGTGCTGACAGCTTGGAGCCTGGAGCCTGCCTCGGCTTCTGTGTCTTCCTCTCTCTCTCAGTCCCTCCCCTGCTCACACTCTGTCTCTCTCTGTCTCTCAGAAATACATAAAACATTTAAAAAATTTAAAAAGAGGGGCACCTGGGTGGCGCAGTCAGTTGAGCGTCCGACTTCAGCCAGGTCACAATCTCGCGGTCCATGAGTTCGAGCCCCGCGTCGGGCTCTGGGCTGATGGCTCAGAGCCTGGAGCCTGTTTCCGATTCTGTGTCTCCCTCTCTCTCTGCCCCTCCCCCGTTCATGCTCTGTCTCTCTCTGTCCCAAAAATAAATAAACGTTGAAAAAAAAATTTAAAAAGAAAAGAATCTCTTATCGTATCTCCCACCACATGTCAACTCCTTAAGGAGAGGACCACATCTTATTCCCCTCTGTATCCAAAGCATTGAGCCCACTGCTTAGATCTCAGTGACCGTGTGTTGAATGCAGGAAATAGCAGTAAACAGAAGTTTAGAGAACAAAGAACATAGGTCAGAGAGGAGCCACGAGGTCAGAGGGCAATCCAGGGCTGGGACTAGGAATACAAGCCCTTCTTTGCTTTATCTTCTTGGTTGGGTGTGGACAAGGTCAACCCCACATCCATTTGGCAGTTACAACTTTACATCAGTGAAGGGGGGAAACTTCCGTGCCTGCCCAGAGTAAATATTTTCTTGTTTTTCTTTTCAACCATATACATGGAGTAGAAAGAATGTTAGGGCACAAGATGCGGGCAGAGGAAAGACACAGCAAAACCTTGGATTGCAAGTAACCTGTTCTGTGAGTGTTTCCGCAAAATGAGCAAACGTTTCTAATAAATTTGAACTCGATAAACGAGCGATGTCTCGCAATACGAGTAGTACATGATGCCAAACGTCACGTGATCACAACTGAGCCAATGGTTCTTGAAATGCGCTTCGATACACAAGTGCTTTGGATTACAAGCATGTTTCCGAAACGAATTACGCTCGCAAGCCATAGTTGTACTGTATTTCTCAAAGAGCCCCCAGAGCCTGATAACAGTTGGATCCATTTGGTTCCTTCCAGCTCAGAGGCTTGCAGACATTGCCCTGTTCTTGCCCCGCCCACCCATGCACACCTCCCAGCTTCTGAGAATCTGGTCACCTCTGGGGACAGAGGGATGTGTTCTTGAAGGGATTTGGCAGGGATGACTCTTGCTGCCAGGCATGAGCCCCGCTCCCCACTTGGGCCTGAAACCCTTGGTCGGCACAGCTGGGCCTCCTACAGACTGTCCGTCACCAAGCACAGCAGGCAGCTTGGGGACTGAGGGTGGCAGGCAGGGGACTTTCGCTTTTCCAAAGTTCCTCCTAGGAGGTGGTCCCACTAGGATGATGACCAGGATGATGTGCTGGTGGCAGCTCAGCCTTCTGCTCTGATCGAGAGGGAGGCCGGTCTGGTATCACTTCATGCTGTGTTCGCGGGCCCAACAACAGGGCGTACTTTCGTTTGAGCAGTAGGGAGGGACAGCCCCGAGATGGGGGTTGAGGGAGACACAGAAGTGGGGCCTTAGGGGGACATAGATGGTAGGAGATTCAGGACAAGACCCTAAACAGGCTGGCTCCAAAGGGAGCCCTGGACACACAGGAGCAGAACTGCTGAGCCCTGAGCTCCCTCCTGCCATTTCGGCCCTTCCCACCTCGAATTTCTCATATGGGCAGGAAGGGCTGGAGCACAGCATCTCCGAGGGCCCTACATGAGGCAGCTCAGCGTCCAGGGAGAGGAGAATAGGGACTTAAAAGAAAACCTTGGGGTGTGATTACAAGAAAAAAGCTGTATGTATTTAATGCATACGTCTTCATGAATTTAATGCATACATCCCACGAAACTCTCATAATAACCAATGCCAGCAACTTCACCTTCACCTCTAAAATGCCCTCCCTCCCTCTTTTCTCTTTTTCTGAGATCACATTTAGCCTAAGGCCTACCCTCTTCACAAATCTTTAAGTATGCAACGTGGTATCGTTAACTAGAGGCGCTATGCTGTGCACGAGATCTCTATGACTCAGTCGTCTTGCGTAACGGAAACCGTGACCCCTTTGCTACATCTCCTCTCCTCCAGCCCCCGCCACCACCATTTCACACTCTGCTCCTGTGAGTTTGGATGTTTTAGATCCCTGGTAGACGTGGGATCACGTAGCATCTGTTCTTCCGGGTCTGGCTCATTTCCACGTAGCGTCATGCCCTCCGGGTTCCGCCATGGTGTCACAAAGGGCAGGAATCCCTGCTTCTTAAGGCTGAATGATAGTCTGTTGTATGTCTACACCACATTTTGTTGACCCGTCCATCTGCTGACGGACATTTAGGTTGTTTCCACGTCTTAGCTGTGTTGACTAATACTGCTATGAGTGTGGGGCGGCAGATATCTCCCTAAGATTGTGATTTCGGTTCCTTTAGGTGGATACCCAGAAATGGAATTTCCAGGTCATACAATAGTTCTATTTTTAATTTTCTGAGGAGCCTCCATAGTCTTTTCCATAATGGTTGTACCAATTTGCACGTCTACCAACAGTGCACCAGTGCTCCTTTTCAATCACATTCTTGCCAACACTTATTTTTTGTTTTTTTTTTTTGAGACCAGCCATCCTAGCAGGTGGGAGGTGTTATCTCGCTGTGGCTGTGGTTTGCACTTCCCCCGATGACAAGTGGCCTGAGCACCTCTGAGTCGGGCAAACCTGAATTTGAAACCCTGATGTAGCACCGATGGGCTGTGTGAGTTTGGACAGAGACTTCAGCTCTGAGCCTCAGTGGTCTCATCTATGAAGTGGCGAGCGAGGGGCACTGGGGCGGCTCGGTCGGTTAAGCGTCTGACTCTTGATCTCGGCTCAGGTCGCGATCTTACGGTTTTGCAAGTTTGAGCCCCACATCAGACTCCGTGCTGACTCTGCAGAACCTGCTTGGGATTCTCTCTCCCTCGGCCCCACCCCGGCTCATGCTCTCTATCTCTAAATAAATGAATAAAAACTTAAAAACAAGTTAGTACCAAAAAATGAACAATAAAATGGAGAATGGGCTTACCGTGCTAAGTGCTGGTGAGCACAGACTATTTAGTTATATAGTGCCAGGCAGAGAGTCCATTGGAGGGCCTTTCTGCTCTTCTCACGCTAAAGATTGGACATCCTATGTTAGGATCCTCAGCCTGCAAGTTCCAGGCTATACAGCGTCCTCTCAGGCCCCCTGGGATTTATGATTATCAGCTGCAGGGCAGGTAGCTAGGTTGGAAGGGTTCGATTTATGGCCATCACTTCCCACTCCCCTACCTCCTGCAGGCACAGCAGGAGCCCTGGCAACGGACGGGGGGGGGGGGGGGGGGGGGGGGGGGCATCCACGTTGTAAATGTTTCAAGTCTGATGTAAATTACATGTTGTTTTTGGCATCTCAAAAAATCTTTCTGGCTGGGGAGCCCGTCCTTCTCTGGGCTAGCCAATCTTGGAAATAAAAAAGGGCTCAGCTGGGAGCATGCCATCCATATGCAAACTAAGCAATCCAGAGCCAGACCCCCTCTGTCTGGTCCATATATCCCAGGAGGCAATATTCCTCTGCGTAGATCACCCCAGGGCTAGATATCAGGCAAATAGAGACCATCCCTACGGCCCAGACCCCACGGAAATTATTCTAACTAGCCAATCCTAGGCTGCCCGCCCTGCCCCACCTTGCATTTCCACAGAGACCCCAGTAAAGGGCATTGCTTGAGTGAATCCACTGCCGTTGTCTTCTTCCTCCTAACCACCCTGGCGTCTTTCCCATGTGGTCCTCTGCGGCATGCTTTGCGTCCCATTTTTAGGACCTATGAGTATAATACACTTCGTTTTTCTGAGCCTCTCCTCTGCCTCCTCTTGTGGCCACATCTAATAAAAACATACAAAACAGCATCCCTCTTTTGTCCCAGGGGTTGAGTGTTTTTGTGCAGTGTACAACTTGCCCAGCTGCACATGGTGACCCTACTAACCAGCCCTCGTGAGGATCATACCAAGTCTTGTGTCTCCTGTCAGTACCACTTCCCAACCGATGTAAATCACGGGTAGCCACAGGCCATCCCCTCGTTCACAGACTCCCACGTTGCCTGAGACTTGGCCTCCAGCAACCATGCGACCGGAATCCTGGCCGGGGAGCCAGTCCAGCCCACCAGATGGCAAAGTCTCCTTCTCGGGACTCCAAATCGTGGCGGGGCGGAACCACTTCCAGGCTGGCTGCCTTCCAAGCAGTGCATCTGAATAGATTTCCTGGATGATTACATTTGCATAGTAGGAGGCCGGATTCACATTTCCAGCCAAATTATAATTTGTACCCACAGTTTGGAGCTGTGGTTTTGATAAATGCATCTATTTCAACCCAAACCTTATTAGGTGGAGTGATCGTAGAATGTATCGTCTAAATTGGGATACTTTTTGAGAGTGAAGGGGGATGCTATTATTCATTTTTTTCCATCCAACAAGCATAAGCCGGAGGTGCCCTAGGCAGATTGGGTCACCCTACCCTATGAGGGTAGCCACCTTCATGTTAAGTCAAGGTAAATCCAGGTGGCCAGGAGAGGAGAGCCAAGGTGTAGGCCTCCGTGAGACCCGGAGTTTGATCCTTGGACCTACCACTCATTACTGGAGGGACGGTGGCCCGAGTACTCTGAACAGACAGCTCATCTCTAACGTTGGGATCGTATTACCCGCTGCACAGCATTGACCTGAGTATTAAATAGTATATGGAGAAGGCTCTGCCTGGGGTTGAGTACCAAGTGGCGGCTTAGGCAGTATAAGCTTACATCCCTCCTCCCGTCTTTGTGCCTCTGCTATATTGCCTGTGCCCCAACCGCAGAGATTTGGGAACCAAGGTGCATCAGAGACTGGCAGAAAGTAAGTGCCCTCATCTGAGATGACAGTTTCCACGACTCAGGGGTCTGCCTGCGCGCCTTTTCCTGATATCCCTGTTCATTGAAGGCCCCTCATTAACCGGGTCTCCCGACAGGAACAGGAGCCCGACCTTCTGATGCGATCAACGACTTCACTGGAAAGCATTTGCCCCAGGGCACGAAATACCCAAATTCTCAAAGCACTGCTCTCCTCTGCCTGCCCTCAGAGATCAGACCTCGGGACTTCCTGTGGCTTCAAACCCCTCGGCTGAGGGTCTGAACTGGGTGTTGCAGAGCCCATCCCAGCGGGAGGGTGGCAGTGAATGGCTCTGGATGAGAGGACGTTCAATCTTCGGGCCTGTGGGGAAGCGAAGGGCAGAGGCTGGTCTCCCGATGGGGATTCCCACAGGGACGTTCAGTCCCGTCTGCTTGACATGTTTTCCCTCTCCGTCCTCAGACCTGCTGTCTCTAAAGAGCACCTCACTAGGGGAGCGTGGGTGGCTCAGTCAGTTGAGCATCCAACTTTGGCTCAGGTCATGATCTCACGGTCCGTGGGTTCGAGCCCCGCGTCGGGCTCTGTGCTGACAGCTCAGAGCCTGGAGCCTGCTTTGGATTCTGTGTCTCCCTCTGTCTCTGCCCGTCCCCTGCTTGTACTCTGACTCTCAAGAATGAATAAATGTTAAAAAAAAAATCTTTTTAAAGAGCAGCTCCCTTCCCGGCGCTTTGTCCTGCTGTTTCAAATCAACAGCAAACTTTCAAAGTTGACTGACTTTCTTTGTAAACGCAACAAGTATAAAATGAATTCCACCCTCAGTGTTGTTGATCAAGCCCTCTCTCTTACAGTGACACCACGAGGCCCAACACTAGATCCTTAATGGACACTCCTGGGACCCCCTCCCACCTTTGCACAGCACCAGGCACATGGAAGGTGTTCGTAAGTGTGGGAATGAATGAATGGGTGGAAATCTCTTGACATCTCTTCCTTCTTTGATACATCTCAGGAAGGCGACATCCTGTTCCTTTCATGGTATCCATTTTTGCAGTTTGACAAGCTTTACATTTAGCTTTTGTTCCATTCAGCACATAAATCAACGTGTTATGCTCTGTGCATGCTTATTTTGTGCCGCGCACCGTAGTAGACTTCTAGGAATACAAGGAGCAGACAGCAGGCTCTGGACACGGATTGACTACAAAATACCCCTGACTGTACTTACTAGCCTTCGGGAAGTGTGCGGCTCACGTGAGCTTGCAGAACGTTCGTTTTGCACACACGTGTGTGGTGATGGTGCCCGCCCCTCGGGTGTGAGGCGTGACGGATGCCATCTCATGAAGGGTTGGCCATCCTGCCTGCACCTGCTAATATTATGGTTAAGGACTCTGACTCCTCTTGCATTTCCCCAACAAGCTCTCCGACTGGGCCGTCACACACAGGGGGACAAGAAGGTATGAACATGAAGAGCATCGAAAGCCGAGATTCACGGTCTTCAAGACCTAAAGATGTTCTAGGTCCTCCACCCTCTAATCTAGTGCAGAAAGCCCAACCCAGCTCCCGCTCTGTCCTTCCAGGATGAAAACTGATGAGACGGAAATGGAGAACGGATGGCCTCCCCAGTTCGCCCATTCTGTTTGGGGGCAACTCTAATGGTTCTGAAGGTCCCATTTATATTGCGCTCTGGGGTATTGCGCTCTGAGTGTATTACTCAATCCCTGTAGATTTTGCTTCCGGGAGTCATGGCGCACAAAACAATACACTTGAGGGGGCTCACACCCCGTATTACTACTCTGTTGAATCGCTCTAACATCATTCTCACATCCTGAACCTTCTTTTTTCCAGCCTGACCGTGTCCAATCCCTTTAGTGTCTTGTCACTGGCAAATAGAACTACATCCAGTGGATGACAGCTGGTAGGATGAAAATCCTCTGAATTGTGGCATGGTGGGACCACCTCCCTCCACTTCTGCACTGGCAGTTCTAGGTATTTCTGTGTTTGCAGCCTACTTTTGCATAACAGAACTCGAACAGATCAAACAGATGAGCAGAACACTACAAAAGTGGGGAGAAATCGCATTGCTATTCCCGACCACGGCCTAGCAATATTGCACACTCTCTGAAAAGCCAACGCGGTCATCCCCCGGTCTCCTGGGTTTCGCCGCTTGATTTCAGAACCGCTTAGTGGCTGATCGGGCTCTCTTTACATGTCCGCACGAGCCAAATGTCTTGCATGGCCCAGTAAATAGGTGTTTTTCTTTAGGCAACAGCCTCCATTTAACCTTCTCACTTTACACACGGCAAGTTGTATCGCATGATACGTTTTTAGAGCTCTCTCAAGTCCACACTCTGGTGGGCAGGCAGAGTATGCATCCTCAGAGGAAAAGCATGCACATGGGCCCATTATTGCCAAGGTTCTGAGATGCATTGCTGGAACAGTATCAGGGCAACCCAGTTTGAGGACCACATGTGTGTATGTCAGAAGCACGGGGGATAGAGGGAGAGGTGGATGGCTGGGCTTTTGTCTCCCGTCCCCCTCTCGCACACCCCCTGCTTTTGTCCACTAAATATTTATAGGTTGCAGTCCACAAGGGAGCTAAACATAAACCACTTACGGTTTCTGAGTTTCCTGTCTGCTTCCTCATTCCCCAAAAGCCCCTGGCAAGATTGAGGCTATTATTTCCCTAAGCACAGCATAAACTCCGAACATCTTGGTAAGCTCTTCTGATGTGGGAGAGGAGGAAGTGCCACATTGTGCAGTGGAAGGATCTAGTCTGCTCTCTGTTCAGCTCCTTAAAAAGTATTATTATGAAAGCAACACATGTTCCTGCCCATGGTAAAGAATGACATTTGGAAAATACGGAAAACTCTAAAAATACCAACCATAATGCCGTATCTCAGAGATAAATACTCGACATAATCTGGCTCATTTTGTGCCAGCAGTTTTTGCAATATGTATGTGTATATATTTGATTCTTGACAGAACTGGAATCACACTGAATATACCACTGTGTGCCCTCATTATTTTTTTTTCTTACTAGGCTCATATTGTAAGCATTTTTGTGGGTTGTGAAAAATTCCCTAGCTTCATCATTTTGAATGCCTGGGGAATCTTCTATTGTGTAGGTCTATTATAATGCCTTTTAACCAACCCCTGTCTTCTAGGAAATTGTAATGCCATACTACTGTAAGCTGTATTTCAATGAACACCTTTGTACATGGATCTTTGACTGTAAGTTTCAGAAGGCAGAGTCTAAATCTGGTTTATCCGCTGCTGTATGTTTTGTGTCTAGCACATTGTTGGACAAAGTGTCAATGCTCATTGTTTGAATAGAGTCTGGGTCCCTGTGTGACGAACTCTCTGAATCTTTCTGGAGAAGAGATTGCCAGTAGGTAGGGTTGCATCATGTGTTTTCATTTATTTAATGTTTCTTGATTATTGAGAGAGACAGAGACAGAGAGCGAGCGGCGGAGGGGCAGAGAGAGAGGGAGTCACAGAATCCGAAGCAGGCTCCAGGCTCTGAGCGGTCCGCACGGAGCCCGACGCGGGGCCCGAACCCACAAACCACGAGATCACGACCTGAGCCGAAGCCTGACGTTTGACGGACCGAGCCACCCAGGTGCTCCGCATCCTGTATTTTAAATGGCAACGCTACCAGTATGAAATTACAAGGTCAAAACGCTTAGCACAGTTCTAAAGAGACGATTGGAATGGAAAGCGTGCATTTCAGACTCTGTGATCCACAGACTAATAAGGCAGAGTGTGCTGCGGGCATTTTGCTTTGAAGAATTCATTTTGGTATTGGTAAATCAAACATGGTCGCTGGTTTAATGGCTTACAAGCCATATTAAGTAATGAAACTGTGTCTACATGTAGTTCGCAATTTGATGAAAACAGACTCATTTATTAGTTCTACATACTTAATAAATGTATCCTCCTCTGCACAATTAAAAACCTCATCATCGTTACACAGATGCTGTCTGCCTGGAACAGGTGACGTTTACCAGTTTAATTTGATCAAGTGTCTCCCAAGCGCCCACTCCAGCCTGGACCCCGTGTTATGTGCTAGAAACACAGAGATGCCTAATGATCCACTCTGACCTCAAGAAGATCTATCTAGACAGGAAGACTCGTGGGCACTGTGGCATGCTAGTGCTTGGTATATGGAGGTAGTTAGTACATAGCTGTTGGATGGATGGATGGATGGATGGATGGATAGAGTTTGGCCAAAGCGATATCAGTAAAACAACATCGAAGGTGTAGAGATGGGAGAGCAGGGAAGCCTTCTAAGAGGAAGTGACATTTAAATGATGACCAGGAACCTTCCAGGCCGAGGGATGAAGGGAACAGCAAGGGCTGTCAGGTCGAAAAGCGTGCGGTTCCAAGGGGAAGGTGGGCAGAGGGGCACGGCGGGAGATACGGAGGTTGGTGGGAGTGGATGTTGGGCAGGGGAGGCTTGAGTTAGCCTTTGGCTGATCACGAATGACTTGTTAGATGGTTTGGTTCCCCCAGAGCAGACCCTAAGATGCAGATCTGTGTGCGTGCGGCTTCTTTGGGAATCGATCGCAAAGATGGGAGGAAGAAGGAGGAAGTGGGGCAGAGAGGCAGGGGAGGGAGGGAAGCCTGTAAAATGGCTCCCCCCGGTGAACAGCTGGACCCATCGCTGGTGGGGACGAGAGACCGTGTGGACAATGCTAATACTCATCATCCCATCAAGAGGGGAGGAAGCTCAGGAATTTGCCCCCCAACCCCCTTGCTCATGAGTTGAGGGATGCTCCCGGGTCAGTAACTCCCAGATGCTTCCAGCCTACCCATGCAAGGGCCAACTTCAAACGAGAGAATGACCTCGGTGAGTGCCGGCATGAATCGGAACTGCGCGCCGACCTTGGGCAGGGATGTGGTATATGGGTGGCGTCTGGATGTCTGCCACACAGCCCTAGCGGGTCGCAGCCTGGACCCCAGCAAGCCGACTCTGTGACTAGACAAGGAGGACAGCCCTCTTCCAGTGACTTAGGGCCATCAGCTATTCCTGCCTGGGGTGTGTGCTGCTTCCTGAAGCCCACAGTGAGCTTCCTGCTTTTGACATAATCGCCTCCTTTTCTCTGCTTAAATGTCATTCACTCAGGGAGGTCGTCTTTGAAGATTCAATCTGCATCTTTCTTCCTGTTTACCCTCTCTGCATCTTGAGCCTTTCTTTTTAGAGATGTAAAATATTATATATAATATAGGATATTTATATAATTACCTATACTACGTAACAATAAATACTACATAATACCTTGTAACATGCGTGTATTTATACAAACAAAATGTGCATCTATATCCGTATATATACACATACGCATACACATGTTTAGAAAATAGGGTATATGTATATAGGTATCTGTTTGCCATTTGGTTCTGTGCCTGTCTCCCTTATGTGCCACTGCATTCTAGACACCCGCCGTGGTGCCTGGCACATAGTAAACGCCCAGTGAAGGTCTGCCGGGTGCATAGATAGGATCCACTGCCTGCGTCGTGCACTTGCTGTCAGAGGAGGCTCCATCCCCACGATTGTCCCCCTTCCCAGCCCCGGGCTTCAAGGTGCTGTCATCTCTCCATGCTGCGGCATCCTGAGGCTACAGGAGAGCCCTGAGTAGCAGGGAGTAAGACTGGCCTCTGTCTGGCCCTGAAGGGGAGGCTGGGTCTTGGCATTGAACTTGCAGCCGCTTCGCATCGTGGGGATGGGCTCTAGAGAACAAGGCTCCTTTCAGTGCCTTTTCTCCAGGCTTAAAATATTTGCCGTCCTTAATGCATTCCTGACTGGATGTATCCCCTAATCGCCTCAAATCCAGGATTTCAGCCTCACCGGTGTAATTAATTCCCTGGAAGGTTCAGAACTTTTTGTGGGAGAACTCGGGGGCCCCTGGGAAATACGGATTGCCAGATAAAATCTGTATTGGCCAAATCTGGCCACCCTACTGGGATCCACCTTCTGTCGGGGCTCCGGACAAGTGAGGAGTAACGCTCTCCCCCCCCACACCCCCACCCAAGCTTCACTCCTGCCCTCCCACTGCCACCTGGCTTCTCAGGCCAACGTGACCCTATATGCCATCGAAAAAGACAGCTGGTCACAAGGTAGCTTCAATGCTCCCAAAATAGACAACAGGCAGAAGCACTGAGCAGATGGGTAGACCCATACCTGCTGTCACCTTCCTCGTCTCCCTTAGTGGTTTAAAACACAGGCTTAGAGAAAGACCCACCTGACCGTGATTTCTGTACTTCCATCTTTGCCAAGCATGCGACTTTGGAGAGCCGCCTCAGTTTCCTAAGCAAGCCTCAGTTTCCTAAATCTCAAAATGCATTGATGATCATAGTATATACCTCACAGAGTTGCTGTGAGCATAAATTAAAAAATGGGTACAAGGCATTCGACAGCATACTTGTGAAAAAGTTAAGAACAAAATGGATTTCCATGCCTAATTTTACGTATCTATAATACACGTTATACACAAAATTCACAAAACTTGATGGGGCGGGTGCCTCAGGAGGTTGAGTATCCGACTTCGGCTCAGGTCACGATCTCGCTTTTCATGGGTTCAGACCCAGCATCGGGCTCTGTGCTGACAGCTCAGAGCCTGGAGCCTGCTTCGGATTCTGTGTCTCCGTCTCTCTCTGCCCCTCCCCTGCTCATGCTCTGTGTCTCTCTGTCTCTCAAAAAATAAAAGAAGACGTAAAAAAAAAAATTGTTTCAATAAAAAAATTCACAAAATTTGAAAAGTTGGACATCGGAATTTGACAATTAAAACATCATTTCCGACAGCAGCACAATTAAAAATAGCTAAGTGGGGGTGGAGGGCGCCTGGGTGGCTCAGCCAGTTAAGCGTCCAACCCGTGATTTCGACTCAGGTCATGATCTTGAGGTTTCGTGGATTCAAGCCCACGTCGGGCTCTGCAATGGCAGCGCGGAGCCTGCTTGGGATTCTCTATCCTCTCCCTCTCTGCCCACCACCCCCCACCCGCACTGTCTCTGTCTCGCAAAATGAATAAACTTAAAAAGAAGTACAGAATAAACTAAAAATAGCTAAGTGGATATCGCGTGCCAGGTGGCACACGGACCCCTGGCATACATACATCGGCTTTTCCTAGCAAATGCTAAAACGTGTACGAGATCATTCTTCCATTACTATCGTCTCTGACGTAGGGTGGGAGTTGCACGTGATCACGGGCGCTGTTTACCGTGTGCTCACTGGGGCCGGCGTCGTGCCGAGGATGCTACCACCTTGCTAACCGCGGGACACTGTCTCGCACACAAGGGGACAGGGACTCAGAAAGCTTAAGCAAGTGGGTTCAGACCATCCAGTTAGTTGCCAGAGCTGACAGGCAAACACAGGTGGGTCTGGCGTCCGAGACTCTGAACTTCTGGGCCGTGATAAGCATAAACTCGCCTGTATCAGTACAGTGGACCGAAACGAATAGTAATGCGTTCCTTACATCCATAGTCGATGTGATTACACCTCGAGGAGCACCATCACACCAAGGCAGTGGCATCTAATTCCACGCGAACTTCTAAGGAAGCTCTCTGGATCACCGGTTCTCAAAACTCGAGCTTGCGCTGGAATCCCCCGGGGGGGGGGGCTTGTTAAAACCCAGACTGTGGGCCCCATCCCGGTTTCTGATTCTTCAGTAGGTCTGCGCGGGGCCCAAGAACTGGCATTTCTAACAAGTGCCCGGGTGATGCTGACGGTCCAGGGACCGCACTTCGGAAACCACTGACTCAACTCTCTGAATGCTCACATCAACACTTCATGATGAAGACAAGGAAAGTGGGGTCCCAAGAGGTTAAGTAACTTGCTCTGGTCAAAAGAAATCCACCTTTAACCTTTCAGTTGAGCTTCTCTTCTTTAAGCTGATCCCAGAATCATGTCACTTTTCTCTCCCTGATGCTGGTGGCAAAGCCCACCACAGGAGACTAAAGCCCGGGGCTCCATTTACCCAGCTCAGGGCCGTGTTGTGAAGGTATTCCGATGTTCGGGCTGGCACACATCCTGGGTTTGTTAATACCAAGAGAAGCCCCAGTGATTTGGGAAGAAGACAGATATTCACCCGCTCCCATATTCATCCACATACTCAACCTGTAAGCATTCGTTAGTTCCTTCTGGACACTCGGCAGACTTCTAGACAATAGGAGGATTCTCAGAAAGGAGAAAATGAGCTTCCTGAACTAAGTGAGTCTGGGGCTCTGCAGCAAGGTCTAAATGGGGGCCATCGCTGAGACTCTCAAGGATGGACCAGGTAGGCCAACAGGTTTGCATGGGCTCCAGATACCATGTCGGATCGTAGTAACGGTCGCTGCAGTAATCATCGTGGGCCAAGTTCCCTGAAGAAGGACTCTGAGTGGAGATCTGCATGCAGGGTGTTTACTGGGGAGTACCCTCGGGAAGAGCATCTGCCAAGGAATGCGCGAAACAGGACTGGGCAGAAAGGGGGGGTTGAGCTGTGGTACGGTCGCAAGAGATGCTTAAGCTCGTCCCACAAGTTGCTCCAAAGCTGGGCTAGCCCTTCAGAGTTGTCGCGGTTGGGGCGAGGGGACAGTAGCCACAGTGATGGGAACAGAGGCCGCCCCAGCAAGGGTCAGGAAACTTGACAAGGCAGCTCCCTTCCCCCGAGGGCTTTTCCTGGAGAAGGACACAGTCCTCAGGAGGCAACCCACCTACAGCAGCTACGGGAAGTGGCCCCTCAGTCCTGAAGGGCCTTTCGGATGGCACATCACAGCATCCACTAGTTTTACTAGGTGACATTTATTCAGCACTCACGGTGGCCAGGCGTTATTTGAATGTTTTACACCCATTGATCCGTTCAGGGCTCCCACTACTCTGAGGTGGGTAGAACCACCCATGTTATCCACGAAGAAAGTAACGCACAGCGAAGTCACAAGTCCTAGAAATCGGGATTCAAATTCAGGAAGTCTGCCCCAAAGACGGAATGCCTAAACAACCGTTGTTAACTGTTTCTCTAACTCTCTAAAAGTTTAAAGAAGGGGGCCCAGGGTTAGGGGAATGGGTGCTGGTGACGAGAGAGACAGGTTAGGAAGTTTGCAACCCGAAGGTAAAGAAGAAAACATCACAAGGAGACACAGGGTCGCCAAGGGAAGTGGACGGACAGGACCTTAGAAACCATGGGGCCTTCCTCATTTTCCTGATCAAATATTGACTCTACCTTATTTTACAGAAGAAGCAGGGGGTCTGCCTCATTTTACAGGTAAATCTGAGGTACAACAATGGCAAAGGGCTCACCCAGGGTTACACCGTGACGATAGCAGCCCAAAGCACGGAGTCCTGGCTGCTGCCCTCCCTCTCACTGTTCTAATGAGGGGAGTTGGAGCGAACATCCTGGAACTTAGCCATTTTGAAATCACTCAGCAGACACGCTGTTTCTAAAGCCTCAATCCATTCACCCTCTGGCAACACAGGAGCTTATGAAAATGTCAACCATGAGTTAAATCTCTGCTCAAAACCCTCTACGACTCCGCATGGCTTTTAGGACAAGGATAAGGATGAGACTGTCAGCATGGCTGCTATGGGGTCACTTACCTGCCAATCATTCACTGTCACTTCTTTGTGCAGATTCCGTGTCATTGCCCATTCCTGTAACCTCCCATCCCTCCTCCCTTCACCGTTCTTACCTCCCGGTCTCCTGCTCATCCTTAGATACCAGCTCTAAGTTTCCTCCTAAGCACAGTCACCTCTGATCCCCAGAGTGCCTTGGTGCTTGGGTCCCAGGTGCTTGGGTCCCACGGTCTACAGTCACAGCACTCTGTATTCCTACGACAGTACCTATCACCACTGCCATCAGGGATCCACATGCCTCTGGGAAATATGCATCATATCTATGAGACGGCAGGCTTCAGGAGGGGGTGGGGGAGAGAGAGAGAGGAAGAGAGGGAAGGAAGGAGAAAGAGAGGGAAGAAGAGAGACTGAAAGGCAGAGAGACAGAGAACGAGAAGCAAGCACGAGAGATGCAGACAGAGAAACAAAAAGCTAGACAAAGGGAAAGAGAACCAGGCAAAGAGAGATGCGAGAGAGGCGGGGGGTGCGGGTCATGACCAAGTGCGGTGAGTGTGGGCCGGGAAGGGTGGAGGCAGGGTGGGGGGACTCCAGCTTGGGTGAGCAAAGGTGGGGTTCACATTTCCCCTCGCTATCCGATCGATCGCACAGTTGAGAAGCCCAGGTGCGTGTTGAACGGGGGGTGAGTCAGGGGCAGCAGTGGTTATCATGGCGTGCACCGCGGGGTGCGAGGGCACCCAGAGCCTGCTGGCGTCGGTGAGAACAGACGAGCCTGCTCCTTGCTGTGCATCTCACTCTTTCCCAGCTGAACTGACTTGGCATCTTAATGAGGGCAATAATATTCTGCAAAGCAAGTGCGCCCTTTGGGTGTGTCGCTAGGAAGTCGATGGGTCCTCAGGGTCGGATAAATTCAGCAAAGACTAGTTCGTGTGTTTGGAGTTCTCGGCACGTGTCCAAGGGCTAGAATTACAGAGCGAGATTCTCCTTAATGTCTAATTATGTCTTCCGTGTTTGAGGAGAGTGATGTCTGGGACGGGGCCTGTGTGACGACCCCACTGACACTGTGCAGCCGGCCGTCAGGAAAGATACACGGATGGGGCGGAGATCGGCGCGGGCTGCCTGCTGCCCCAGGTTTCAACAACCAGCCGCCAGCTGAGTGTCCTATTTGCTGCCCACTGGCTTCTGGCTGTAAATGCCAGAGTGCTGTTGAATAATATTTTCTAATCAGATAACAGTAATTATAACATGATGGTAATAATACCGCTAATGAGAGCCTCTGACACTTGAGTTTTCTGCGCACCAGATAGCATACCAAGCCCGTCCCGTAACGCTCTTTTAAAACACCATATAAAAAGTAGGAGATAGGTATTACATCCATTTTCTACAGATGAAGAAACAAGGTCCGGTGAAGTTAAAGTACTTGTTCGAGGTCTCTCCCCTGGACCCCAGAGAAGCTAGGATGAAAACCAGTGGTGACCCCAGAATCGGGACCTTTTTGTTTCATGCTATCTTTATAACTTAAATGCTGTTTTTTGGGCCCCGTTCTTGCCTCCTTCTCCTTTTTCTTCCTTCATTCCCTCTATAAACCTGACACCACTGTGTCAGGTCCTGGCTCGGTGCTCAGGATACAGGGATGAAGAGATCACACCATCCCTGCCTGCACCAACCCGGCGGCCATGGCTTCCTTTCGGCTGGATGGTCAGGACCAAGGGCAGCTCCGGTGCTGAATGTGCCTGGCTCCTCAAGAAGTTGCCCATGTCCCAAGAAGATCCTCCCCTCTTCCTGAGGAGCCGTGAGTTCCTGGGCAACCCCAGGTTGTCCTCAGCTCTTGGGGGAAGAACCCCACCAACCAAACCCATGGAGTGGAATCCATTCCAGCTCACTCTAAGCAGAAGCAGGGTCTCTCTCTCTACCAGTGTCGCCAACCCGTCAACACCACCTTGTACTTGAAAACGTGGGTCCTGTATTCAAAGGGACCCGAGTTCATAAACCAGCTCTTCCTCTGCATAGCTGTGGGAGTGGGAGCAAGTTACTTAACCTCTCTGTGTCTCCGTTTCTTTGTGAAAACGAGGATGTGATAGTATCTGCCTCATGGACGGTGTACGGAAATTGCTGGGCTCCTTCTAATCTAGGCCTTATCCCCTTGTGAACTGATACATTTATTCCACGACCAATGAATGCACGAATCCCATCTCAGGGGCCAAATTTAACCTTTCTAATATTTATGATAAAGATGGTTTCTTTGACCCAGTCATGATTTACTGTAAAGGAGTTAAAAGCAGCTAGAGTAAAGATCAAATGAGGCTTTTGCAGACACAGACGTCCCTCAGAAGACGTGTTTTTAGACATATTTCTCCTTAACCTAAGGCATACTGCTGACGTAGGGAATCCAAGCACCGGCTGCCAGCCTCAGAGGTTTCCAGGAGCAGAGACGTGAGGCATTGCTCACCAAAGCACCTGTGACATTTAGGAAGGTGAGGGCCTTATTCTTGGGGTCTTGAGAGGACAGGGTGTTAGGTATCCCAGAGTCCTCAGGCTGCAGCCCTTGGTGCTGACACTGCCCTTGCATGTCTTCTTGTACCTTTGATTATTCATGAAGGAGATGACAGAGCCACTTTGTTGTCTTTAAATTTTCAGAGGCTTCGCTTCCTCGTGTTGTAGATCCTGGGAGGCGGGAGGTCTTGCTCTCGTGAAGTCCTCCTTGTCCGGGGTACAACGTGGGGCAGGCAGAAGAAACGGGGGCAGGTGCCCGCCTTCCCAAGGCCATGGCTGTGGTGTACTGTCAGCGGCACTGGATTGGGGGTTCCTGGCCCTGGACACATGCATTCAGATTTGATCCTTCCTACTAATTAACTTTGCAGGCTTGGAAACAAAACCCGACCTCTTAACCTAGGAAATCGTAATCCCTATGCTTCACTGGGTGTTTATCACGTGCCAAGCACCGCCCCAAGTTCACAAGCACCACCGAAGGCTGGCACTAACATCACCTCCATTTTACAGGCGAGGAAGTTGAGTCTTAGGGTGGTTGGGAAGGTGGGGCAGGGAGTCTGTCTCTAGAGTTCGTGCCCCATCTCTTCACTGTCAAGTGCTATCCAGTGGGTTCCAATGGGGGAGGGCCGTTCGGACGGCTACATGAGTCATGTTTTCAAAGACTCTATACGCAGCTACGGTTTGTTCGGCCCAAGCTGGTATCTGTCTTTGTTTTCCTTCCTGCTCTCAGGTCTCATGCATGTACCTGCTAGCTGGGGTGCTGAAGGACACAGACTGACCACGTGCTGGACCACAGAATGATGGAGGGGGTGATGGGTGGGGCGGCCCCAGGGCCATGAAGAGGGGGCCTCGTCGAATGAGTAATGGACACCAAACGCAGACAAAAACATCTGCGAAAAATATGCAGAACGTTGGACGGCCTGAGCAAGGACATGGAGGGCCTCTTAATAGATTGGAATTTACAAGATCCCGAGAAATGATTCCCCCCACCCCCACCCCGGGATTAACTCAATGACAGGGCTCTCCTCAGCTCAGCAAATAACTTTTCTAGAACACAGAAGAACGGCCTGCAACAGCTTTTTGAAACACCAATGTTTGCTGCACTTACTATATAGCAAGGAATAGGCACAAAAAGGATAAGACCCAGGTGCTCTGATGGCGGGGGCTTGGAGGTTGGGGGAAGGGAGAAGACAAGCAAAGCAACACATAATAATGACAAGAGTTAACGCTCCGTGTCTGGTTTTATGTGAGGTGCTTCCTAAGCATCAACCCAGTCGGCAGACACAAAAACCCACTGAGGAGTAAATGTACCGTTATCCTTCCCGTTACGTGAATGAGGAAACTGAGACGCTGAGTAGCCCTGCCCCCCTGCCCGAGGAGGTGAGCCGTGGATGTAGACTGTCTGCCTCCAGGGCCCGTGCCTCCTTCTCCCTGGGGACAGCGGAGGGAGGAGGCGGGCACAGCCTGGGGATGCAGGGACGTCAGATGCCCTCTGGGGGCAGGAAAGGAAACGCAAGGCTCGCGGCTGTAACAGGTGATCCCAGGAATCTCTCAGCAGTTAAGGCAACAGAAGTTTCTTCCTCCCCCTGCTCACATACAGTCTAAGTGGGGGGGGGGGGGGGGGGGGGGGGAGGGGCGGCGACACGACAGGGCAGGAAAAGGCAGGAACCGCAAGTCCTGGGCAGATGGAGACTCCGCTGTCTTTAACGTATGCTCCGGGTCAGCCTCACCATCTGCCAGGAAACTAGGAAGACAGCGCAGAGGGTCTCACAAGAAGGGGCACAAGGTTAGCGGTGGGCATCACACGGCGGCCTCTGCCGTGGCCCACGGGCTTGAGCTCAGGGGTGTGGCCCCAGCTAGATGCAGGGCCCGGCGGGGCGGGCTGGCTGGAAAATGCAGTCCCTGGCTGGGCGGCCATCTGGGCCACGTGCCTATGGAAGCTTCGAGTCCTGTGTCACCAAGAGAAGAGGGATAGGGAGAAGTGGCCAGGGAGAAAGACAAGATCCAGATGATGAGGGCCATTTGGGGGCCGAGAAGCTAAGGAGACCGAACTCTGTCCTCCCAACAGTGGGAGTGTCCGCGGGTCACAAGGAGTGACCAGAGAAGACTGGGGTGTTGGCCGCCAGTAGAGCTGACTTAGGAGGCTGTGCACAGGAAGGCAGTCGAATGGCCGTTGCAGTAAAGTGGGTGAGAGAGACCAGGGCCATGATGAAAGCAGCAGGAGACGCGGCAGAGAACGGCGGGTGGCTGTAGGGAAGGTCCTACGGTCTGTAATTCTTTATGCCTACCCCTGCCTCTATGTCTCATGAATGCCCTACCCTCCACCTCCACCTCTGTCTCCACTCTTGTCTATCTGCTTATCCTCCAGACATCACAGTGCAAATGCCACTTCCTTGGGGGACCCCCCCCACCGCCGACTTCAGCCCTCACCTCTACCCCAGGTCATTTCCCTATGACAAGCACTCTTTTGGCTCCTTTTTCCCTTTCCTAGCACTTGGCAAAGTTATCCCTGTGATTATTTGATGTATATGCCCACCTTTGATTTATAGGGCATCTCACTGAATGAAGAAAATCTGGTGTTTTTCTATGTTGAACGCCTAGTGCCTAATCCAGTGTCTGGAACTGAGCGGGCCCTTGCTACCTCTGGGCTGGATGAGTGAATGAATAAAGGAACGGATCAGAGGATGTGGAAACTTCTCGCATGCAGGAGAAGGGCTCACCGTGGTTCCTGGGTTGCTGGCTAGATTAGTTGGGTAGATGTGAGTGCCTTCCATGATCAATGACAGGTTTGTTTTCAACAAAATACTCTCACGTAGTGATTTTGCAGATGGTCGTTGTCTTTTCTGCTAAAATAGAATGGCTATCTGATATGTCCAAATCCTCCGACACGCCGGGGACCCCCACTCTCCCCAGGCTCTGACCGTGTAATGCTCATGGTTAGTCGGCCACTCGGGGGACCCCGTGAGGTAGGGGAGCCTCAGAGGGCCCCCTCCAAAGATCCTGGCTCTCCTTTCTGTGGCTCTTCTTCAGAGTGATTTGAACGACACTGGAAATGCCCCATCTATAATGAATAGAATTTAATAATTGAGCAGTAGCTACATAACTGTGTCTGAAAGTCGAGCTCTGCTTTCCTTTCCAAGATCTCTGGCCCATCGCCGGCTGCCTTCTCTCTGTTCAGCTGAGATGATGAAAAGGTAAAAGGATGCCAAAAACTGGAAAGCATCAAATGGCAGTCACGGAAGCAGATACCCAGAGGATGACAGTCACACTGATCTCCAGAAACTGAGCACATCCCAATCGAGATGCTCCAAGTCCTAGCAGCTCGTTAAATGGGATGGGCGGCAAAACCCTCGTCGTGAAGTTCCTGACACGAGCCCCACTCGGTTACTTATTTTGTTCCTTTTCCTTTAAGAGGTTGCAAGCCCGTTTTCAACTGGGTTCTAAAGATGTGATTAGGGGCATTACCTTCTCAGACTTATCTGGTTCTGCTATTGCCAGGGGCAAAGTGCCTTCAAAGATGTGACAGAGCAGTGTAGACACCGGGGCAGTTCCACTGAGAAAGTATTCTACTCTGGACAGGACTGTTTTCCTATGCAGTCGTTTCTCCTTATCCGCGGTTTTGCTTTCCACGGTTTCAGCTGCCCGCGGTCAACCTGGATCCGGAAGCAGGTGATCCTCCTTCTGACGGATGATCAGAAACTCAGTAGGAGCCTAACGCCGCCTCCCAACGCCTACGCCATTCACCTCACGTCACGTCACGTCACCACATAGGCATCGTAGCGTCTCACGTCATCACAAGAGCGGTGAGTACAGTACAATATTTTGAGGTCCCCTTCCTATAACTTTTATTACAATATAAGTTGCAGCGGTTCTGTTTCTTGCTGTGGTTGTTAACCTCTTACTGCACCTAATTTATAAATTAAACTTTGTCACAGGTGTGTACGTGTAGGAACAAGCACGGTCTGCACAGAGTCTGGTACTACCTGCGGTTCTGGGCATCCGCGGCGGGTCTTGGAAAGTACCCTCCCCCCCCTTGGAGAAGGCAGGGACGGCTGTGCCGTAGTAGTGTCCTTCGAAATCACAGTTCAGGCTGGTGTTCCACACGTCCTGTCTGCAAATTCCCCAGCCTTGGATAAAAATCAGACAGGGGTCTTGGCGCCATGAGACCTGCAAACTTCATGTTAACTCGATCTGGGAAACTTTATCCTAATTAGGTCTAATCTCCGTCATCCTATCAACATCAAGTCAGAAAACATACACCTGGGCCACAGCCCTCGGCCCTACAGTCAGCCCTGGGTAGAGGTTGAACAAGCATCTGTCAGGCAAATGAATAAATGAAGGGAGGAATGATTTGGGTTCTCCCAAGACTCCAGGCTGTCGAGTGGAGACAGAATAGGTTTCGGCATCAGCCAGAGTAGGGTGTTGAATCCTAGTTTTGCTGCTGGCTGTGCGTGCTCCGCGGTGAGAAGGGAGGCAGCCCAGGGAAGGTGGCTGTATTCATTTCTCATTACCGTAAATTACCACACATAGTGGCTCCAGAAAAACAGATTTATTCTATTTCTTTCTGGAGATCAGAAATCCAAAATGGATTTCACTCGGCTAAAATCAAAGCGTTCCTTCCGGAAGCTCCAGGGGAAGAACGCATCTCCCTGTCTTTTCCAGCCATCTAGAGACCGCCCACATGCCTGGGCTTGTGGTCTCTTCCTCCATCAGCAAAGTCAGCAGTGTAGCCTCTTTAAATCTCTTTCTGGCTCTTCCACCTCCCTTTTCTATCCATAAGGACCCTTGTGGTGACATGGGGGGCCACCTGGACAATCCAGGATCTTCTGTCCATCTCAAGGTCCTTACCTTAATCACATTTGCAAAATTCCTTGGCCATGTAAGGTTAGGTACTCACTTTAGGGATTAGAGCACAGATCGTCTGCGGGAGGTCAGTCTCCTGTTACCACAGCAAACATGAGCCAGAGGCTGCGCTTACCAGATTTGCCCCACAGTGGTGAGAAGCGCCCCCATTCCTCCCCAGGATGCTACAGATAACACATAAAATGTATTCCCTAGGGAGGTCTCCCCCAACCACAAGAATAGTGGCTGGTTGTGTTCTTGGGAGGAACCTAGCTCTGCCTGGTAGTGTCTCACTGGTCTTTCCCTGGCGGGGCAATGGAATGGTCTGGGCTCTTCCGAGGACTCCTTTTTGTTGTTGTTGTTGTTGTTGTTGTTGTTGTTGTTGTCGTTGTTGTTGTCGTTGTTGTTGTTTTGAGGGAGAAAGAGAGAGAGCATGAGCAGGGAGGAGGAGCAGAGAGAAACAGAGGGAGAATCCCAAGCAGGTTCCATGTTCATTGTGGAGCCTGGCGCGGGGCTCGATCCCACCAACCCTGGGATCTTGACCTGAGCTGAAATCAGGAGTCGGATGCTCAACCGACCGAGCCACCCAGGCACCCCCGCCCTAGGACTCTTTGGTTTTTGTCAGAGAGTGTCAACTCCACCCAGCTTGGTTGAGTGTTCATACACATGGATGTGCACTTCGTCAAAAGTCTTTCCTTTAATGGTCACCTTGAACTCAGTGCTCCACACCACCAATCAAATCTTGGTTGGGAGAAATACCATTCAAGGAGACCCACTCGCCTGAGAGATGGGCCGCCCAATGACACCTTTAAACTCTCTGTAGGTTAAGCCAGACTACATCCTTTTGGCCCCAAGGTATCTGCTTTCACTAAATTTTGCTTTATTTTGGTGCTACTAGATGATGTTAGGGATACACCATAAGAAAAGCCATCACAGAAATAGCTGCCTGTATTACACCAGTATTGTTGAGGGCAGTTTATTGTGTATTGCATACATTTCTTATGAGAAACCGCAGAGAAATATTTCCCTGGTCTCAAAACCCAGTACTGGGTACCGTTTCCCCTCGTAACTGGTTTGTTTCCTTCAAATGAACACTAGCTTGCGTGGCTGGTTGTTCTTCCCTCTTTGCGCTCACTATTAGGAAGGAAAAGTCCGCAGCAAAGCTTTAGGACGTCAGAGTCTGCATTATGGGCACGGACTTCTCTTCCTACCTCCTCATCCCTTCCCCCGGTTTGCCTTCACATGTTTCACTCTTTGGATCTTTACCGTGATAGTGTCTAGAAGCCCTGAATAAAGCATGACAAGAACTTTTGTTATTTCCCAAGGTTTTCTTCCCTTTTGTGAGACAGACACGTGCCCTCGATGCACGCCTCTTTGTTCCAGGAACAAACTCAAAATGAAAAAAAAAAAAATCAGAAAGAAAACATCATCAGTGCCAGTGTTTAAACACTGGCTCTCAGCAGAACGGGGTCCAGCACCACTGTAAAGAGGGGAGCTTCTGTTGTTAATATGAAAACCAGTCTCTGGCACTTGGTATGCTGAGCACACGGAGATCATAAATGCCAGCATTCTAAATGGCTTGCTTGCTGTTAGGAGATTCACTGGCACTGAAATCCATTTCTTTTCTAAGGATGTTTAGCTTTTATTATATCTTTACTCATGGTCAAAAGACATCAGCAAATTTGCTAAGGTGATTGAAGATATTCCTTAAGTTTCACGACTTTGCCTTCACGTTTTTGTACGTGAGTTCGTCTTCTTGGAGAGCAAAACAGAAATGCGCTTTATACTGCATAAGATTTTGATAGTTGTAGAAAGCCCAGATAAGGAAAGAATGAATGTTAGCGGAACCTCTGCGGAAAACATCTTTATGGATAGACCCAAGCGTATGAATTCATTTCTGAGCTCATCAAACCACAAAATCACCAATACTGAGAGCAACCCTACTCAAGGGTGTATCGGGACCTTCTCTTTTTAATCTCCAACCCATAGAATCCAGAACATAGAATGTATTCAATAAACACTTGTTGAATTAATGAGTTATACTTCTCGTGCTCAGAAAGACTAGAGCTCTACTCTGACTCCAGTAGACCGTGATGGGAACACAGTGCTTACCACATGGCAGGCGTGTAATATGGACTGAGTGCCTGGGGCTGAGACACATCCAAACCATGGAAGAAATTTCTGCCATCCCTGAGCTCTAAGGCAGCAACTTTGTATTTCCATTATTTCTCCCCTTACCAAAGCCACAGCTGACAGGTGATATTAGCAGGTTCACCTACTCGCACAGACATTCTTAGGTTTATGTGTGATGCCCAGCGTGCTAATACAATCTCCATCCACCTCTCCCACTCAAGAAAATAGATCAGAACACAAATGAATAAGGATGTCATTAATATGGGAACAACCTAGAATCCATGGCAACTTATTGAAGAAGTAAATCATCCACCATTTTGGTGTTTCGGATCATACCGGTAGTACATGACTTATAAGCCGTTGCACAATGATCGACATAATAGTCCATTGTGACACCAAGACTGAAACCATCCCTGAGACCCACTGAGTCCTAACATGCCATCTCAGAGACTTTTCAAACCCCAGAGGCTCATTCTACCCCCAGCGCAATCATCTATATGAGCCATGCATATGTGCTTCATCCAGAACCACAGAGATCATCCCTACGGATGGACAATAGCTCACATAAGAACCTCACTGTCAACTGGGTATCAGTCCACCTTCACCATAACGATACTGAGGAAGAGGACGCGCAACCAACCAACTTACCACACCACCGCCAGCTGAGTGCACCAGCACGGACATTCCTTCTCGGAGGTTGGCAACTTCGAAGAGCATCATATAGGCTGTGACGAAGTTCATGGGGAATGCGGCAGCCTCTGAGAAGCTCATGTCATCTGGGATCTTGTAGACAAATTCCACTGGCGTGCAGACCACCTCTGCCCAGGCATTGTAATTGACAAATGCCATGACACGGTCCCCGATCTGGGCACGAGGAAGCACATGGTTAATGGAAGCTTCCTACTCTTTCCTGAAAGATTTCTCAAATACTCTTAAGAACCTGATGAAAACTATAGATTCCTTCCCACAAAGAAAGCCCAAACCCTCAAACATGCACACCCTCACCGGCCTCCCAATTCCAAGGCATTTGCGGATGCTCTGAAGCCCATCTATGAAAACTTGCCAGGAGTCATAGAAGCCAGGTCTCCATCTGCCTTCTGAAGCTCTCCTATACAAGGTCACCACATCACACACCGTGGAATACTGGTGTCAGAATCTCATTTGACCAACGCAACCTCTCGTCCTATCTCTGTTTTGGAGTGGAGGAAAACTAAGCCATAAGGCAGTTTACACAGGCGGGGCTAGGTTATCTCCTCTCATCTGTTTTCTTCCACTCCACATGGACTCCCTGCCAGGCTAGTGCATTGGGATATTTGCATCAAAGCCTAGCACCGGATTACCGATCACAGTAGAGGTGAAACGTGGTGCATCAGAAGAAGCCATGGAAACCTAAGTGCAGGAGACTGAACAAGAACAGCCAAACTTAGAGCAGACTAGGGAGATGCCGCCAGGTATGAAGAATAACCTTTTTTTGGACATGTGTTATATGTCAGGCGTTGTCCTAGGGGTGTCACATGTGTTTTTGGTTTTGGGTTTTTTTTTTTTAATTTTTTTAAATGTTTATTTATTTATTTATTTATTTATTTATTTATTTTTGAGAGAGAGAGACAGAACGTGAGCAGGAGAGGGGCAGAGAGAGAGGGAGACACACACTCTGAAGCAGGCTCCAGGCTCAGCACTGTCAGCACAGAGCCCGACGCGGGGCTCGAACCCCCGAACCATGAGATCATGACCTGAGTCGAAGTCAGACGGTTAACTGACCGAGCCACCCAGGCGCCCCGGGTGTCACATGTTTTAACTCATCTAATCTTTACAAACCGCTATGAAGGCATGGCTGAATGCGTGTTCTTTTCACCAGTTTTTTACATAGCCAGACATCATGCAAAAAACAAAAAAAAAAGTGGGGGGAGTGGCATTCTTCCCTTTAAAGTCGTTCAGGTGATATGGTAAGCTTTTTCATAGTATATCATTATTAAAGGGAAATACAACTAAGTGAACTGATATTGATGACTTGTATGAACTGCTCAGTGCTGGTTAAGCTGACCCACTCTGCTCTTTGGTGTTAGTTGCTTTCAAATGCAGACTTTCCAATGCAGTATTCAAATTGCTGTGGTCGTAGCGAATTTTCAATCAATGAATGGCTTTCATACACATGTGCTTTAGTTTCATATACTTACAATTGAGCCTCCTGTCTTATTTTCTCTTAGCTTAGCATTTCCCTTCATCCCCTCCTCAACAAACAACAACAAAAGCCTCCTATGAGATGGGGGTGTAAGAGCTCGCATTGCAGATGAAGGATTATAGATTTTACAGGCATTTATATTGAGGCCAAGAGACATGAAAGCACCTGCCCAAGGTCAAGTAGCTAGGGAGTAGCTGAGCCAGGAGTTGAGTGTACCAAGGCTGACTCTAGATACGAATGATTAATTCATCACACCTGAGGTACATGCTACAGAGACCTATTTTTCTAAAGGTGTCTACCAAAGAACCTACCACTTTTGGGAATATTGGTGTCACTCTTTAAGTCTCCGTTTCTTCAGCTGTAAAATGAGTATGATGTAAGGAAAGGGTCCTCCCAGAGACGAGATAACATAACACACATGCCGTACTCTTGGCACGGGGCATGAAAAGCGAGGAAAGAACAATCGTTGTTGACTCTTTGAGAGAACAGATGGGTTCCTGGCCTCGTGGGACTCCCAGCTCAATGATCGCACACTGAATACAGACCTATTTCACGAACTAGAAGGAATGGCTGTCTAACGAAAGAACTGACGGAAAGGAAAGGCTATTCCCTGGCAGTGAGTGTCCCAATCCCTGGAAGGGTTGAAGGCCAAATGGTGATTGTTGAGAGTTACCATCTTACGTGCAACCGCTTGGGCCAGAGGATAACCAAGGTCTAACACTGGCATTCTCTTTTGCACTGAATCATGCAAACCGAAGATCCAAAAATACCACGGAGTAGCTGATGACCCCCAGTGTCCACACAGAGGACAGTGGAGAGTAGTTTAACCACCTTGACAGGGCTGATCACCCTGTCACAGGGCTGACTGCTCCAGTCTCTTATTCAGCTTTGCTCCATGAAAATGGCAAGAGTGGCTTAGCCATCACATCAGCCCTAGCCTGAGTCCAGAGGTAGGCAGCTCCTTTGTTGTTTTTTGTGTTAAATATCCAGTTGACCTCATTAGTTGATTTTGTTAATAAAAAGAAGTTCGTCCTGGGCGGTTGAGCCCAAATTATTCCTTTACCACCGTACCTCTGGAGACAACTTTTCAAGCCTCCCTTGCACTGGATCAAACCAACAGAGCTATTCAGTGTGTTGTTTCATGAAATCCCATCTCCAACATGATTGAAAAAACTAAATCAGAATTCCAGGGGGAGGGGCGCCTGGGTGGCGCAGTCGGGTTAAGCGTCCGACTTCAGCCAGGTCACGATCTCACGGTCCGGGAGTTCGAGCCCCGCGTCGGGCTCTGGGCTGATGGCTCGGAGCCTGGAGCCTGTTTCCGATTCTGTGTCTCCCTCTCTCTCTGCCCCTCCCCCGTTCATGCTCTGTCTCTCTCTGTCCCCATAATAAATAAACGTTGAAAAAAAAATTTAAAAAAAAGAATTCCAGGGGGAAAATTAGTACTGGCTTTCCCCCAAGCCACACCCTGACTGGACACCTGTAGGTGGCTTCTTTCATTTGTTTGTCCAGCTGGAAGACACTGGAGGGAAGCGGGGGTGAGGGGTAGGGTGCTACCACTGGTTCTATTGCTTACCTGGGGACCGAAAATGCAAAGCCATATGAAAGAAAGGAAAAAGCGCATTTACTTCTTTCTTAACACTTTTCTGCTCGATTATCTGGAAACCGGTGGCAAAATGCTGAGTGGGATGAGACTTTCAGACATTTGTCACAATGAATTTAGAGCATACTAATACTCGCAGAGTATATTTGAGATTGAGCAGCAGTCTCAAATTCAATGCCAAGGGCTTTTTGGCATTCCATTTATAAGATTTTCCTTCCTGCATTTAGCCCCGCAGCATTTGCAGGTTGGGAGCAGGGGCAAAGAACATGGGATTGTAAGAAGAGTCGGTTCCAGATTCAACTACCTTTGCGTTGACCTCAAAGGAAACAACTGCACCCTTCTGAACTTCATCTCCAAAGGGACAATAGCAGTATTTATCTCGCAGCATTGCGGTAAGGCTGAAAAAGAATGATTTGCCCATGTTTCTGGTTACGCCGGGTTCTCACATGTTAGCTCTGTTCGTTTCTCCCTGGGGAAGCCCTTAAGTTATGAGCGAGAGCTCTTGTATCTGATTGGCATTGGTTTTCCTCGCTCCAAACGGCTGCGGTTTTGTGCGATTGATTTGCCCACAGTTTTTCAGTCATTAGAGACCGGATTCTGTTTGATTTGCATTACCGTGGTAGGAAGGGTCATATGTCTTTTCATCGATTGAAAATTTTTTATTATAGAGAATTGTAAACACTTACAAAATAGTCAGAAAAATATAACCCTTTTTATCCGTTGCCCTATTTCCAAAGCTATCAACCCACGGCCAATTCTGCTTCATTGACAGGTACTTCTACCCTTTGCCTTTAAAATCATCGTTTAAAAGCGTCACCTCCCCAGTGTCTGAAATAATGGTTTAAAAAAGATTACTTAAATGCATCAGTTAAGTAGATACCTAAGGGAACCAAATTATGAAATACAGAGGCTATTTCTCCCCAGCTGCTATGTTGTGTCGTCGATTTTTGCACCTGAGGTACGGGGCAGATGGGAGCCATGTGCAGGGTGAGGGAGTATGCCCACCTGGTTGACCCGAGGCGACACGGTCTTGTTCAGCTATATCACATGAAGAAAAGGGAAACTTTCGTTTCCTGGGCCACTTCCCAGACTGTTCCCAGGAGCAACCAAGATCGTGCATGAGAGATGCACAGGGTATGTGGAAAATCTATTTTTGATAAACATTGTTTAAAAAACAAACCCTAACAATAAGACAACAGTCCTAACACACACATGTTCTCGCAAACATTTTTTGCCTCATCTTTTCTGATCGCAACAGATTCCACATAGGTATTACTTCTTCCGTCATTAGCCAAAACATTACCTCGTATCCTTTCACGCTGTCCCCCAGAGCTTCCACGATCCCAGAACACTCAAATCCTGGCACCAGGGGAGTCTTAGGAGGGTTATCGATGTTCCCTTGTCGTACCATCAAGTCAATGAAGTTTAATCCACTGTGAACGACAAATTTGAAAAGAGAGACATTCAAAATGAGAGCCAAGAGAACACAACGACCTGACTTTTCTTCCATTCCCTTCTCGTCCCTCCTTCCCTTGCCCCATTCCTCCCTCCTTTCTTTTTTTTTTTCTTTTTCCTTCCTGGAAAAATATGCCTAATAGTAAGTCATTTGGCTGGACCTCACTAATAAAGCAAAACAGTTATCTCTCTAGATAAGGGATGCTTTCCTGGCAGTTAAAATAGCCATCGCAGAGGTGGCCTTCCAATTCAAAAGACCGCCCCTTTGTCCCCTCAGAGCCTGCTTAATCTAACAACATGTACTAAATAGCCCAGTCATTAGCCATGCTAACACTTTGTCAAGGGTAAAGAATATACTAGGAAGAAGTGATAAGAAGACACAGGGAAAGCAGCCAGACATAATGGCCATCAGCCAATCTACTGAGAATCAGAGAGAAAAAAGACCAATTTAAAAGGTCTTGGAACAACTGTCACACATCAGTCATCACAGAAACTCCTAGCAGCACTGTGCCATATACAGCGCCCATAAAGGCGAATATGAACGACGGAGAGACTACGTTATGTCCAACAGGGGGGACGGTAACTAGAAGAAGTGAGATCAAACGGATAGATCAATGGATATGGTAATACTGGAGAGACTGTTTCGAAAATCTTAGTTCTCTCTGGATGAGAAAAGTGATTAGTCGTTTCTATTAACATATTACTTTTGAAATAGGAAAGTTATCATTAAGATATATTAAACCACCTCCTTGGAAAACCATATACTTGATTTTCGTGAGAATAATGCCAATGCTCCAAACTGTTGTTGTCTTTTTTGAGAGCTACTCTGGGAAAGTGCATTGAATACTCATTAACTAATCAAATGAGAAAACACATCCCAGTGAATGTGTATTTTTTTTCCACCGGATGCTCTAATGTACTTCCTGTCTTCATAAGCCACCATCTTAAGAAAGTCTGGGGTTATAGAAACCAGACTCTTCCATGTGGCCCATTAGCATCTGGCCACAGCTTCTTTTCCAAGCAAGACTGCTCGAACTACTTTTGAAACACAGCTTGTCCGTTCCTCTCCCCACCTCTGTGGAGCCAAGGAAACATCAAATTGTACCTATGGCTCCTGGCCTCCACTCCTCAGTCCCATCCACAGAGAATGGATAATGGCGAGGAGGGTGACTTCCTTGAAAGGTGGGCTCAAAAGGAGCCACCTTCCCAAGGTTTTGCTGCTCACACATCAGGCAGGTTTCACAACTGCCCCGGCTGAAGTATCGCTGATGTGTGTCCCCCTTGAAGGCAGCTGCGTGCCTCGTATTTCTTTGCTTCCAGAGTGCCCGGCATGCACCAGGCCCGCAGCAACATAGCAGGCGCTCAAGAAAATCTGCCAAATGGAGGAATACGTGTGAGTATTCAAACACAGGTGCTGCCAGATTGAGTACTAACTCCAAACTGGTGCAGCCACTCTGGAAAACCTTATGGGGGTTCCTCAAAAAATTCAAAATAGAACTACCCTCCGACCGAGCAATTGCACTAAGGAATTCATCCAAAGGATACAAAAATGCCGATCTGAAGGGACACATGCACCCCAATGTCGATAGCAGCGCTATCCACAATAGCCAAATTACGGAAAGAGTCCAAATGACCATCGACTGATGAATAAATAAGGAAGGTGTGGTATATATGATGGAACATTACTCAGCGATCAGGAAGAATGAAATCTTGCCATTTGCAACAACAACGTGGGTGGAACTGGAAGGTATTCTAAGCGAAATAAGTCAGAGAAAGACAGATACCGTGATTTCATTCATATGTGGAATTTGAGACACACAACAGATGAGCATAGGGGAAGGGAAGGAAAATAAGATAAAAACAGAGAGAGGGCAAACCATAAGAGACTCTTAAATACAGAGAACAAGCTGAGGGTTGCTGGAGGGGAGGTGGGTGGGGCAGATGTGTTAAATGGGTGATGGGCATTAAGGAGAGCACTTTTCGGGACGAGCACTGGGTATCATATGTTAGTGATGAATCACTGGGTTCTACTCCTGAAGCCAAGACTATACTGTATGTGAAATAGCTTGAATTTAAATTAAAAAAAAAAAAAAGTGTCCAAGGGATGCTCAGAGTAACAGACACATTTCTGAAATGTGCATGGAGACTCCCAAAGATCTACTTTAATGGTTAACAGTTCTGAGGGTCATTGATTAACCAAATTGTTCTCCAGTAGCATGGCCACTTTCTTAAGAGCTTGGAGAGGCCCTGGGCACAATTTCCAATGCCATCACTTCTCCCTCTGTAACCTTGGACAAGTTCCTCAGCCTCTGTAAGCCTCCATTTCTTCGTCGGTAAAGTGGAGGCTTATGATAGTACCTGTCTCGCAGGGGTGTCGGGAAAATTAATGACAGTTAAACACCTAAGCATAATGGCAGGTACGGAGTAAGTTTCAATAAGTGCTAGCATTTGGGGCGCCTGGGTGGCGCAGTCGGTTAAGCGTCCGACTTCAGCCAGGTCACGATCTCGCGGTCCGTGAGTTCGAGCCCCGCGTCGGGCTCTGGGCTGATGGCTCAGAGCCTGGAGCCTGTTTCTGATTCTGTGTCTCCCTCTCTCTCTGACCCTCCCCCGTTCATGCTCTGTCTTTCTCTGTCCCAAAAATAAATAAACGTTGAAAAAAAAATTAAGAAAAAAAATAAGTGCTAGCATTTAAATTTGTATCTTAAGAAGGCGCAGTACGTGACACGTTTTAGGAAGACTCCCAAGAAATAAGGGTTAAAGATAGTTTCAGAGCTGCGATGGGCAAACCTCTGCTATCCATGAACTTCACTTCTGCGAAACAGCCCATCTTCCAACAAAACCAAATAAATAAAGCATCACTATATAACAATAAAAGGAGTTTCTACGTCCCAAATCAAGCACTTCATCTCGGTTCACGCATATTTTAGCTCACTGTATTTTCCTCTGTGTGAATACCTCTGGTTTCCCAAGACCCTGATGGAGAAATGCCAGAAGAAATTCCTTAACAGTTCTGTACACACGCTAGTCCCCTGGAGAAGGTTTCATCCTAGACGCTTGTTATGCTCTTAAATCGGGCTGCCTTCAACCCCCGTCCAGCACCAAGTGGGC
Organism: Felis catus; assembly: GCF_018350175.1. Taxonomy (NCBI): domain Eukaryota; kingdom Metazoa; phylum Chordata; class Mammalia; order Carnivora; family Felidae; genus Felis; species Felis catus. The sequence goes on along the minus strand of NC_058382.1, from coordinate 51,796,308 downwards.
ACACTGATTCCAAACTGAGAGGCAGCTACTCAATTCCAGTGAGAAGGGCGAAGTAAGACTGACTTAGCCACCCGTCTTCAGGAAAGGAACGTGAAGTGGGTATATATCCCAGGGGACGGGGAACGGGTCAGTGTTTATCTCCACACAAAGAGGTGGTGAACAGTTGTTAATGGAGTACCTTGACACGTCGTACCAAACCCGTTTCAAGGTCCCTGCCCACGCACCTGCTCCTGGTATGGATAAAGCTCGCGTTTACTGAGGGTTCAATTTGTGGCAGGAACTGTGCTAAGTGCTTTACTTTTGTTATTTAAGATTCAGCAGTACTCCTAGGAAGTATGAACTGTCACATCTGTTTTTCAGCTGAGAAAACCGAGGCTAAGCAAGATTAAGTAACGCCACATCTTTAGAAACCGTCAAAATCAGGCTCTGTATGCGAGCCACGGCTAGAACTTGAGCCCTGACATACAACGCCGTGTTGCCCACTTCTGGGAACTTCACTCACCACCCTTGCTAAAGCGACACATCCAAGGGGCCACGACTATAACTTCTCTCTCTGACAGCTGATTGCAGCACTGGTGGGCCCAGAGTCGGGGGAGTGGCCATTCCCGACCTAAGCAGGAATCCATCTCTTCGTCTGAAATAAATAAGCTGACCTAAGAATTGGGTGTTCTCTCAAAAACTCTGAATTGGGACATACGCACCAAGAAAACAACTCATCATCATCAAGGACACGGAAAGATAAAACGAGGGACCTAGTGACCTGTGCTCCGGGGAAGGGTAAGTTAAAAAAGCCGGTAGGTAGGGAAATGAAAAGAAGAAAAAAGCCGAGGAAGCATCTCAACGACCTGTCCCAGGGTGCGCTCACAGATGCCATCGCCAAGTTGCCGAGAATGCCAAGTGCTTGGTGAAGCCCGGGCCCAGCACGCCTCCTGCCCCCGATTGTCAAGAATTCCTTTGCTAGTCCACACCTGTCTTTAGAACCTCTTTGTTTGAGTTATGTGTGTGGTCACTGTCTCATGAAAACCAAAAGATACACACAAAAACGAATACCATAATCAATAACCCTAAGTCATCCACTGGACAGACATTACTGACCTCATTTTTTTTAAATATTTTATTTATTTTGAGAGAGGGAGAGGGAAAGAGTACAAGCGGGGGAGGGGCAGACAGCACAGAGCCTGATGTGGGGATCGATCTGATGAATCGTGAAATTGTGACCAGAGAGAAATCAAGAGTTGGACGCTTAACCACCTGAGCCGCTCAGGGGCCCGCCCCAACCTCATTTTGTTTTTTGTTTTTTTTTTTAGAAAATACCTGTAACGTCGTGTAGAGATAATATTATTTGCCCAAGGCCTTGCACACAGTGAAGAGTGAAGCCACGGGCTTAAACCGGAGGCTAACACTTCTTTTTCCAAGCAATATGCCTTCTTAATTATAGTTTCTAGTATTCTCTAAGATAATCTGATTTTCACTTGGAAATTGTTTTGGGATGGCAATGACGGTTTTCATGACCCGGGCTCACATAGTGGGTCATCTTCATTAATTTTTTTTTTTTAATTTTTTTTTCAACGTTTTATTTTTATTTTTGGGACAGAGAGAGACAGAGCATGAACGGGGGAGGGGCAGAGAGAGAGGGAGACACAGAATCGGAAACAGGCTCCAGGCTCTGAGCCATCAGCCCAGAGCCCGACGCGGGGCTCGAACTCGCGGACCGCGAGATCGTGACCTGGCTGAAGTCGGACGCTTAACCGACTGCGCCACCCAGGCGCCCTAATGGGTCATCTTCAGATATCTCTCTTACCTAATACTTATATGGCTCTTGAACATTTAAGATTATTGCAAAAAAATAAAAAATAGTTCTGGCAAGTGCTTCACATAATGTTCTACTAGGTAGTCATATTTTTCTCAAAGATTAGTATAATTTAAATAAATAAGGCCTTAATTTTTTCCTCTCATACTGTTACTCAGAGCCTGTGTTTACAGGGTTATTATTGAGGTGCACCTGGGTGGCTCAGTCACGTAAGCATCCAACTCTTGATTTTGGCTCAGGTCAATGATCTCACAGTTTGTAAGATCGAGTCCCACCTCGGGCTCTGTGCTGACAGCTCAGAGCCTGCTTGGGATTCTCTCTCTCCTTCTCTCTCCCCCCCCTCCCCCCCCCCCACATGTACTCATACACTCTCTCTCTCTCTCTCTCTCTCAAAATAAATAATTAAAAAAAATATTACTTCGTTACATCCACACAGCACGGCGCCTTCACACGCATCTCATTAAACCTCGTAACGATCCCAGAAAGGCAAGATGTACAGATGTTATTATTCCCATTAAATATATGTGAAGAGGGAGACTCCTTAGATAAGAAACCTGACTTGTCAAAGACAACACAATTAGCACACGGCAGAGCTCAGACTTGAATCTAGGTCTGCAAACTCCTTGCTGATTGCATATCCTGCCGCACCATGAACTCTCAATTACTCTCAGAACTCTCAGTAAATCAAGTGTGACTGAAATCAATAATTCCAAGAACCAGCGACAAGAAGCCTAAGAGAAAACAGTGAAAGGAAAGAGACGCAGGCAGTCCGGGCTGCGGTTCTGCACCGCCGTCACTGCATCATGGCCTTGGTAGAGTCACCGAAGCCCGCCTTCGCTCTCCTGCACTGTTCACTGGGCGCTCCTTTGTCCTGTCCAGTCTCCTTAAGATATAATCATAGCTTACATAAGGAGGAAGACACGCTTGGTGGTCTTAATAAAGACGCTGACTTGGGATGCCGAGATTGTATCTAGAAGCTGAAGGAAGGTAAGCTAGCCGTGGCCTCTATGCTTTATTATCTGTTATCCATTAAGTGATAGAGTCCAACCCTGTGAAGTCTCGTGAGAGGTGTTCAGCTGTTGTCATTTTACGTTCTGCTAGAGTCAACGAATATTGCTCCCATGATGCTGGTGCCACATGTATTAGAGCGTGGACCACTTCAATCTCCGTGTTGTGCAAGAGGAAAGATGAAATACCTCGTGCAAGGTCATAGAGCAGGTGACAGAACTGAGAAACGAGCCCTTTTCATGTGACTTCCAAGATTGAGTGTTTGACTGCTAGGCTTTCATTCTGTTAACTCCACACCATGGGAAACTACTATGTGTTCTTGTCCTCAGCGTTCATGGTTTGGGATCTGTCCGTTGTCTTTTGGATATGCTGATCATTATCAGAGAAGACACAAATGAGTTGTCAAAGGACACCACTAAGTGGATGATGGAAGAATCAACTAGCTATAGTTTATTCATTTTCCAATAGGAGAGAAAATTGGCCCAAAAAAGTTTAGCAAAGAAGAGGCAAGTAGATAATGGAGAAGTTCCCCCTGCCTTTTATTCTCTAGCTGAAAGGAAGGGGAGGGCGGTTCTTCTATGAAAGGATTAGATCTCTAGCCTCTTGGTTCCTTCCCCAGGTTGACGGTACCTTTAGCACTGGGAAATCCAAGTTTCCGTGGGAATCCAAATATTGTCAGATCACCACACAGAGAACCGTGTGATGAGTATGTCCTTCCAGCAGCTTACTTCTGTTGATGAAGATCACTAGAGCCCTATCATATATTTTGATCTCAAGTTCAATAGAAATCCCAAGGATTGCCTGGTCCTTGGCTCAGTTAGGAGACATGGCCAATCATCTTCCGAAACCTATCACTTCCCCTACTAGGGAATACTGTTGAGCATATCATTTGCTACAACACACGTTCGCTTCTTTAGAAACACAGAGGAATTTTCCCTCAGCTCGCAGCACAAGGACCGGTTTGTATGGATCTTACAATCCCAGCACTTTAGAAACCAATTCTATGCTTTTCTTTGCATGGGCTAGCAGGAAGCTCTGAGCCAAATTTGCGGCACCCTCCCACCCCCACCCAACTGCAGGGCTTTATGTATTCATTCTCTTTGTCATCGGAACATTCAGCTTCGTCTCAACTTTCTGAACGCTTTGGAGTTTCTATTTAAAAAAAAAAAAATCTTAAACTGTATTATAATGCATCTCAAGCTTTGTTACGTATCAGAATGCCCAGGAGGGCTTATAAAGACTCAGATCGCAGGGCCCCACTGCTGAGTTTCTGACTCAGCAGGTCTGGGGCGAGGTCCAAGAATTTGCGTTTCTAGCAAGTTTCCAGGCGATGCTACCGCTGCTGGTCTGGGGATGCCGCTTGGAGAATAGTTGCTGCATCCTTTCTTCTTAAGCTACTTCAAGTCCTTTTTGGAATGAGGCAAGGTATAAATTAATAGATGATGATTAAATAGGTAAGAAAATGGAAAACTCTGGCATTGGCCTCTAGGGCACTTACGTTTTTTGATCCTGGTCCAAAGGGTTACATGTATGCTTGCGAAATGCGGTCTTATTAGATTAGGTTCATCGTGCCAATTTGTCTGGCTCCTTTTTGTACCCTCATTCTTTCATCCCAAAACTTGGCTCTTCCTCCTGAATTTGTATCCTCTGAAAAATGTGGTTATCACGCCATTTACTTCCACGTTCAAACTGCTGACAAAAAACAGTCACATTCTTAGTGACTTAGGGTGTTTGTAAAGAGGGTGAAGGATGTCGTGGGAGGGAATCTAAAATGTGAGACTAGCTGCCATGTTTTAAGTTTCTTGAAATCACGAGCTCTCATGATTCTCTGAAACATCTCCTAGACCCTTTGAGTTTGTGTCTGGCGAGTTTTCAATGAGACCATGAGGCCACAGTCTTGGTGGGTGATGGCAGGCCTCCCCTTCCCCCGTAGCGGTAATTGCTGCCCACAGAGGGTACAGCCTGACTGAGCCTCTAGTACAGTCAGTTTCTGGATGCATGTCAGGATCATTGTGGTGTGCGTGTGTGTGTGTGTGTGTGTGTGTGTGTGTGTGTAGATAGATAGATATATATATATTTTTTTTTTTTTTTTCCTAAATGTGTACATCTTGGCCTCAGCTAGCCCACGCACATAAGCTCATGTGCCCTTAGGGTTGAGCAAAACTGTTCTAATAGCCCAAAGTCAGCTGTTCCCCTAAAGAAGGAATGGATTCTTTCTTTCCTTCTTTTTTAAAATTTATTTTGTTTTTGAGGGACAGAAAGAGACAGAGCATAAGCAGGAGAGGAGGAGAGAGAGAGGGAGACACAGAATCCGAAGCAGGCTCCAGGCCCTGAGCTGTCAGCACAGAGGCCGATGCAGGGCTCGAACACACAAACCACGAGATCATGACCTGAGTTGAAGTCGGATGCTTAACCGACTGAGCCGCCCAGGCGCCCCGAGGATGGACCCTTTCTGAGAAGGGTTCTCCCACAGGGCTTCATGATAGTTGGAGGGCCCCCCAGAAGCAGGTGGATATCTAGAAACCCCCATTCTGATTTCTCTGATGATGGGGCAAGGGGAGAAGACGAATTACCTGTGGCTAGATAACATTTATGGGACACTTGCTATGTAGCAGGCATGTCTTATAAGCATAATTGTTTACGGCAACCGTAACAATGCTAAGAGATAAATCCTGTTACCACAGTTTACAGACATCAGAACCGAGGCATGTCGAGGTTCACGGAGCCAAGGTGGGAACGTGAGCGGTGTGAGTCCAGAGGCTGCACTTTTGCCTGCTGTGTTTTGCTTTGCTTTGGACGGACCACCCCTCCGTTTTCCCAGTTGTAGAGAGGGGGGCTTCTCGATTCATCTGTCACATTGAGCACTTACTCCATACTGAGTATTGGATATCAGAGTCAACAGGGGACCCAAAATTGTAAAAGCTAATGACAGTGTGGTGCGATGGGTGGTTTTACAGAAGTACCGGCAGAGGCAGAGAGCTCCCACGGCCACCAGGACATAGGCTGTCCCGCAAGATGACCATGATGTCAGAACACTGGCCCCCAGAAGGACCTCCCCAAGGGATCATTGCAGTGGCCCGCTGCAATCGCTATAGCGAAATTTAGATCCTTGGCTGTGGCCCTCTGGCTCCTCCCCACGCGATTTGCTTGAAAGCCTTGAGCCTTAGTTTTCTCACCTCAAAAATGGGATAGCAACGTGCTCGCCCTTTGGGGTGTTGGTGCGGCGTGTATGTGACAGTACATGTAAAACGGGAGGCCTCACACATGGGAAGTACTCCATAAATGTGAGCCGCGGTCATTGTCACCACCCCCCAGCCCACCATCTCCACGCAAAGAAGGTGTCATAGGTCAGGTTCCAGGGGAAGCAGACCCAGAGACTGAGGTTTGCATGCAGGAGGTGTGAGGGGCAGAACTCTAGGAGACAACCCCTCTGTAACATGTGAGGGCAGCTGGGCTGGGTAGAGGATGAAGTTAAACGCTGACATAGAAGCAAGAAGGACTCGTTGTATCCATGGAAAGTTCCAGAGCTACGATGGCCCCACAGGTCGTCATGAATCAAGGCCAGGGGACTAGGCTTTCATACCCTCGGATGAGAGCTGCCCCAGGGAGGGAGCGCAGTCTGGGGCAAGGTGGCCTCCTTCGGCTGAGGGCAGTGCCTCCGCAGGGGCACAGCTGTGACCGATCAGCCACCATCACTCCTGGTCCCGGGTCCTAGAAGGGGGTTCTGGGGGGTGCACCCAGTATCCACTACAAGACGGGTGGCACATTCTTCCTTTGCAGGGTTTTATTCCTTTGGTGGGCACAGAGCAGTTGTCCCTGATGCTGAATATTTATGAAGCTCCTTTTTTTTTTTAATATATGAAATTTATTGTCAAATTGGTTTCCATACAATACCCAGTGTTCATCCCAAAAGATGCCCTCTTCAATGCCCATCACCTACCCTTCCCTCCCTCCCACCCCCCATCAACCCTCAGTTTGTTCTCAGTTTTTAAGAGTCTCTTATGCTTTGGCTCTCTCCCACTCTAACCTCTTTTTTTTTTTTTCCTTCCCCTCCCCCATGGATTTCTGTTAAGTTTCTCAGGATCCACATAAGAGTAAAAACATATGGTATCTGTCTTTCTCTGTATGGCTTATTTCACTTAGCACCACACTCTCCAGTTCCATCCACGTTGCTACAAAGGGCCATATTATGAAGCTCCTTTGTATGGTGGCCCCTGAGGAGGAAATTTCCATGCATTCTTACAACTAAGGCAGGGAGGGTGTGAAAGAGAATGCGATCTTTCAGCTGGGACCTGAGAATATACGAGGAAAGGGAAAGGCAGGAATTGAAGAGATCAAAGCACCGAGAAAGGGGCAGAGACTGAAGAAAAATAGGAAAGATGAAAGCAGGTGGGTTGTCAAAATACATGCAGGATTGGTCAGTCCTGGGAAGGTCAGTGAAAAATTGGAGTTCGGGGCTTTCTATGGGTCCGTGGGAAATCACAGAATGCTGGATAGGGTGTGGACATCAAGGAGAACATGTCAAGCTCCAGGTGGGAAGTCTGGACTTCCCTGGGCTCGGGGAGCATCAGTGGCGACCCCTGCCAGCTCCCCAAAGAAGAAGAGGGCCCCAAAGCAGGATATGCGCCTTCTTCACTCTGCTCTCGCCTGGCTGTTGCTGAGTTCATCAAAGCACTGAACTCCACATCCAAGCGGGGACAGAGCAGCGGATGTGTGAGGCATTCCCTCATTTCCCCAGAACTGACGATTTTGGTTTTGTTTCTCCATCTCAGCTGATAACTTGAGAAAGCCAGGACAATAGGCATTGGTCTCGGAAGATCTAGCTCCCAATTCTTTTTTTTTTTTTTTTTTTTCTTTTTGGGCTCGTGTAAGTGCCTGTTGGGTTATCTCAAGACTGTGAGAATACACGGATACTAATCTGCTAGGGGAGCCAAAAAAAACAACAAAAAACCACTCACTGTCTCAAACAAGGACACCTTTTAGGCAAATCTCAAATGGCATCTCTCATTTGAGAGCAACCAGAATTGTCCTGGATGGACCTCAGGAAAGAGAAGCCACCTGTGTTCCAGCAGACTCTCCTCTCTCCACCGCTGCCCCATGGTTCCCGACACTGGCCCCCTCCGCGTGACCCTGCCCGCCCTGTCTCACCACTGTTTTTAGATCAACAGACCACTGCGGCCATTTGAGACCTATTGAAGTTCTCCGACACATCTGATGTTCTTTGTAATCTACCATTTTGTTTATTAAGTCAATAACGCTATTGTTGCCCCACCCAGATCCCCTTATCCACAAAATCGGGATGATGATGAGGGCAGCACAGTTTGGGCTACGGTTGTACAAGTCAGTTTGATTCCCTCTGAGAGAGGAAATACATTCAAATCCTGTGTCCAAATTAGCATTCAAAACACATTTCTGTAGTATTCTAACATGGAACAAAATGGCCAGTGATTGAGAGTCTAAATATCAAGGAGCCAGCTTTCAACAGAAACAGAAGAGCGTGGTCCAGATGGGTCCAAAACAAGCTCTCCTTGATCCCAAGACTAATCCCTTGATTTTTGGACCCGGAGTTATTTATTTACTCTCAGCCTCTCCTGAGGACACAGCGGGTATTTGTTCCTAAGAAGGTTTCTAAAAAGGTTAAAATCTCTATGTTCCATGTTAGACGTTGACCAAGTCATTGACTTCAAACGGGTGCCTGGCAGTGATTGGTTACGTAGAACATTCAGTCTAATTCAATTTAAATTCAGCGAGCCCCCCTGTGACTTGGGGCTTGGCATCTCCCCTTCTCAGGAGTTCGGAGAGGACAAATAAATGACTACATGGTGTGACAGTCCCCTTAATAAGAGACGGTACAAAGGTCATAGCTAGCAGAGGGCAGTTACTGACTCGCTTAGCAGGAATCACGGAGGCATCCCCAAGAAACCATCACTTAGGAAAGGGTGTATTCTTTGCTCCTCCTCTCCCAACCTCTTCTCCCTCATCCAACCTCTAAGTGGCGGGGAGAAGCCAGTGTCAGACATTGCAAGGCGCTTCCTGCTTGACTCCTTCCTGGAGACCCAGAGAGGCGGGGGCTCCGCAGAGAAACAGCCCATTTTTACTATGATGTGACATTATCCCTTAAGTCATTGCTGCTGTTAAAAACAGCATTTAGTAAAACAGTTGTTTCAATTGGGGGAATAAATGGGGTGAAGTCTAGAGTAGCAAATTGTGCAACAGAACATTCTGCAGCGGTGGAAATGTTCTGCATCTGTGCTGTCCATTATGGTGGCGTTGGCCATATATGGTTACCAAACACTTGAAATGTGGCTAGAGTGATTAAAGAACTGAACTTTTAACTTTAGTTAATTAATATTTAAATGTAATTAACCTAAGAAGAAAGCAGGAGCAGCATCACTATCCTATTGTCTTCCCCACAGATTATGAGCAACTCCAAGGCAGAGTTTGTCTTAAAATACACCTCTCTCAGTGTTCACTGCTTAGCACAGGGGGGGCCTTGCAGAAAACGATTCCTCCGCTGAAGGGGTCAGTAGGAAAATAGCTAGGAGTGATACAAGCTCTTTCCTTCCTTCTTGCTGAAGAGAACGAGCTCAGCCGTGCTCGATGCTTGGCGGCAGCCTTATTGAGTATGTTGGTGTATCAGGAAGGGTAGAGGGGGACTGAGGAGATCAAAGTCCTGCTTGATTGATGTGCTTTGGGTAAAGCAAAGATTTACTTCTGGAAGGTAAAAGAATAGGTGTGAAAGGTGAGCAGAGATAAATGTACGAGACCAGGAATCTAAGGGTAGGATTTGCGAGTCTGGGCGAGTTTGAAGAGCACGGGGGCCAGGTTAAAGGTTAGCAGGAGGCACAGAGGATGGAAATGGGAAGAGGAAATTTTTGAGGGGTTTTTCTCTGTAGCACAAATGCGACCTGCTTTGGTGTTTTCCAAAGGACTCGACAGAATTTGACAGTGCTTTGAAATTCTATTGGAAGTTGGGCTTCTATTCAAGAGCGAACAGACCCAACTACATCAAGGATACAAAAGGGAAAAGAAGAATAGGAAAAGCAAAGGCAATGTCAAAAGAGCAAAAAGAAGAAGTCAAGTCTCCCCCATGTGCTATTGGCTGAGGACAGAGAGGGTGAGGCTCCAAGGGAGTGGGTGGGTGAAAACTGCCTTTGCTATCCATTTCCCATGAAGGAGCAGTCCCAGAAGAAAGGACCTTCTCCTTTATGGTCAGGCAGAGAAGTTTCTCATGGATCTGAAGGCAGATAAACTTGGAAGGGCTGTTTTAGGAAGGTGGGCACATTGCTAGCTGCATTTAGCTACCCAGGTTCTGGCTGTGAAATGCCGACTCAAAGTTTATTACAAGGTCCCCAGGAAATACAACGTTAGTGAGTTTAGCTGGGAGGCTAAAAAGAATCCATTTACAAGATCATTCAGACCAATCATAGGAACGGTGGCTCCCCATTAATAGCTCCCCATTAGCTGATAGAACTAGGTGTACTATAAACAAATGAAAAACATTTCTTTCTGAAAAACAATTCTTTTTTTAAAAAAAAGAAAGAAAAGAAAGTCTGTAATTTGATGGATAGTCTGTTTGAAGAAGTACGCGTGTCTGTATTGAGAGGAAGGAGAGAGGGCCACAGAGCACAGCCTGAAAGCCTCACCAGTTTAGTGTAGAACTCAGACTGTCTGGGCCAGTGGGGCTGCCCCACCTTGTATCTGTGTGCCTGAATAGCAGCTAAGCCTTCTGGGGAAAAGAAAAACAATCATCCTAAGAGAACTACAGGTTGGAGCACATAAGTCTGCACGAAGACACTTGTGGCAATACAGGGGGGGAAGGGGCTTGATTCTGATATGTGGTATATCACCCTTCACCTCCAGGGGCTTGAGTCTAGGACAGAGGAGGGAAGAATGGGTACGAAATCCATGAAGATGAAGCCCTGGAGAGAGACCCGGGCTCAGTCAACATCAGCTCTCTTTGTCTCACTACTTGTGTGATCTTTGGCAAGTTCCCTCACCCCTTTGATCCTGTGTCTTCATCTGTGACATGTTTGGTACCCTAGAAATTCCTATAAAACCTGTAACATAAGTACTCAATGAAGGTCGTTACGATAATAGTGATGATGAGTAATTAAGGAAAGAGCGTTACATTTATTGGCTCCGAAAAGCAGGGGCATGCGTACCTAAGGTGGCATACGTTGCTTATAAATGGAGTAGAAAGGGTGCCACAGCCTACAGGGAGGGCCGCACCCCCTGGGATGGAGAGGAAATGGGGGAACTTGGTGAGATGGCTCCAGCTATGGTGGGAGGGGCAGGACAGGACAATAGCAGGGGGTCAGAATCAATGAGGCGTATCAGGGCAACACCCCCTAGGAAACCCTTGCACCCACCTGGCAGATTTTGAAGGGGGAGGGTCCTGATACCTACCAAGGAAAGTAGGAACAGAGTCATGGACATACCGTTTGTTTTCAAAGGCTGGGTTTTCTCCCCTAGTAGTTTGAAAGGCGTATTTATTTCCCAGTGTTCCTGAGATATAACTGACCTATAACATTGCATTGGATTAAGGGGTACAACGTACGGATGAGATACATATGTATATCGTGATATGATTACCACAGTAGGTTTAGTTTGGTTAAATCTCATTTTAGCATCCAGGCTGCTGGGGCCTGGGTCCCCGGGGGGACAAGCCGGAATGCTCGAGTAAGTGCTCCTGGAATAACGGAATAACAACCCCCAGACGTAGCACGATGGGTTGTCTTCAAGATCCCTGGCTTCCAGCACTCGGTGCAGCGGGATGTCAATAAGGAGAAAATTACAGAGCATCTTGAGAAGTCAGAGACCCGCATTTCCCAGCCTAGGGAAAGTAGTGATTAGAGAATTCACAAAGTGAACATCCAGCTTCAAGAGAACAGATTGTATGAAGGAGAGGTAAAACTGTCTGAATACGTAGCTCCTTTGGTGTCCTCGCCAGTCTCCGCGAAAAGACCCGCAAGCTGGAGAGATCCAGACCTCCTGACAGAGGAAGCCGAGGTGACAGAGGGGAGCCTGAAGCCACACCTGTGTGGACCGGCTACCACCCGTATCAGGGAAGTAAACACTGTTGGTGTTTACAAGTGGCAAGGCAACTTCTGTTGAAATGTACATCTAACATTTGGGGGACGGTGGGTCATGTATTCGCTCATTCCCCAAACATGTATCGAGTGCCTACTGTTAACCAAGCACCAGGCTTGGTGCTCACCAGTGAAGTGATAATAGAGAAAGTTTCTAGAATTTCCAAGATTACCAAATAGATTTAAAAGACAGTGGGCCTGACAGTTGGAAATATTATATATGTGTCGTTTAATGTGATTCAACAACTTGGTGCTGAGAATGTAATGTCCCGGGATAGGAAATGGAGCTGCCTTCCAGTCCCCTCTCTGACCCTTCACTTTTTGTGGTGAAGAACAGAGTCTCCCATCACCCATGACGGCTGCCATTTTGACCAGTTGGGTGTATCTTTTACCCCTCTCTTCTGGTAACTGCCTTCCATTCCTTTTGGAGTATGTCCCCACCCCCTCACACACACACACACACACACACACACACACACATACACACACACACACACTTCATGTGTTCCTGGTAAGGCAATCAATCAAGGTGTCCCATTCTTCTAGATCAGTGTAGGGGGACGTGAGATGCACATGTGGCCAATCACAGCACCTTAACCCCTTGGGCCAGACAGAGAGAGAGAGATCCAGGGGCTGATATGTGATTCACGGAGGGCCATTCAGATTCCTTCCTCGATGTATGGAAAGCGGGAGAAAACCGTTCTCTCTGGGGCTTGCCACACTCGCACGAGGCAGCTGGGGCAGAAGGCCGCCATCTCTCCGAGTCTCAAGAAGGAAGCTCGCTGCAGGCAGAACACATGAAGCTAACTCATGAGAAGAAGACACGAGATGGAAGGGAAAGGAAAGGGGAGAGCCTAGAATTCCAGAGACAACGTCATCGCGATGGTCAGCATGGCGGAGATAAGGAAAAGAGAAGTCAGAGCAGAAGATCTCTGTGCTTAGCCCGGCCTCTGGCCCACAGTAGAAGCACCGGGCATTGTGCCTCCGTCTCCTCTCTTGTTCCTTCGGGAATTCATCTGAGTCTTCTTGTGTACGTCATGGCATGATGGCACATCCTGTCTGGGGCTACTTTGGATGTTAGCGTTTTGGAGTCTGATTAGGGCCTCTATCCAGAAAACTTTACGTAAAGTTGGGACTTTTTAATGTCCTACTTCTTCTCCCTACCATTAACATATATGAAGCATATACTACACGACAAGGACTTCATTCATTCATCAAATATGAAAATGCCAACCTCATCGCTAGAGACTTTAGACGTGTTATGTCTTTTTATACACACACACACACACACACACACACACACACACACACACACACAATTACCCCCTGAGTACTATAATGGTACCCATAACACAGATGAGCAAACTGAGGTAATGGAAGACTAAGTCATTTTCCTAAGGTTAGATAGGTTGCTAAAATGATCTGATCTAAGATTCGAATCCAGGTCTGTTTCATTCCAGGCATTAACTATTTTATAACCAGAAAGCATACGTCCTTCCCATCCCACCTGGGTATGTTGTCCATGCCGACCTGAGGAATGAATCATTATCATTCCCTTCACAGAAGACAATTATCCTGCATTGGGCTCTGGGGACTACAGCCATTTAGACAAGTCAGGAGTAAGCAGGCCCATTGTTTCACTTCCCGGGGTAGGGGGCGGTGGGGGGGGGTCGGTCTAGGAAAGCACCGTCTCGCACACCCCTGGCCCCAGAACAATGATCGGGATGAGGCTTGGGTGAGGGATCAAGGGTCACTGGCAGAATGAGATTGAGGACAGAAGCTCCCTGTGTGTTTCCATCAAGAAAATATAACATTCAAAGATGAAACAGCCTCTTTCACTGAAGCATAAATTTTGTCTCCTGGGCCTTCAAACATTGAATTTACTCATTTTAATACCAGGGCTCCAACCGATTTTCTGTGTGAGATCACACACAGAGGAATCAAACTAATTTGAGATTACACGCCCGCTACCCTTTTCCTGTGAGGAGGCTCGTCTTGTTTCTAATTAAACTTTTTCTTCTATGACGAATGCCAAGATGCCAAAAAAGCTCCCTATTGAGAGAAGTGCCAGGAACGTGGGGTCACGGGGGCGCCATTTCCCCTTGCCTGGGTGAGCCCTGTTGTCCGTGTTGGATGCTAGTGATGTGCCCAGAGGTGGTGGAATTTGGGTTCCTCTGAATGAGAGCGAACCAAACCCCAGAGGCTTGACGGTCCTGCACATCCAGCTATCCTAAAAATCTCTACTGTCGCCCTCGGGTGGGCAGGCAGAGGGCCATCGCGAGTGAGGGTCGCAACAGGTCAGTCCAAATGCATACCGACCCTGGAAATTAGATTCAAAAGCCAGCACCCTGCCCCCTGGTGCCAGTGTAGTCTGGAGGTGGCACAGCAGGACCAGGCACCAGAGGGTGGGGTCAAGTGCCCGCCCATCTTTTACAGCCTGGTTGACTAAGGAAGGAAATAGCCTTCCTTGAGCGCCCGCTGTGTGCAGGGCGCAGTCAGGACGTGACAGACTCTCAGCTGGTCTCACAAGTCCACGTGGGTGTAACTACCAAGGCGAGGCTATGGGCAAGTGGAAGGAACTGTCTGCTTAAGATCACCCGGCCATGATGGGGTCGAGTTGGGGTCTGAACTCGGATCTGTTGTAGCTTCTCACCACTTGCAGTGCAGCTCTCTTAGAAAGTAAGCGCGATAACCTCAGGGGGTTATGAGGGTCCGATGTAACGCGGAGAAGGACAACGAGCTTTGTGGCAGCTAAGACAGGCGAGGGGGAGGGGGAGCGTAAATATCAGCCGTCACGCCCTTTGCGCGTCATGGGCCACCTGCCGTTGGTTTCTTCTGAGATCAGGCTGCCATTTCTGGGAACCTGCTCCGCATTCGGTGTTCCCTAAGATGTCCTATACTTCCTTTTTCTGTGAAACACAAGAAGCACTGATTCTGGGCTTCCTTTCTTCCTCCAATTGCTGGGGAGGCAAGAAGTCCATTCCATTATCGGCTGAAGAGAAGACACAGCCACCACCCCCCCACCCCGCCCTCACCGCGGAGGACCCAGTTAAAGGGCAGATGCACATTTTCCCGGATAAATAAGATCCCCGAAGTAGCGTCTCCATCTCGCGTCATCACCAAGCGGGGCTCGGTGTGAGTCAGACAGAGTCATCCTCTCCTGTCAAATCCTCGTATCTCTCTCCGATACAGAGTCATCCAGAACACTTTGTTCCAATCATCATGGCAGAGTGGCTTCCTGGCCAAGCCAAGGACCTGGCTTCCTGGCCAAGAGACCGTCCAAGCGATTTCTCAGTTTTATAAGCACTCGTGTCACTTAACCTCCTGCACTCCATTTGTTTATGTGAATAAACACAGGAAAGATACTACTGGCCATATTTCATTAGATGGGCCTCACCAGTGACAGTTTAATGCCGTGTTGTTTGGGGATATTGTACAGGCAAGTTGCCAACGTCGCAGTAGCCCAATCGAGGCAAAGGGGGCAGAGGAAGAAACCTGAATGTCTTGAGTGGATCCGAGGAGTGGTGACTGTGTTTCATCAGCATGGGTATTCTGGGTCAACGGTCCTAGCCATCTGATGTTAAGTAGGTCTCCAAAGAGTCCCATAGATCGGCAACGGAGGGAAAGTGGACGTGGTTTAGAAATACAAATGGCCATTTTGGGGGTGGGGGGCGAGATGGCACCGTGCCAACTTTGAGTCCTACCCGTTACGCTTTAGGTCAGTGAAATGCTTTCCTGGTCTTTCTCTGTGTTCCTGCTTCCAGTCTTTGTGTCTGCCTGCCTCTCTCTACCTCTTGGTCCCTCACTGTCTGTCCTTTCTCTCTTGTGCCTTTGTCACCGAATCCCTCTGATTTTCCCAAACGTAAAGAGTGCAGGAACAAAGCTGGCTCGGACCTTCACACTGCTTTTCCACGTAGCAGTTTGTGATCTTAACATGGCTCTGAATGTCCGTTTCCCAACTTGAAAATGGAGATAGTAATACTGATATTGTGGAGTCGTCCCTAGGATGACATGAAACAAAGCCCCTGGCAGGCAACTCAGTTCCTGGCTCCTCACGAGTGCTGAGTAAGTGTGAGTTCCCTCCCCTGGCTCGATGCCCTCTACCTCCGTGACACGTTAGAAGCCCACCGTGTGTTGGCCTTCCTTTCGTGTGGCCTGCCCTCGGCCCATTTTCGGATCAGCCAATGCAGCCATGACCGGCTGGGACCATTTTTCATCCAACTGCTCTCATTCTAGCAGTTTCATGTGGCCTCTCTCTGTAAATCAGTCTGGGAAAATAAATGTCCCCGATCCATTAGTGCCTTTCCATCACAAGCCAATTTGAGCCACAAACCAGAGACAAGGCTTGTTAATGGCCACTTAAATATATTTCCGCAGCCCAGCCTGGAGACCCTCAGCCTCAAATCCTCCCAGCTCCTGTCCAAGAAAAGCCCCACTGTGACAAGACTTCTGGCAGCAAAGGCAGTTGCGGGGGGTGGGGGGAGGGACCGTGTTCCCTGGTTTGCCTAAAACAGTCCCAGTCTGCTCCTGCTGTCCCAGAGTAACTATGAACAGTGCCCCTTTAACACCCCCAAAAGTTCCAGTTTGAATGAGACACCAGATGGAAACCAAGAATAATAGTGTAATAATAGCTATCATTTATTGACCACTTGTATATGCCAGGCATCACCAAAAAGGTCTTTCTACGCTATATCTCATTTAAACTTGACTACAACACTATAAAGGGAGGTGCTATTATTATCTCCATTTTATAGACCAAGAAGCTCAAGTTTAGAGAAGTAAGCGACACATTCAAGGTCAGCCAGCATACGGGGCGATGTCTGTGCCACATTCAGACCCCTTTTGCCTGGGCAGCACACCCATCCCCCGCCTGCTGGGAGTGCTGGCCGCTCAGGGCTCAGTGCAGTGCCCCAACCCCCTTCCCTCTTCTGGAGGAACAGCGCTCAAACAGGAGTCACCATTGCCTGAGAGGCTCCCTGCCCCCACTCAGAAGGCGTCCCACAGCCCAGACCTGACTGACGACAGGGGGCCAGAGGGCGTGGGGAACACAGAGACTTCCCCTATTGCTGCGAGGTCAGATTCTAAGGTATAATTCATGCCCCAGAACTCCTGGCAGGATCCAGGGCAGATGAAATCCTTGGCTTAGCTCCTCCCTTGTCCGGCTCCCCTTACGTCCCTTTCCCCAAAAGCACCCCCTCAATCAACCACTTAAGAGAGCAGCCTTGTGTCTGGCTCTGCCTCTAGGGGGCAAGACCCATGACCTATGGTTAGCAAGAGACGGGGCTGGGACTCCTGTCTAGGAAGGTCTCAGTCTTCATCACAGAGCAAACGTAACATGACATCGCCTGTAATATCCACGTGATTAAAATGACGGCCTCCAAGTCCTCAAAGAAATAAGTCACACAGGCACAGACAGGACAACGGAGGTGGCGACAGTCACAACACCCACTCCTCATTTAGTGCCAGTCTCGTTTTTGCATCTGATCCTCTCGACAATAGGAGGTTCATCTTGTCTGTGTTTTGCACTTGAGGCGTGGCAAGCTTGGAGAGGCGGAGATGTGTCCACCGAGGCCACACAGATAAAAAGTGCTGAGGCTTGGGCCTACCTCCGGATCCTTCGCCTTCCAAAGGCCACGTGCTGTTTCCGCATGGCCACTTAAGTAGCTTGCCGTGTAAACTGCTCAGTGAAGGGGTGACGGGACCGGTTCCCCATCAAAGCTGATGCTCTTGTCACCCATTAGAAGACTCTGTAACCCCTCCCGCCCTGCACTCCCCAAAACGGTTCTTTCTGAGCTGCATTTGACCAGCATGTCTCCCTTTGGGGAGAAAAGCCATATTACTTTGGAACTAGCCAGAGAATGTTCTCTTAAGTCAGACATAAAAAAAAAAAAAGTCAAAGGAGCCATATTCACTGAAGAAGGGAAGGAAAGCAAGCTGGCACTGCATTGCCAAAGGTCCAGAGAGGTAAATCACATTTCCCGTGGCTCTCCCACAGAGGGAGACAAATGGAATAAATGGAAAACAGCAGATGAAGATTCAGATCCTAACTGTACTATCTGTGTGATGTTTTTGGCAAATTACTCAACATCTCCAAGCCTCAATTCGCTCCAGTATAATATCTTTCTTCTTGCACCACAAAAGAGAAGGGGTAAATGAGATCAAATAGGCATTTCCCTGTACCTCTTCTCTTCCATTCCCATACAGCGTATGGAGTAACCAACTTGGACCCTCATTCCAGGTCTGAATAATACTAGTTCAGACAGGGTCTGCTTTATTCCCAAGCAAATAGCATATCCTACTTGATGATAAAAGGTTTCCATTAAAAACGGAGAGCACATAAAAGGGGGACCTTCATCCAGGAAGCCATCGGCTGATTCATAAAAATACAGAATGAGTCATCCTGGCTCCCAAGGCTAAACTTACAATCAGTGGGCATCTTTGGCCTGCCAATCCTAGCCCAGTGTAGGAGGAAAGACCCAGCGGGCAGTCTTCACAAACCTACTTCAATCCCCCCTTGCAAAACCGATGAACTCTGCTTCCAGCTTGGGGAAATGAAAATCAATCTGGGCCCTTTGCAATGCCGGATTCCAAATGTTGCCCCATGTCTGGTTGGCTTACTGAACAACTAGGGTGGGGAATCTGCAGTGATTCCAGAGTGTGTGTGTGTGTGTGTGTGTGTGTGTGTGTGCACGCGCGGCTCCAATAAAAAACAGGCTTGTGCATCTGGCTTTGAAAATCAATCTCCTGGCTTTCATCTTGACATTTATTATTTCAAAATGCTTCAGTTCCTATCAGCCTCTAGGCAATTAGCATAAGACTAGAGAACTCAGACCTATTTGTACTGCAAATGATGCTCTCTTCTTTAAAAAGTAGCTTCAACATTTTTACCCTCTGAACATCCCCTCTGGTGAAGTCCTAGAATCCAGTTTGGATGAAGGGGCATAAATTGTAGATACACATAGGCATCTATACCATATTTCTCATCAGTGGTGAAGAAAGGAGAATTACCAATAAATACATAGTTTTAGTTTTACAAGCCAGACGTTCTTTCACCAGCAAGTGAAGAAAAAGAATGACTCTACCCTCCCCATCCGAGCGTCTTTTCTCATTCCATTCATTCAGCAATAACTTAGTCCGTCAGCAGCAACTGATGCGGGACATACTGTGTTCCAAGCACTATGCTAGGCATTGGGGATTTATTGGCGAAAAGGGCCGACGTAAGCTCTGCCTTCTGGGATCAATGTGCTTGGTTCAGCAAGAGTTAACAAAATAGAACTACACAGGATTCCCCAGTCTGCAAAAGCCTCTTCCCTTACCCTGAATTCCCAAAAGTCATGTCTGGAGTCGACTGTGACCAGCTACATGTATGAAGAGTGAGTCAGAGATCAGTGCCTGCTTCTCTTGACAGCCACCTTCCAGCCTGCCATGGAGCCCTGCACCTGCTCTCAAGGCAGCGACTGGGAGGAGAATCTCCTTTGCGGTGTTTTTTTAGTTTTTTTGTTTTTGGGGTTTTTTTTTTGTGGTTGTTGTTTTGCCTCTGCGTATGTCCCCAGAGTCTAGGTCTGGGATTTAACCTAGAACAGGTAGGCTGACTGCTGCTTTCGGTGGGGGGGGGGGGGGGGGGGGGGGGGGGGGAAGCAGTGACTGCTGAGGACTTTAAAACACAGACATGAGAGAGGGTAAGTCCGTCTCACTGTGCTGAGGGCAAGTTCCCCTTGGGAGCTTCCCATGCTGCTGCATGAAGAACTCAGAGTGTTGGATCCAGTGAACCCTTTGGGTTGAGCCCTCCCTCCTAGAACTTCAGAGAAAGGATCATAGTGACAGCACACAGAGAGGCTTAAGCACTCCAAGGGGAATCCCAGGCGGGCCTAACTCTGAAGTTCCCCCAGGAGGAGTGGGGAATAGGAAGGGTACTCGGACTGCTGAGCTCCCTTTGAGATGGGGCGGGGGGGGGGGGGGGGGGGGGAGATGACCAGTTGTTTGCTTTTCCTCTTCGGAAAAGCACAGAAGAAGAGAAGACGCTGGCGGGGAAGAGCGAGCCTTGGCCTCACCCCTGACCAAGCTCAGATGCTCCAGGACCTAACCCCCCGCCCCCGCCCCTGCTTCCCAGTGCCTTTCCCCATCTCCAGGCGCCAGAGGAGCGGAGTGCACCAGCGGGGAGGGAGAACGCACCTCCCCAGCCCTCACTCTGTCGCCAGACCCGGCAGCGGTACAGCATAGAGGTTTAAAAAAGAGTAGGAAATCCTGGCCAGGTCAGTTAGTGGCGGCAGGGAGACCTTGGGCAAATCGCTCTTTCTGCGCCCCGGTTTCCTCGCATGAAACGCCGGACAATGACGGTCCCTAACTCGCTGGGTCCCAGGGAGTATTAAATAAGATCGCACACCTAAAACTCCAAAAACGATGGCTGGCACACAGTCCTCCAACGGTTATTATTGTTCTTTAACCGTGTTACCAAACTCCCTCTCCCGGCAGCTCAGCTGTCCTACCCGACGGAGAGCCCCCCGCCGCGCAATCTCCCAGACCCCGGGACGCTGGGCGCCACCATCCACCCCGTTCCTCCCCGCCGAGAGCTCACAGTCCCCTCCGGTCACCCCTAGATCCGGCTGAGAGAGGGCGCGGGGCCACCTCGCGGCATCCTCCGCCGGCCGCCGGCCGCCGGCCGCGGGGAGACTCGGGGACCCGCGGGAGGGCGCGGAGGGGGCGCCCACGGCCACTCTTCCCCGCGCAGCGGCCGCGCCGAGGCTCCGCCACCCCCGCCCCGGGAGCGCCGAGCGCGCAAAGAGAGAAAGCGAGAAAGACGCGGATACTGGACCAGGCTTTGACGCGGATCTTGAGCTCGCCGTCCTGCGGCTCGGGCATGGCCTTCCTGGTGACCCGCAGCTTGTTGAGCCCCCCGAAGCCGGCCAGCACCACGGCGCGCATCTCCTGGGCGTCCCCGAGGCGGTGAGAGCCGCCGCCGCCGCCGCCCTCCGCAGGCTCCTTGCCTGCCTCCTTCTCGATCATTTGCTCCGTCTCCTCCGCCTTCTCCACGCCTTCCTTGGCCATGGCGCACGGGGGGCGCGGGGCGCACGGGCTGCGGCGGCTGCGGCGCGGGGGGCTCGGGCTCCTCTCCCGCGGGTTCCTCCTGTTGAATGTGGGATGCTCCGCTGTGCAATGGCTGCAGCCTCCGCGAGCCGCGCTAAGGGCCACAGCCTCCGCCGTAATCCTCGCAAGAGCCGCGCCCCCGTCCGCCCCACCCCTTCACCCCGCCACCCTCGCTCCCCGCCCCCGCTCCCTGCCCCAGCGAAGCCTCGACTCCACTTCCAGAGCCGGTCTCAAATCGGGCTCCTGATCGCAGCCCCAGAGCCCAGACTTGCCCAAGACTCGTGAATAAAACACGCAGAGAGGACGCCGTGTCCTCGGCGGGCGGCGCAGTACTTTGTTATTTACGGCGCAGGCTCGGCGCCTTGAAATGGACAGAGGCGAACGTCTGGGCCTGGAGGATGCCTCCCGGAGACACGATTGCCTCCTCCCGCACGGATCTGCGGGGGCAGGCGGGAGAGACGGGAGGTGGGGCTGTTTCCCAAATCGCAGGTACCCGCTGGAAGGGCAAAAAGGTTCGGGAAGCGGGAAACGAGAAATCCCACTTACTCTCCTGAAGAGTCTAAACCAGGGTGTTTTTCACTCCAGACTCTCGGGTTCAGCGCGCGGATGCTCTTTAAGGGGTATCACCAGGAGCCTCTTTTGATGGCTAATTCTCACCACCCGCACCATTTCCAGGCACCAAAGAGGCTTCAGAAAAGAATCCTGTACCAGAAAAGGGTCCCCTTTTTGTTTTGATCACCAGAAGATCATTCTGTACTCTGGCCCCAACACACACACACACACACACACACACACACACACACACACACACACTCCTCCCGGTAACCGGCAAAATTTGGGGGTTTTGTTATGAGCCCTTTGAAAAGGAGCTTATAGAGAAACTTGAACTTTTTAGAAAAATGATGGGCAGGCAAGAGTGTTGGTGGGCTGTTAAGAGAAACCTTGTTGTGGAGGAGTGATGGATGTATATTCTATTACCGCGCAAACGCCGCCACCTTTGGGACCTTGGGCGACTCATTCAACCTTTCTGACCCTCAACAACTTCATCCATAAAATGGGTACCTTAATTTTGTTTATTTGCATTGTGCTAAGTGCGGGGGTGGATAGGACTTTCAGTGACACGTGGTCCTTCCCTTTAAGGAGTTTATTCTCAATCATAAGGTGGGGAGGACACAGCCAAGAAATGGAAATGACACAGTGAATGGTGTAAGTGCCTCTCCTCCTTCTGTTCTCCCTGTGCCTCTGTGCTCTAAATGCTCTGGCCTTCTGTTCCTCAAAAATGGAACCATGTTCCCTCCCACCACCTGCTGTCCCTTGACCTGGAATGTATGTTGCATGTCCTTCATCTGGTGTCATCGCCGACTTCACTTTCAACTTAAGCACCCATTCCTTGTTTCCACAGGTTGGGTCTGCATCCTTTATGGTAAACTCTCATGGCAGTTTGTAATGAATTTTTTTATATGATCCACCTGCTAATTACTGTCTGTTTCCTTTTTTTGCACTGTGGGCAGGGGTGGTTTCTGCTTTCATCCAGCATGGGTTTCCCTGGGGCTCAGCCCCTGATTGGTGCACAGTCGAAAATGCTTAGAAGAAAAAAAAACCCTTGTTGAGTGAATGAATGAGTCAGTGAATATAGATGCTACTGTGGTAGCCCAGAGGAGGGAACTTGGCCGAGGAGCTGGAGAGATCCTCATAGAGATGCGGACGTTTGAGCCAGAACTTGAAGGATAAGCCAGGTTCCTCGGAGAGGATCACAAGTCTATTCAAACACATGGAAAGGTAATGGGTAAAAGGAGAAGACACTGTCTTGATCTGTATGGACTGAGCATCAGCTGGGGTTAGCAGTCACTGGAGGCTAGGCGGAAAGATTGCTTCAAACCAGCTCTTGAAGTGTTTCACGTATCATGTTATAAAATTTAAGACATAATCATGGAGGTGACGGTCGCCACTGAAGTCTTAGGAAAACAAAAGCCAGGGAATGGCGTGACTGTGTTTTAGGATAATAACTTTGGCGGGAAGTGGGCGGGAGATGGGGTGATAGATTTACTGCAAGTGTGAAGGTCAGTCAGAGACTATGGTGCACAAACAGGCAAACAGATAAGAGCCTCAGCCGAGGCGGTGGCTGGGGGATGGAGGCTGAGTAGACAAGGCTGGTTACTGCATTGAACACGTCATTGTAAACCCAATTACGATCCCAAATTAGGAAGCCTGTTGCTAACGTGAAATAGAGCGTTTAGGCTGCATTCCATCCCGAAACAAGACTTTGACAGCAGACCCTTGTGGGGCAAGCTTCATAGTGGCCCCGCCCCAGAAGCCAGGAAATGGGTATTTGTCACTGAATTTTCTGCATGATTGGCTAAGGGCCGTTCGTTCCTGGATGCATGAGCTCCCTGGCACTTCCAACCTGCCCCGTGCACCTGGGCTAAGAGAATGCCCAGGGAGAGAACTTGGGATGCTCTCGGTAGGAAGCCATTGTCTTGTATAGGCAATGGTGAGTTAGAAAGGGATATGGGTTGAGGCTGATAACTTCCACAATATATGACATCATTTGGGGGTAGCTACTGTTCTGGACACCTTAGGTACGTTTGATTCTCAGAATAACTTTATTAGGTAAGCATTATTATTCCCACTTTATAGAAGAGAAAACTGAGTTTAACATCAATGCTCTTAACATCTCATCATGCATATTTCTTTGAACGGGCCACCCAGTTCAGCTCCTGAATAATAATACTCCATGGCATTTTTCATGTTCTCTGCTCATTTATTGGCCTCCTAATATCTCTGTCCTGCCAAAAGTCCCTGCCTTCATTGTCAGGGTTTTCCTTTAGCATTAGTCAAGGAAATCTACTTTGCAGTCAGCACATAGCATGCTTCAGAAAAATTGTTTGCCTTACATGTTAAAGGAAATATAATTACTCCCTCTGAGGGAATCTTCTGGCTGTTTACAAACCCCAGATTATAAGCGGTATGCGGCTGATTGTCACAACAACGGAGAGGAAGCACACTACAGTCTGTGCTGCTTGGGGACGAAAACCTTCCTCTGAGTCCCATATACCACTATTTGGATTGTTAAGTATTCCCAAACCTGCTCCTCTCTGGTGGAATGTGGCAAGAGCCACGCTGCGAGGCACCTCTCCAAATCAACACACTAAATCTATTTTCAATTTGTAAAATGCATTTCTTGGGCGTTCACTCACTCAGAGCTTCAAGTTGTGAAAATAGCTTACGTTGTAGGCAACGTCAAACAGCGGCCACTTATGGTGAAACGCGGCGTTACAGCTCAGCTCTGGCCACTGGTATAGGGCCCAGGAACAGCTGTGAGCACATTTGAGAGGGGTATAGAGGGTCAAATTTAGGAACCCCTCAAGGTACTGGCCATCTGAGGGAGTGGCCAACAGAAATGAGGTCTTTGGGTAAGAATATAGGGGACACAATCTTAGTACAATTTTGGGAATGGTTTTTAAATAACTTGGGATGGTTCAGTAACTTTCTAGAGAAATATGTGACCTAGGACAAATGGTCAATGTCTTCAGCATATCCTTTGTTTTTTTCATATTTATCTATTTTTGAAAGACAGAGGTGGGGAGGGGCAAAGAGAGAGAGAGGGACAGAGGATCTGAAGTGGGCTCTCTGCTGTCAGCATAGAGCCTGACGCGGGGCTCGAACTCACAAACCGTGAGATCATGACCTAAGCAGCTGTGGGTCACTTAACCGACTGAGCCACCCAGGCTCCCCTAGCTATATCCTTTAATAATATTTCTTCTCTTGTATTTTCTTCAATATAATTAGGATCTTTTGGTATACACACATCGTATTATTTAATCTACAAAGTAATCCTGTGCCATAGGGACTATGATCCCGATCTTACATGGGAGGAGATTTAACAGAAACTGCACATCTTTGCCAAGGTCACCAACTTAGTCTGTAGCGCTGAAGGGATGTAAAGTGGGAGCCATTTGAGTCTAATATGTGGATACTTAACCGCTAGCCTGGAATGTCTGTGGTTTTCTCTGCTGTTATACATTTCAAGTGCTATAGAACGGGTCAAGGGCAAGGAGGCAAATTTAGAAGGTCAATAGTGAAGAAAGGGAGGAGATGCATGCCCTTGAAAACTCTTAGTACAATCCGAGAGCTCATATGAAAGGACGTGCGCCATGATTTCCTATGGTTTGTGTTGATGTAATTTAAAAGATAATGGAGCATGATTGTCACCAGCTCAGCGTTATTTTCAGAGAAGTTCAAGCTAGGTGTGCAGCCCATCCTGAAGGTCATAGAGGAAGCTTCCTAATTATATCTCATAGGACCAGTCATAGGCGGCTAACTCTAAATGCGTCCGAGGGGAGAAAAAAGTGAACTGACATGTATTCATCCTGTGTTGAGTGCTCGCCTTGGGCTATTATTGCTAATACTGCAGACAAAATGGTGAAAGGGACAAACACAGTCCTGGTACGAAAAGGGTAGGATTCCTCCCAGGGAGGCAGATATTAGTTTAGGTTGGGCTCCCCGGAAGCACACTTTTGCTACATTCAAATATCTGAAGGCAAATGCCTTATTTGCGTGGTGATTCCAGGAAATAGGGCTCTGTGGAAATGAGGCCACCAAGGGAAAAAGTTGACGCAAGGCACGTTATCCAGCAGGTTATCAGTGTCATTGGCTCAGAACTCCAGATGACAGTGGGAAACTACCTCACAGGTGTCCTCATCAGGAGGCAAGGTCCATGGCGTGTCCACCAACTCCTGTCAGTCCTTGGTCAAGGGCTACTGGTGAGGGTGCACTCCCCATCTGCCCCTCCGGTCTGCCCTGTGTGGGGGCTGCTGTGGAGTCAGTGGCTAGACCAAGCTATCCTGAAACTGTTGCGAGTGCTTCCGTGTAACGCTGGGTCATCATGCGTGGCAGTGAGTTCCAAGAGGGTGTGGGCGGAGCATTGACAGTCTCTGCTACAAATACTAAACAAAAAATGTTAAAGAAGTAAGGAGATCACTTACCAGCCCGATAAGCACTTGCAAAGAAGAAATACCAAGTGCTGGCCAGAGGGTCAGAGAAGGCTTCCCAATGAAAGTGATGGTATGGAGTCTCTACAAAGTCACCAAGGATTGATCAGTGTTCCTTCCAGCTCTGTACTTCACCTGAAGGATCAGCCCCCGTTCTCATGGTTCAAGTTACAGCCCTCACCTCTGTGTTCCAGGGAGCATGATGGAGATGGGGGGAGGGGAAGAAAGGCCCACATCCTTTTTTTAAAGGTACTTCAAGAGTCCTCTGTGTCCATCTACTTCCCTCTTGTTGGCCAGAGCTCAGTCACATGGCCACAGCCTGTGGAAAAGGAAATCAGGAAATAGAGTTTTTTCTTAGTTAAGTGACCTTAAGTAGAAGTCAGGGTTCTACTACTGATGGGGAAGAGGAGAGAGAGTGCCGGGAGGTATAGCAGTGCTACAGAGATGCCCCTGGAGGAGAATGGAATATGCGTGGAGGATGGAGGCCAGTCCTTCCCATGCCTGCCGTAAGCGCAGCACTATCCAGGGATCCCAACCCATGTGACTCAGCACTGTTCTCTCATCAACTCCCTTAAGACCATTTTTCACCCTCTTGGAATTTTCTCTTCATAGTAATTCCACTAGAATTTTACAATGGAGGTGAAGAAGAAAACCCAATTCTTTCCAGAACCAAAAGCTACCAGTCGTAAGATACTGAAAACCATTTTACCTCTTAATGGACATGATCGTGTATGAATAGAATTAGAAACATTTCACCTCTCTTATCCATAAGTAGCTGTTATCCATAGAGATGATCTTATGAATCATTTAGTATTGTTTGGTAAATGTGGTTGGCCAAGTAGGAAGAATCTACCACATAAGACTGAGTAAGGAATTTAAATCAAGTAGTTTATGTTTTTGAAAACTTGTTCGCACTGAAAGGTAATTTCTGAGTGATTTCTTTTACCCCTTCCCCTGAATATTATCTAGGGCTTTCCCCTTAGTGTGAAGCTGTTTGATTTCTTGCATGAATCATCGCTACAATGATGCTGTCTGCCTCTTTCAAATGTTGCAGAGGGCTGTGTTTTCCCCAAAGTACTTTGCCATAGATCATTGTGAATAATGGTAAGGGGATAGGGATGTAAAATTCAGGTTGAGAAGCAAACAAAGCATTTGCTCCTCAGATGGAGCCTAAGAGAAACCAGAAAGGAGGAACATTCCCTCCCCTACCCCATCATTACCATTTTTCTTATAAGCTGAGAGAACCATACTATAAATCAGCATGAAATAACCCTCCAGCTAACTCAGTCTCTTACTTCCCTGATGTTTTGGGGCTAAGAGTTGATTTCCCGGAGAGCTTTGTTTCCTTTGTTGTTTTCTTGGCCCATATCCAGTGGGTTGGGGCTTTCTCAGAGTGATGATGGTGTGAAGCTACAAGATCTCAATGCAAATTGAAAATGCTCAGTATGAGAAAGTCACATTTTGCCTTTCCTGTTCAGAGATTAAAAGACTCAAGCCCCAGGAGAAGCCTCTTCAGGGGCAGGCATCCTACTCTATTAGTATGCCTGTCCTACCCTACCCTTCTAGTATGCCCTTCCTCTTCACAAAGTTTAATGGGCTGCTTTACCCAAAGTGAGTGAGCAAGGAATAATGTCCACTCATCATCCATCCACCCATCTACCGATTCATCTCACTATCCATCCATCCATCCATCCATCCATCATCCATCCATCCATCCATCAATCCATCCATCCATCCAACTACTCATTCATCTATCCATTCATACATCCATCCATCTGTCCATCCATCCGTTCATCCTTCATCCATCCATCCAAGTACCCATTCATCTATCTGTCCATCCATCAATCTATCCATCATCCATCCATCCGCCCATCCAACTACCCATTCACCTATCCATCCATGCATCCATCCATCATCCATCCATCCATCCATCCATCCATCTGTCCATCCTTCATCCATCCATCCAACTACTCATTCATCTATCCATTCATACATCCATCCATCCGTCCATCCATCCGTCCATCCTTCATCCATCCATCCAAGTACCCATTCATCTATCTGTCCATCCATCAATCTATCCATCATCCATCCATCTGTCCATCCAACTACCCATTCATCTATCTGTCCATCCATCCATCCATCCATCCATCCATCCATCCATCATCCATCCACCCATCTATTCATCCAGTTCCTGTATTCCTGCTATGAAATAAGCAAAGTGAAAGGAGCCCATAACCCTTTTTCCGGAACTTGTTCAGATCCCAGTTTTCCATTTACTAGTTATGTGGCTTTTAGGCTCCAAGAGGTTAAAAGAGTTGCCCAAATTAAATTAGACCCAAAAGACCTAATTTTCAGGCCTGGTGTGAAAAACTACATGAGTTACCATGACAGACTCTTCCAAGCATTATTTCCCACACATGGCAGTGGGGGAATGGACAGTTATTCCCTTTCTGCTTCCTGCATGACCAAGGTCTGGTGCATGTTCTGAGAGGGAGACAAACGTGTCAACAACATGGCACAGTGTCCCAGGGAGGCAGAACAATGTCAATCCAGGGTAAGAGCATAGAAACTGGGATGGAGACAGGCTGTGTTGAACTGTGTTGAACTGTTCCTAGCTATGTAACCGCAGGCCAACACCTTAATCTTTCCGCAGCTTTATTTCCTACTTTGTAAGATGTGGATATTGATCACACCAACTTTACAAACATGCGTGGGAAATTTAAAAGAGGTAACTCAAACAAACGTCTGTGCTGAGAAGCATCACTCTTTATATGCTAGTACTCTGTAGCTGCCTTTGCCACGGCACTTGGTATTTCAACAACTATGTTTAATTTGAGAAATTTAGAGTTCCAATCTAACAATTTCCGAAGTACATTCAGTAAAACAGTAGTTTGTTGGGATTGTGATTAGGATTGGGGTTCTAAGGAGGTCTGTGGTCAAACTTGCTTGTGACACTCTAGGTCAAGTGCAGTCTAGCAGCTTTCTTTAATGCAGGGCCATTTAGAGCCTTGAACAGTTGAGACTTTTGGATCCCAAATGGGGGTACAGAAGGCAGCTTCACCCAACCTTGTTCAGCTTTTAGCCCCTTTTCCTTGAAGTCCACAGCTAGCATCCTGCAGGATGTCTTTTGGGAAACGCTGCTCTAGAAATCAATGGATAACTCTTTCTGAATGTCTGCTCAGGGCTAAGCCCTACAGAGGAAACAAAAGGAGAAAATGGCATGACCCCTGTTCAGCGAGCTGAGAGGCTTGCTCAAGAGAAAATAAAACTACAAACAGTTTTGAGAAGACTTAAATGCTAAAGTGGGGTCCGAGTAGATGGTGAAACTAATCGCATGTCTGGTGTGGGGCACAATAGAGAGCGGTGGGGAGTATAACAAACAGGAGAGCAGATGACCATGGCTTCAGCCCAACTTCAATCTGCCATGGCCGTGAGACGTGTGCTCACGGACTGTATGCCACATCTTCCAAATGTTCAAGAGAAGCCGGAAGTCTGGATTTTTATGTGAAATGTCCAAGATTTCTAAAATCCCAACAAATATTACCTAGGACAAACAAAGCAGAGCTGAGCCAAATTTAGCCCTGGTGGCACCAATTTGCAATTTGTTGCTCTAAGCCAGTAGTTCTCAGCCTGGGGTGACTTTGCCCCTCTGGGGATATCTGGCGATGCCTAGAGACGATGTTGGTCATCACAGCTAGTGCTGTAGACGTCTCATGGGTAGGGAAGGGATGTTGCTAAACATCCTGCAATACACGGAACAAGCCCCACAACAAAGAATTATCCAGCCCCAAATGTCATAGCGTCAAAGTCGAGAGAGCTTGCCGGAAGCCACGGATCCTTAGGTCCTGTGAGCGAGGAGGCCTGTGGTTTTGACTTGCTGCCTGTGTGACTTTGGAAATGTCCTTGTTCCAGTTGGTAAAAGGAGATACTTGGGCTAATTGATACTCAAGGGACTTTCCAGCCCAGGGGCTGAGGTCACATCAGTCGTCAGTGTTGGCAGTGGCCCGGCATTAAGGGCCGTCTCTGCAGCAACGACATTGATCAGAAATGATCGCTACAGAAATGACAACACACAGCCGGGGAGTGTCTCCAAGCTGGGACACTGTTTGTCCTTTGGAAGAGCTCAGAAGCCTGTTTCATGTCTGGAGGTCTCACTCTAGACAATTGAATAAATTTGAAGCTGATTTTAGAAGGCTGCTAAATCATCCTGGGCAGTTTTGTTTCAGAGACAGTTCATGTTTTGTAGTGGGAAAAGTCAGAGGATGTGCTTTAATCTAACACACCCCTGCCTTTCCAAATGGGATGGTCTCTCCGATGTTGAGTTTGAGTTTTGGCATCGCACGAACCTGCTCATCCGGTTGGTTATCAGGAACACGGCTTGTGTGTGTGTGTGTGTGTGTGTGTGTGTGTGTGTGTGTGTGTGTTTTGTTTTGTCTTAAGGATTTAATTCAATCATGCCCCCTGGAATTGAGGCAGGCTGCAGGATGAGATGAATGGAGAGGGGTGTCGATGCTTGGGCCGGGATAAGCAGTGACGGAGGGGCAGCGCGACAGACAGTAAATGGAGGTGGTGTGATAATACACCCCGCGTGTTCCTGCGAATGGGAACTCCGACCCCACCCCCACTACTCAGGCCGCCCTCGTGTGGCCTCATGGCTCGTCTCCTCCGCGTGCCGCGGGGTTTCCCAAATGGCATAAATCACTAGGGAGAAAGGGCTTTCTGTGAGCCTGGAGAGGTCCAGGCAGGGGTGTTGTTTAGGGATCCTGGGCACTGACCCCACTCTTCCCATCCCCCGGCCCTGCAAGAGGAGGTCGTGACCTTGGGCGATGCCGAGTCGCATTCGGGAATATTCAGGAAAGCTAGGTGACTACGACATCTGCTTTAACAGCAGCGTGTAGATTGGTAGGGCAAGATCTTCTAGAATGGTCATACGAATTTGAAGACACAACGGCGGTAGCAAAGCCAAACCCCATGCTGGGTACAGTGTCCTGAACAGCTGTGCCCCTCTTAGGGGGTCTGGGGCCCAGAGAAACTCTTCCAAGTGCGCTGTCTCTGCCCCTTCTCTGGGCAGCAATCACGCTTCCAGGAACTTCCTTGGCTTGCTGGGCTGGGAAATCAGCCTAATCGCCTGGTAGGTGTGTGAGCAAATGTGTGCAATGCCTGCCAGTCCCTCACACGTTCGAAATTCAGGTAAGTATACGATGCTGGTGATGTGCGGGTGTCTTAGCTCCGGCTCCCCCCTAAAGCAGACCCCGAGGCTGGGAGGTGCGCTCAAACAGTTTCTTTGGGAGAGGATCCTAGGAAGCACCAGCGATAGAGTGAGGAGTTTGATGGCGT
This sequence comes from Felis catus, assembly GCF_018350175.1. Lineage (NCBI taxonomy): Eukaryota > Metazoa > Chordata > Mammalia > Carnivora > Felidae > Felis > Felis catus. Next base: position 51,764,986 of record NC_058382.1, on the reverse strand, counting down.
TTGAAAGGAAACAGGGAAGGGTGCATTTTCAAGTTGCACCCGGGGCGCGTCCCCTCGGGGGGGATTATGGAAGGCTGGGTAAAACATGCCTCTGAGTTATTCCACGCGGGCGCTGATGAAGCTGGGGGGTTTGGGCACTCATAATTTCCCTTCTCTGATTTGCCAAGGGCTGCTTGCAGGAGAATTCACTTTTCAGAACTTCTGGCTTGCCCTGCTTCGCAGGCTAAGCTGGCTCCTGTAGCAGAGGCCCTCGGGCGGAGAGTAGCAGGTGTTCCTAGCCGGCAGCTTTAAGAGGGCAGAGGTGAGTGTGAAGGGCACACGGGTGGGGCAGTGCGGTCAACCGCTGTAGGGTATCGATTGAAGCTATTATCGCCATCCCACTGCTTCCATGAAGGCAAGCCAACCGCAATATCCTCACGCTTACAGCTCTTGTAAACAACTCACAGAAGCAACACATGCTTCCATACTACATTTTCAAGCGGTAAAAAAATACAAGTCAAAACTGCCAGTGACTCACCGCGACGGGGTGGTGTTGTTTGGTCAAACAAAATCAAGGTTTGCGATGTGAATGTGGCACTAATTACCAAGGGGCAGGTTCTCCCGAGCCGGGGGTTCCAGTAATAGGCTGTGATAACTCGATTTTCCCCCCTACTTCGCTCTATCCCGGCTGCTGCCAGAAGTCAAGCCCGCAGCTATGAGGTCATTTGGCCTTCACGTGACATAGTGCGTCACTTTGTATGAAGTCTCTCATCAGTCAAGGATCTTACTCGAAACGGGCTGATCTAACATACAAAGGAAGGGAATTAATTGGAGGGAGGTTGGGTCACCCGCACAATCTAGTGCAAGCACTGCAGAGTCATCCTGGCTGGGAAGCAGACAGGACTCCGGCTGAAATTGTGCCGCGGAAGCTGTCTGGTGGGGACACGGCTCTCACCTTTCTGGTAAACAGGGGACCCCTCTGTACCACCGCCACCCACAGCAGAGGCCCGGTACCACCGCCGATCCATCACTCTGTTGCCACTTAAAGCCTTGACATTGTTGCCCCCGTACCGGACGCCAGCCTCAGGATCACTTCTCCGCTACCCTGCATCAGAGCCCAGGTTGGGCGTGAATCTGATCGGTGGCGCTTGGGCCCCGAGCCTGCATCTTAACAAGGCGGGAGGCTGGCACAGCAAATGTGTGACATCATGAGGTTCCAGGGTGGGATTCAGGTTTTGTGTACTTCCAGGGTTCGAGGTGGGGGGCTCCCCAGACGTAGGACGGAAACACAGGTGCTGGCCCGTCACAAAAGCTGACTCATGTTGGCGATGGTCCTTCCTTTTTATTTTCTCTCTAGTATGTCACAGTTAAAGATGCACAGGAAAAGCTTGGCGGGCTGGTGACAGTCTCCTGAAAGTGCACCAGAAGAATATTAAAGTGGCCAAATTAAAAAAAAAAAAAAAAAAAGAAGTTTTTGAGTTCCCCAGATAGGGAAGTGAGAGGTGCTCTCGGTAAATGAGTGCCATGCGGTCGCATCACTGCACTCCTGTTACTCCATCTCGTTCTGGAAGGCAAGGGTTCCGTCTTACTTATTTCTTTGCAGACAAGAGTAGGCACTGCATACATGCTTAAAGGAGGGAAGAGGGTGGGAAGGGAGAGGAGATGGTTCCTAGTAGGTCTTCAGGTCTTGAACACAAATAGATTGGGGCCGGGTGGCTCAGTCGGTTGAGCGGCCGACTTCGGCTCAGGTCATGCTCTCACGGTCCGTGGGTTCGAGCCCTGCCTCGGGCTCTGGGCTGACCGCTTGGAGCCTGGAGCCCGCTTCCGATTCTGTGTCTCCCTCCCTCTCGGCCCCTCCGCCGCTTGTGCTCTGTCGCTCTCACTCTCAAAAATAAATTTTAAAAAACATTAAAAAAATAGATTGGGGCAACGAATCTTGGGGCAGGAGCCAGGAGAGAAGCGCAGTGTTTAGAACAGAGGAGAACAGAATTCCACTTGGTATAGGAAAAGGTGTTTTGAAGGGTAGGGAACCTCAGATGTGGTTTGAAGAAAGAACACATGGGTATAAAAGCAAGCAAGACCGAAGTGTTTATAAGAAAACCAAATGTTCGGGGCTCCAGAGTGACTCAGTCAGTTAAGCTTCTGACTCTTGATTTCAGCACAGGTCGCCATCTCACAGTTTATGAGTTTGAGCCCCAAGTCGGGCTCTTCACTGATGGCACTGAGCCTGCGTGCAATTCTCTCTCTCCCTCTCTCTCTGCCTCTCTCTCGCTCTCTCAAAATAAATAAACATTTTTTTTTAAAGAAAGAAAACAAAATGTTCTACAGAAAAAAGTACTAGGGGAACATTCAAAGGAGATTTGGTGTCCCAGTCTGGAAAACAAAATATTTCTCAGGGAATAAAACACAAAGGAAACCTACTAATCAAGACCCCACGAGCATCACTTCTTGCTGACATCAATTACACACCAGGGCTTCTTTGGGGGGAAATGGAGGCTTTATTATTTTTAATAAAAAACCCTAGGGTCCCAGGTAAATTTGCTTTGCCAACTTCTCTGTAATTATGTAAAAAATAAAATTATTCCCATAAGAAGAGTATTGGAAACAGATGGGCCATATAATCTATTCAAGAACCTCCCATCTGTATTTTGGGGTATTAACTTGGGATTTCATGGAAAGGCATATGCTCAGAAGTGAAAGTCAGTTTCAGACAGACACAGTTCAAGTGAGAAACCATCTGTACTCATGGAAAAGGCCGAAGACACAATCTGGACAGGACAGTGATTTATTTAAGAATGTTCTGGTTGTGGGGCGCCTGGATGGCTCAGTCAGTGAAGCATCCAACTCTTAATTTCGGCTAAGGTCATGATCTCACAGTTCATGGGGTTGAGCCCCAAATTGGGCTCTGTGCTGACAGTGTGCAGCCTGCTTAGGATTCTCTCTCTCTCTCTCTCTCTCTCTCTCTCTCTCTCTCTCTCTCTCTCTCCACCCCTCCCCAGCTCACACTCACATGCATGCACACTCTGTCACTCTCTCTCAAAAGAAATGAATAAACTTTAAAAAAAAAAAAAAGGAACGTTCCACTTGGAACGTCCACAAGGAACGTTTCTCTTGCCAGTAAATTTGGAAATTGTGTCATGAGTGTGTCTTTGTGTGTCTTTCAATGCCACAGTCCGGTGTGACTGTAGGTGTTGGGCAAAGGATCCATATGGATCAACCCCCTGAGAAGGGAATCTGTGTGTGTGAGACAAAAGCCTTTGGAAGATGTAAATGTTCGACTCAGCAATTCCTTTTTAGAAAGATATATTAAGGAAATTATTAAAGATGTATGCAAATGTTTTTGCTCCAAGCCTGTTTCACTGGGGCATTAATTATAATACTCCAAACCTGGAAATCTTCTACAACAGAAGTCAGGATAAGAGGTTTGTTTCTCCTACCCATAAAATTAAAAACCATGGGATCTTTGAAAATAGTATCAATGGAAGAATATATTAAGCAGGCTGAAAAAGCACCCAGAAAAATGATACCTGTGTCTACGCTTATATACTTAAGGGTAAGATGATCTGGACACATCAAGGAAGGTCTTCGTGGTGGTTATCAGGATATCAGGTGAATATCCTGAAATGTTTATTCTTTAATGCATATCTGTACTCGATAATGTTTCTACAGTTGACACATATTGCTTTTACACTGAATACTTTTAAATGGCCTTGTTTTAAGAAAAAAAAAAATCCAGGGGCACCTGGGTGGCTCAGTCGGTTAAACGTTCGACTTCGGCTCGGATCATGATCTCGCAGTTCAGGTCATGATCTCGTGGTTTGTGGGCTCGAGCCCCGTGTCGGGCTCTGTGCTGACAGCTCAGAGCCTGGATCCTGCTTCGGATTCTGTGTCTCCTTCTCTCTCTGCCCCTCCCCCACTCAGGCTCTGTCTCTATCTCAAGAATAAATAAAACATAAAAAAAAAATGTTTTTTAAAGAAAAAAAATTCTGGCATATGTCTTCCCTTCCAGCTGTATGGATGGGAGAAAGAAGTAATTTTTAATGAGTAAGTGAATAGCTACATGGTGTATGTTTATATATATATATATATATATATATATATATATATATATCATCTCATTAACTGACACAATATCCCGTGGAGTAGAAAGTACATTTCTCTTAATTTTACTGCTGTTTATGAGAAACACCCTAGAGAGTAGAAAATCTGGGTTCAACCCAGGTTGACTGGTTCCAAAACCCATATATGTTCATCACACCAGCTGTCACCCAGGTCCCAAAGAACCTTCTGGAGGACTCTTTTACCCATGCTTTTCATTTCCCAGAGTTCTGTCGTCAAATTGGCTTTGAGTTCCTTTTCCAGAGTTGGGGGGAAGGCAGGATCTTAGTCTATCAGATTTAAACACCCCAAAATATTTACCCTTGGGGTGGGACCCCTGGCCTTCCTTGCCCCTCTCCTGGGGCAGAGGTATAGTGAGTCCAGGCAAGTGGATGGTATTTGGTGATAGGACACAAGGTGGGCAAAGAGGCAAAGTCTTCTGGGACAGCACCGACGGCAGGTTACCCGTGGTAGCAGAGAGCCCAGCTGCCTTGAAGATACTTCACCTGCAGGGTCCAAGAGGAGCCTGCGTCTTCGTTCCCAGTGAGCCCACCCAGAAAAGAATGAATGAATGAATGAATGAATGAATGAATGAACGAACGAACGAGAGAGAAGTGGGACCCCTCCCTCACCCCAAGAGGCAGGGGAGGGGGGAGATAAAGGATTAGAGATACACAAGGGCAGTGGATGGAAGGGATAGAAAGAATTTCCAAAGGAGGAAAGTATTTTTTAACCTTCTAACTGCAAAGTAGGTAGTGCTAAGGCATTAAGACCTCAGATGCTTAGATGGAAGGTCTCATCTCTAGTCAGCGGCTGGGAGAGCTGGTGCCAAAATGGTGAAACAGGGGAGCCACTGGCCCTGGGGTTGGTATGGGCTGGATGGTCTAACTCAAACCCGCTTTCGGGGTGTGTATGCGGCCGACTGACCCCAGGTTGCTTAACCTTGGGTTGCATCACTCCTCCCTGGTGGTGCTGGTGGATTTCACTTTAGTTTTTGAACCCGTGGAGCATGAACACTCTTCCAACGGTCAAAACTATACGAAGAGGCACACTCAAAGAAGTTTGCCCCCTTGTGTATCTCCCCCCCCCCACCCCTTCCTCCTACCTAACCCTTGCAGGTAACCAGTTCATTGTTTCCTGGCTTATCTTTTGTGTTTGTTTCTTTTTCTTTTTTTTTTTTTTTAAGATTAGCGCATATATGACTGTTTTCTTTTTTTCTCTTCGAACACATTCTGTATACGCCTTTTTGTGTTTTGCTCTTTTCACTTAGCAGTCTCTCCTGGAAATCACTCTATAATCAGTTCATGGAGATCTTTCTTAGTTGTGTTTACAGCTCCTTCATAATCCATTGTGTGCATGTACCAAGGTTGATTGTCGCCCAGTTTTTAGACCTTAACAACGCGTTCGGTTTTTAAAATAATTGAAACACATCTGTGGGCTGTGCGTCTATCATCTCTGGCCTGCACTTTTGCATAGAGTTGAAATGTCTCCAAGGGAAGGAGAAGATTCTGGGCTTAGGCGACTGGGGAGGCAGAAGCAGCCGGGTCGTAAACTATTTATTACTGAGATGCACAAGGCTGTGAGTAGGGTACATTTTACTCAGAGAAACCAATGTGATGTTCTTACACCTTGTATGTTGGAGCTAATTTCATCCCCCCTTCGTATATACTATCTTATTTGATTCTTCTAGAACTCCTGCCAGGAAGATATTATTCCCACCTTATAAATTTCAAATTTATAAGATCCAGAGAGACTAAGTTGTTTGTTTGTTTGTTTGTTTGTTTGCCCAAGACCACACAGCAAATAAGTGGCAAAACCAGAACCCGTACCCTATGTCCGACTCACGAATCCCCAGACCATCTTCTTCAAAGAGGAACACTTCTCAAAATAACTGAGCCCATAATACGTTCATGGTCACAGCAATCAGAATTGTTCAGAGAGTTGAAAACTACATTTGGTGTGATTTGTTCCTCTGTTCAAAGCTCAGGAGGTATGGAAGGATTATACGCTTTAGAATCTGTACAAGAAAATCTGCAAATATCCAGGAGGGATTTTGAATAAGCAGATGAGGCAATGATGAATATTTATTTGGCGTATTTTACGAGCCTCACAGTTCAATTTTACCTCTTGTTTGGAGAGGGGAGAATTCACTCCACACAGGAGAAGCGACGGAGCCTCCAAGAGCTACAGGTGAATTAATTAGGTTGCTGTGAAAATGGCTTTTGCTTTTTCATTACTGTCGTTGGTAAAAGCAAAAGAGAACCTTTAAAAATGGACTTAAAGAAAGAAAAAGCCAGGTGGTGTTTGGAAGGACTCCAGGGGTGGATGGGACTCCCGACAAGGAAGTCTGAAACCCCTCCTGGCATTTTCTCGGTCTCTGGGGGGTACGGTGCTTTCTCTTTGCTTCCCTCTGTAAATTTGCTTTTTTATTCCGACCCTTTTCTTTGCTTCGCTGTGCATATGGTGGAAAATGACTCTTTAGTCCCTCCACGTACCTTCCCTCCGTTCCTTTCACGGATAAGACCGGAAATAAGTCAACCAGTGAAAGCCTCTTCAACTGAATGAGAGCAAATGAGTTTGGTAGGAAATAAAGAGTCTTCAGCAGAGAGGGGCTCTCCCTGCCAGTTCTAGAAGTGACCTTTCAGTGGGTGGTGAGTGGCTCTGTAGTGAAGGGAGAGGGCAGGGTGCCGTGGGGCAGCTGAAGGACCTCAGGCTCCCGGGGAAGGTAAATTTGCAAGTTGTCCCCGGTCACACACGTCTAGGAGGCAGATACAGGCTTTGAACCCAGGTCCCTGATTAAAACCACTCATCTCTGACTATAAAACAGGTATGACTGTTCCTGGCTCCCTCATAGATTGCTGGGAATTTCAAATAAGGTGTTAATAATTAAAAAGTACTCCCTAGATGTGAAAAGTACTGGTATTACCACACCCCCCAAGTGCAGACACTGCCTAAGACGCAGGGTTAGGGGGATGCAAGTGAAAATGAGTTATGCAGACACGGGGGTGGATCCTGTCTTTGTTAAAACATCGATGTTTCGGTAATCTTGGATATTTGCATTATTCTGATTTCTAGAAATCATGCATTAGACTACTGTTGACCTTGATTACTTTTTTGGCGTCCCTTTAAAATGTGCCCCCAGGGGCACCTGGGTGGCTCTGTGGGTTAAGCATCCGACTTTGGCTCAGGTCACGATCTCATGGTTCGTGGGTTCAAGCCCTGCACTGGGCTCTGTGCTCGGAGCCTGGAGCCCGCTTCGGATTCTGTGTCTCCCTCGCTCTCTGCCCCTCCCCTGCTTATGCTCTCTCTCTCTCTCTCTCTCTCTCTCTCTCTCAAAAATAAACATTAAAAATTTTTTTTTAATTGTGCACCCAAGGTGAGTGCCTCCCTCCTCTGACCCCAGCCCTACCCCTGCAGAGGTGACTTTACAGCAAGGTTTCCCAAAGCGCCGGCCGCGCACACGATAATCTTTGGTGGTACATCGCCGTGACATTAAATAACACCAGTCGCTTCACAAGGAGGTTATTTTTCCTTTTTCCATACTTTCTGGCTAAGTTAAGGAGAAAGTATCAGGTTGGGTGCTAGCAAATATTCGACGCCTCTCTAAGTCTTGCTAAAGTTTTAACTGTAAGAAATTAGACTTCGGGCTCGGATACCCTGGAGGTGTGCTAGGGCCTTCCGGATCCACTCTCCTCCTCTCTCTACCCTGCTCTGTGCCCTTCGAGGCTGATCTCCGTGGAACCCTTTGGAAGACTATCAACAGACTCACTTGCGCGCCAGTTTCTGGATTGTTCTAGAAATGGGAAATACCAGCAGGAGGAGGGAGAGCTCGGATCTTCATTCCTCCAGGTCCTACCCTGCCCCACTGGTTCATCTCCAGATACCGCACTCCGCGTGTGTTCTAATAACTTCTCCCGCTCCATCCCTCCTAGGGCAGCTTTGCGCGAAGAATGCAGGAAGGCCAGTCCGATTTGTGTTTCTGACAAACAACAAATACTCTTAGTACAAGCAGATAGCAAATATTGCATGGGGCATAATTATACTGAAAAAATTATTCGCTGTTTTCTGAAGCTCAAGTTTAACCAGACATCCCGTGTCTTGATTTGCTAAATCCATCAAGCCTACCCTAGTGGGTAATTGCTCCCGACATTTGCCAGGTTCATTTCCCTTAACCTTGTTCTACATCTTCGTTACTAATGTTCCCATTAAATTCTCCTCGGTTTTCCCATGTGAGAGCATCAGCTGTTTTCTGTGAGCCCTGGATTCATACCAATATCTGGCTAGCATTTTACAGCGTTGTTTTGTTCCCCCTTTTGAGTTCGTCTTTTCTTGGTGGCCAGTGATATATTGGTGTTCCTTCCATGGTCGTGAAATATAGTTTCCCTTTAGGGTAAGTGTCTATAAGTTTGAAAATATCAGTAAGGGTGCAGGATGGCATTTTTTATGGCAAAAATCATGGAGGTGATACACAAGCCAACTGGCTTCTGAAACATCGAAAAACATGACATCTGGAGTCAGATCAACTCTGGTTCAAATCCCAGCACAGCGCTGTTGTAAAGATTAAACGCGATAATGAATACAAAGTACCCAGCAGAGTGTGGGGGCTCTTTTGATGGTGGCGTCATATCTACGTAGGAACAGGCATGCGTGGCATTGTCCGCTCAGAGAGGTAAAGTGACTCACCCGCAGGCACACAGCAAGCTGAGAGCGTTTGGTGCCACAGCGCAGGAACCTGGCGTCGTGCCCCGTGTTTTTCCACGAGGCCATGGGCTGGTTGTGTTGTACGCAGGGGAAATGCTGCGTCAGCTACGAGTCTCCTTGTTGCTCCGCAGTCTGTCTGGCAAGAGTGGTCTGTCCTCATGACTCTGGTGTTTTGGATTGCTGAGAGGAAGGCCTTTGAGTCTGGCCAAGCTGATGTTTCACGGGGAGATGATGGGAGACAAAAGATTTCCTTGGGTTTAGTAAATGCAGGGAAGGAAAGGAGTGGCCTCATTTATTTCTGAATGAATGAATGAATGAGTGAGTAAGTGAGTGAATGAATGGATTCATTCAAGGAGATGTGAGCTATTCGCCTGCCAAACTCTGGTTGTAGTGCCCCGCCCCTACATCTCCTGAGCACTTCTCATCGGCGGCAAGCTGACTTCCTGTGGCATCTTCCCCCCTCCTGGAACCCACCTTAGGAGACGTGGGCCGGCCGGGTCTCGATTAACTTGCTCCCGAAGCGGTGTTCTGCTCTTCATCAATGCCAGCCAAGAGCCTGCTATGGGCAAAGCACATCGCGAGGCACAGAGAGAACCCTCGAGAACGAGCAAGAAGGAGTGAGGGTGTCTGTTTTGCCCAGCCAGGCGCAGGGATCACAGCTGTCGGGTCGCTCACGCTGCCGTGGACCGTGCTAGGGACGTCACACACCGCCTTTCCTTCCATCCTCACAGCGGTCCGGGGTGGCGAAGGTGACCCTCAGACAGCCATGGTGCCATCGCGTGCGTGCAGTCACCTCGCCGATCCTCAGAGCTGCGCCAGGAGGAGGAGGCTCTCCTTTCTTCAGTTTACAGATGTGGATGCCAAGACCTACAGATGTTAGTGTGTGGCTTCTGAATGCATGCTATGTGCCACGTGCTAGAACCAGGATTAAAACCTGGCCCCGTGGCCCAGACCCCAGGTGTTATCCCATCAGGGCTCGTGCGGAATCGCATAAAGGATTTGCCTACACCGCTGGCAGGAGGCAGAGCGAGATTTGAATCCACACTCTTCCTACGGTTCTGTTTCTTAGGAAACTGAGTGTGTTGCAGTCTCGGAGGCTGTATTTACAACGAAGTGAATTACAGTGCTCGAAAAGTGCTGTGGACCAAGAGACAGTCAGAGAGACAGGGACAGGGAAGGGGAAGGAGAAGGGGGAGAGAGAAAGGCCAGAGGTTGGCGTAACAAAGTTGAGGCAGCACCAAAGGTCGGCCACCATGCGGATGAGACGGGAGCACGGAGCAGACATACAGGGGAAGGGACAGCGCGGACAGAGGTCGGAGGTCAGAGGGCAGCGTAGGGACACGACCGAAGGATAATCAAACCTGCTGCGGCTTCTGTGTCTCCCTCTCCCACCCACGCTTCCCGCGCACTCTGATCTCAGCCGGCTCCGTTAGCGGAGTTCCTGGTGTCTCTCCATCTGGGGCCTGTTCTTCAAGAGTCTCTAGAGCTTTCCCTCCCGAGACTGGGCTCTGGATTTCTCATGCACCTTCTGCCCCTTTGTCCTCCAGTTTTGGTGAGCGGAGGCCTTGCCGGCAGAGCTGAGAACAGGCGGAAGGCGCATGGACGGAGCCAGACTCCCGGCCTCCAGCCCCAGAGGCTCTGGAAGGGACAGATCCCCACTTGAAGTGTCAGCTAGGCGGATGACCGCGGCAGTACCTTTCTTGGAAGGAAACCAGATTTTGTTTTTTTTGTTTTTTTTTTTTGTTTTTGGCAAAATCCCCGCTTGTGTCAGGCTTTTTTTTTTTTTTTCCTGAAGCGAGGAACGCCAAGACTCCTATTTGCCTTTTTTGATGAGAGAACAAAGCTGAGGGCTTGGCATTTTTTCCATCTTCTTTGCAAAGGGGGCCTCTCGAGAATGGTAAACAAGTAAAGAACTGACATTTGTCCAGTTTACAAAGGGATTTAGCGCTTCTGATCCTTAATGTGACTCTTAGATGTTTTTGCTGGCGTCGCACAAGTAATTGGCCTCCGTGCCCAGGTAAGTGATCTGAGGCCGGACTCGGTGAGGAGGGGTCAGGGATGGGAGCGGGGCAGATGGCAAAGCTTCCGGTGCTCAGTTCGGTGCACGCTCCACGCGCTGCGTTGTGTCTCTGGTGGTACGTGTCCATCACTCGAAGCGGGAAGCACATTACACGTCCGCTTAGCACAGCGGCTATTGCATCAACAGGGCTTAAATGGTGCTGGCTGTTGATATTTATGATGTCACTGCTGTGGTTGTGATTGTCCCTTCTCTGTGGCGCTGAGGCATTTCTCCCAACAGCAGAGGCCCTGTGCCTTGGGGCACAGGGTGACAGGATGGGAGGAACAGAGTTTGCAGTGGACTGGGATGTTTGGTGCCCGAGGCACGGTGCTCAATACGTGTCACCCTTGATTGTTTTCCTAGGAGGTTGGGGACAAGCATACTCCCCTTTGACTCTTGAACGTAGATCGCTAAATCAATTTAGGACACGACGACCAACATCTAAAAAATGAAATGAAATAAGGGCGCCTGGGTGGCTCAGTCGGTTGAGCGCCCGACTTCGGCTCAGGTCACGATCTCACGGTTTGTTAGTTCAAACCCGCATCGGGCTCTGTGCTGACAGCTCAGAGCCTGGAGCCCGCTTCGGATTCTGTGTCTCCCTCTCTCTCTGCTCCTCCCCCACTCATGCTCTGTCTCTCTCTCGCTCTCAAAAGTAAATACACATTCAAAGAAATTTAAAACATATGAAATGAAACAGAATGGAGTGGAAAATGCCATAGTGGATTACACAGAGCGTGTAGTTTGGTGCAGCGTTTACGCACATAGATGGGTATAATGCATGACTTAATAAAATGAGTTCCTTCCTGTGGGTGACACTCAAAAGTTTTAGGAACACTCTTGTAAAGACTAGAGGCAGTGTAGGTAAAGCAAGATCTAGGGACAGAGGGAGTGGTTGAGCAGTCATTGTCACCACCAGCTTCTTCATTGTCGTCCCCGTCTCCAGACAAGCCAGGAAAAGTCATGGTTGTCTACCTACACTGCCCCAGATGATTCACGGATCTCAAGCTTCCCAAGGACAACTCAAGTGGCCAGCCCAGTGCTCCTCAACCCTGCTGACCACCAGAACTGCCCGCAGGTGCCCATTCAAAAGGCAGATGACTGTGACTGGCGCAGACCTTCTGAGGCTCAGAAGCCCTGAGCGGAGAACAGACTGAGCTCGCCTTGAAGGAATGAAGACGCCTTCCAGGCGGGCCGTGCCAAGAGCTCTCTTGCCATTCAATACCTGGCGTCCCCTCTTTAGTTAAAAAGGATTGGAGCAGCAACGGCATGTTGATTACCACTGAACAGCTGTGCCCCCACCTCCGATCAGAGTGGCATCTGCTTGGAACAGAACATCTTGTGATTCTGGGTCCCTTTCTCCACGGCAGTTCAAGAGTGATGGTGCATGAGAAACACTGAGCAGATATTTATTCTAACACCCACAACGCACCGAACATTAATTTAATGGTGCTGAGCTTTTGCAAAAGAGCCTCCACGCTGTCACCAGGAGGACCTTTCTTCAGCCATGTGCGATCTCGTCAATACCCTGATTTTAACTCATGCTTGCCTGCTGTCTACAGGATGAACACCAATTTGCTTGGCCGGGCATTTAAAGCCCTCCCTCGTGTGATCCCTCCTATCTGCCTTGGCTTAATCTTCTGATCTTCCCGGCTTCGTACTGGTGCTTTATTTCCCCGAAAACTTACAGCTCCTTGAATGGGCTTTGCTATTTTACGTCGCCATGCTTGTTTAAACGCTCTCCCCTCTGCTTGAAGTGTCTCTGCCTGTCTCAGTCACCTGCAGAGTTTCTATTCATTTCTCAGGACTTAGTTCGCCTCTTTTGTGAAGCCTTGAAGGTTAATTACTTCTTCCATTGAAAACATACGAACCTGAGGGACATGTTCATTAATATTTGATGAAGACAGATTATAGTCAATTCATTTAGTTGCCTGTCTCCGTGAAGTCATCTCCAGGTGGGCACGTACGAATTGCGACATCCTCTAAATGAACAGCACCGTCAACTAACTTCTATCAAAGACCCTACCGAGTGCCAGACAGAGACCCAGACAAGCTGTATGATGGTCTTCCCCAATACCCATGTCCTAATCCCTACAGCCTTGAATGTTACTTTATATAACAAAAGGAACTTTGTAGATGTGATTAAGGTAAGGGTCTTCACATACAGAGATTTTCCTGGATTATCCAGTTGGGCCCTAAATGTAGCCACAAGAATCCTTAAAAGAGGAAGCAGAGGGAGAGGCACAAGCCATGGGAAGGCTGACGTAAGAGGCTATCTGCTGGTTTTGAAGATGGAGAAGGAGCCACAAGCGTAAGGAATGTGATTCTAGAAGCTGGAAAAGGGAGCAGAACAGATCCATCCCAGGAGAACTGCTTTTGGACTTCCGGCCTCCAGAAGTTCAAGAGAATAAACGTGTGGGGTTTTAAGCCACTCCATATGTGATAATTCGTTACAGCAGCAAGAGGAATGTAATACACCAGATAACGTGTATGAGGGGACAAAAATTGCAGGTGATATTTACTAGGGAAGAATAAGACAGAGCAGTGCTTCCCAAACTTCGCAAGAATCACCAGGGATCTTATTTCATTGCAGATTCTGATTCACGAGGTCTGAAGAAGGGCCTGAGATTCTGCATTTCACAGAGACTCCTGCGTGAGGACCAATGTTGCTTGCCCAAGGGCCACACTTTGAGAAGCAACGGACTAGAGCAAAGAGAGAGGTTTAGAGAGGTAGCTCTGGGCACATAGTTTTAGAGACAAAAATCCCCTGGGCAGGGGTCTATGCAGTGTGTATGATGATACCGGTGACCATTCGGCACCCTCTTGGTCAGGAGTCCAGAGGTCGCTCAATTTATTGTCTCTGTTACTTCCAATCCCCCTGCGGACTGGGTACCTCAATGCTTCTTTGACACATGAGGACGTGAGGGCCGACAGTAGTAAAGGACTGGCCATACCTGCATAGATTCAGACCTGATGAGCCCAAAACAAGTGGGTTTTCCCCCCTACTTCCGTCCACCGCCTTTTCTCGCATATGCCTGAGCTGTGGGTTCCGCAGAGGGAGCCCTGATGTTCAGTTTCCCTGCAGTGTCGGAGCCCTTCAGTGGAGAGGTTCACGGTGAAATATGCACACGTTACCGGGGATCTTAATTGGATTTGCCAAGACCGAGACCGAGAGGGAGCCGGAACTCTTGTCAGGTGAAGTGACCGTCAGGTGACCGGTCAGGTGAAGTGACCGCTGAGGGGCAGAGAGAGTCCCCGCAGAGCATGGGGCAGGAGGTCAAAGGCATCCCCCTCCTGCCGGTGAGTAGAGGAGGAAGTGGAGGACTAAACATGAGAGCACGAGCCGGCCCTCGAAGAGCTCCCACAAGGTCAAATCAGAGAAGCCAAGGGCATTCGGCAAGCGCAGGCAGCAGGGGCAGGGCTAAGATGGGCAGAGGAGGTGCACGTCCCGAATGAGAACGGAAGAGCACTGGCGTCTGGAACCATACGGGCGGCATGGAGAGAGATCACATCCTTCGCCCCTCGCCAGCTCCGTGGCTCTGGTGGCTCTCCTCACTGGCAGCATGGCAACCGTCGTACCGATGCTGTAGGTGGTGGTGACGGTCAGAACTAACGTACGGAAAGCGCCCGTCGTTCTCGAGATGTCACGAAAATGGCAGATTCCTTCAAGCAGCCCTGCTGTCTGTCGGTCTTTACGCGTCATTGGTTTTATCGTCCGAGTTGGAACACGGTGATCTCAGATGGGAGTTGGCCACAGAGTTCTCGCAAGCTCCGTCTTGGTGTTGTTTTGTGTCCTGTGGTGTGGGGAAATCCTTGAGTTTTTCCTAAATTGTTAAAGATCAGCGGTGGGGTGGGAGAAGAGAGGGGAGAGGATGTTTGGGCAGGGAGGGTTTGATTTTGCGGCGACATCTTTGGTTACTGGCTGATATTTGTCTCATGCATGATGCAGAACGGGCTTCCCAGCAAGGTCTCCCGCACCCACCCCCACAATCCGCCCTTTAGAAGCTTCTACCTTCGCTCCCAAAGCTATTTTTTCTGGCCCAGGGAAGCAGATTTCTAGGTTTTAGGGGGTACCGGTGTAATGAAGGACAATAGCAGGTAGGCAGGAGGGAGGCAGCCCCCGGGGGTTCAGTAAAAAGGTGACTTGTTACAATGAGAAGTGGATTGAGCCCCGGCTTTACTTGAACAAGTTACTTGATACTCTAGGGGCCTCGGTTTCTTCATCTGGAAAGTGGGACTGGAGATAGCATCAGCGTTCCTCATAGTCTTTGTGAGGGTTAAACAGGAAAATGCGGGGTGAGCACCAGGTGTCGCATGGAAACCAATTGGACAATAAATTTCGCGTTTAGAAAAATCAATCAATCAATCAATCAATAATAAAATAAAATGGTGGTAGTAATTATGACTCTGTGCTATTGTTATTGGAAGTATCTCATAGTGACCTAACCCTTATTCTTTCAGCTGCCGGGTTCTCAGAATTTGGGGCTGGTGCCATTCATTTTCATCCTCTTTGGAGTAGTGTTTTTGCATTTGGAAGTGCTGGTGGGGTGGGGGTGGATTCTTGCCTTTGGGCTTTAAATCGGACAACAAAATTCTCTAATCCCAGTGTTTTGGTGTGTCCCTTTTTAAACATGTTTGCCTCTTGAGTATCACTTTTTTGCTATGCTGGCCCCTTAACGATTCCATTTTTATTGACCAAAACTTGTAGTAAGTGAGGATAATTTGGGAAATAAATAATAGATAGCCCGGTTCATTTCTCGTTAACACAGTCAAGATTCAACTTCAGGGCTGGAGAAGGGAAATTTTATACGGAACAACTCACTGCAAAAATGCGAGTAGACCAAGATAATCCAGCGGTTTACTTTCAGCTTCTCCCTGCGGTCTGAGTGCTTAGGAGCCAAGAGAATTTATCTGATGAGTTCAGTTCAAGATCCACAACTTTATTTCCCCCCTACTAACAGAGCACGAGCATTAATTCAACAGTGTTGCATGATCTCCAAACACCGATGGCCTTATGTTCCAAATGAAAACGTTCATCAGCGAGCTTATCTCCCGATGTGTTATTAGCTGGAGGTCAAAATTAATAAATTTTGTCAGATTGCCTGGAGGAGAGAGAGAGAAAAAAATAGAACTCATTGGCAGACAATTTCCACTCTGTCAGCTGCTTCGTGTTGTTGCTGTTGGTGGTGTCGTTTTAATGTTATTCCTGGGGGTCCTCCGAACTTAGTGTTGCCCAGAACTCTTAGGGCACAAGACTGAATAGTATTCTGTTTTTCCTCGTACCTCCATAAGGTCCTTAGAAAGGTCTGTGGGTTCTCTGCCCAGAGAGGAAACACCACACGGGGATCCTATGACGGGAAGCTCAAAAGGCGTGATTGAGGAAAGTCACCGATGACCGTCGGCTAACGGAGACCTGAAAACATGCTAGGGCCGTCAAAACCACAGCTACCACTTCTGTCTTTCCTGGGAAAGGTGACTCAGGTGGACCCGCGTAGGTCCTGCAGTAGTGATCCTCACTTGAAGAGCCCTGTGTCCTTAGGCAATCATTTGACCTCACAAATCTCTTCACTCACGCTGTGTACAACAGGGCTAACTGTTCCAGTCTTGCACATGGGAGCATAGGACGACTAAGCAAGGAGCGGAGCGTGAAAGCCCCCCGAAAACACTCGTTATTGTTCATTCCGTTTGTTGCTTGGGTCCTTTTAGACTCAGCCATTTCCAGTAGCAGTGGGTAGAAGAGGAGGCCATTGGGAAAAGTTGTCTGATGATGAAGGTTTTCAAAATCTGTGAGCCCCACGGAAGGACCCGCTTGCGGTTTTTTTATTTTAAATCTGTGGAGGAGCGCCTGGGTGGCTCAGTCGGTTAAGAGTCCGACTCCTGATCTCAGCTCAGGTCTTGATCTCAGGGTCATGAGTTCAAGCCCCACGTTGGGCTCTGTGCTAGGTGTGGAGCCTGCTTAAAAAAAAAAAAATCTGTGGCATGAGAAGCAAGTGTCTTCTGTATGCAAAGGCTCAGACTCTTTTTTAGGTACAATATTTTTTGTTTTCTCAAATAATTACCTATATCTGGCCGTAACTGAAACCCATGTCTTCAGTTCAGAGCATTTGTGATTATTGAGTGGCCCGGAAATTTTGTGAGACTATAAAAATGTGTTTTCTTCCTCATCTTGGAGAACCATTCTTAGGGGATGGTCTTGGGATAGATATATATCAACACTATTTGCTGTCGTGGGATGAGTGGTGGGGCACCTGGGTGGCTCGGTCGTTTGAACGTCTGACTTCAACTCAGATCATAATCTCATGGTGGGTAAGTTCGAGCCCCGCATCGGGCTCCATGCCAACAGTGTAGAGCCCACTTGGGATTCTCTCTCTCTCTCTCCCCTTCTCTCTCTGCCCCTTCCCGACTTGTGCTTTCTCTCTCTCAAAATCAGTAAATAAACTGGAAAAAAAAAAAAAGAAAGAAAGAAAGCAAAAACAAACCTTCTCAAAGCTTCTCTGAGTGTTTTACAGGTGACCAATTTGTAACACAGGTACATGAATATGATGCACTGGGGTGGATGGGGGTGACATGGGGCGTGCAAGGAATGGAGTCAGAGAGGGGACGTCAGAGAAGATGGTCTCAAAGCCACCCACAGCGTGCCATGGTGTTGCCCGGTTGGCTGGGCCAGTGCTTGCCAGAAACACAGCCGGAATTACCGTTCTCCAACCACCCCGGCTGAATGCTGTAATTGCAAATCTTGATTTCGGTATTTGGACTTTTACTCCCTTTTTCTCTACTAGGCGTTCGGTTGTTGTTTTGTTTTTTAAGTTCTCTCCTCCTACTCACACATCCCAAATCCTTACATCTTATAGCCTTTCACAGATTTTTGGGTTAAAGGGTAACATGATCCCAACCCCCTTCCTGAGAAGACAATTTCAAACACCTTGGTGACTATCTAATGAGATGGGTAAGATTATTAGACAAAAATGGAATCATATAGACTTTTCCATAATTTACGATAATTTAAACCGTTTGCAAGTTGTCGGGTGTCTAGGCTGTCCTAATTTTTTCCTAACGTATACAAATATAGAAATGGGCTAATCAGCTGGAATAAATTAGACATTTTTTAAGAAGGAAAAAAAACATTAACAATTCTAAAACATAATTAAAGATGCATAAATCGTGACAGAATTGCCCCCTGGTGACCCAAATTACCAATATTAAAATATAATAAACACCAAAATCGGAATACCTGGGAATTTTTTGACCTAATCATTGATAGGATCTCATTACGGTGCTGACCTACTTCTTTGTGGCAAAAGGACTCGGCCACCTAGTTTTCAACAAAATTAATCCATCATCCATTGCAGACAGATTTACTGAGTCCTGGCAGAAAATAAAATTTAATAAAATGTTCCCACACACACAGAGCTTAGGTTCCAGTGGGAGACACAGGAAGAAACATAAAATAAATATACAAAAATATCAGATATGGAAGCCGGGTGTAGAAAACTGACGCATGGGTTTGTAAGGATAACACTCTCCCCGGAAAGGACAAGAGTGTTGACAATTGGTGATAACTCTGGCACCAGACATTCAAAGACCAGGGCAAGACCGTCCCAAGGCGAGGGGACAGCTTGGTGTAAAACCTGTCATAGGGACGACGCTGGCATGCTTCTGGGAGAGAAGGAAGAATGTATTGAAGGAAGCAAAGTGGCCGAGGGTGAGGGGGGTCGGAGGCAGGCAGGATCCAGAATGCGCCTGTTCGTCAGCCAGGAAACAAGCTTGAACCTTATTGTAGGCACGGTTGGGAGGTATGAGAAGGGGTTAAGCCAAGAAGCGACATGATTTGGCTCCTGTTTTCAAAAGATCACCCTGGATGTTGAGTGAAGGACGGAGTGAGGGCGGGGGCAAGAAAAGGCGTAAGGAGGGCGCCAGTTAGGAGGCTGTTGTGGGTCCGGGTAGGAGGTGATGGCGGCTAAGTCCAGGTGTCACGGGGGAAATGGGGAGAAGTGGATGGATTTGGGATATGACTTGGAACAAGACTGGCCGGTGGAAAGCAAGTGAGGGATGCAGGGGGAGCAAAATCACCCAGAATCAAAGACAGTGCCAGCAGAACTACTGAAAAGAGTCTTTTGTCTGCTAAGCGTTTTGGGGAAAAAAATAGCTTGTTTGGGCATCTATTATAATATGAAGGATAGTGTGGATTTTTTTGCTGATGGTAGTGACAGTAGGCCTCCATCATTGAGCACTTACCACGTGCTGGCCATTCTTTTCCTTACTGTGTGAGTGGGGGCAGGGATACACGTTCACCTCACTTGCTAAGTTACAAAATGGCCCATGTGTTCCGCGTGGCCTCTGCCCCTCTGGGGATTGAATTGTCAAGGGAACAGACCATTAAGCACAGTCGCCGAAGCCAAATCCTATTAAATGTGCAATAATTCAAACAAAACGTACAAACCAGCATTTGGGCTTCGAATATTGGCTTCTGAATGTCCGCCTCCTAATGCCTAATAGACACCTAATAAGGTTCACCGTTTTGATGCCTAGTTCTACCTAGAGCTCTGGACTTGTACATTCCTGCCCCAAATCCCTGCTCTGAATGTCAGAGTTTTTAATTAATCTCCCCCACCTGGTATTTTCGCATAATGAGCTCTCTGCACGCCGCTGGCTTCAAACAGTACACAAAAAGCGCTTCTTTTCTTTTCCTCAATCAGATGTTTTCCTTTGTGAAACGGTAAGCAAAACTGCTTAGTTACCTGTATGTGCTCAAATATGGCTGGAGAAGATCCAGAAGTAGAGATGTCAGAAGTAGAAGTTGTTCAGAGAGCAACCAGTTCAAATCTGCTTTATCCATAAGAAACTTGAGGTTCAGAAAGGTTGGTTAATGTCTCCAAGGTCACACAGCACGGTAAGGGACAGTGCCAGGGACAGTGCCCACGTCCCTGGCTGGCGACCCAGTATTGTCTCTATGTGTGTCCAGATTGTTCCTCTCGACCCCCTGCCCCAAAAGTCAAACTGCCCCCTCGATAAAAATTCTTCCTGTCCCGCTCTCTTCCGCCTCCGTGTTTCGTACTCCACTGTGACCCCATTGCTTCGTCCTTCCACCCCCCACCCCGGCCCCTCAAATGCAGCTTCTTACTCCCACATCTGATCTTATCACTCTCACCACCATCTCTCAGGCTCGCCTATCTCTCTACACAATCAAGGCATGTAGACACCACATACGTTTTGCACAAATGTGGGCTTTTCTGCATCCAGCATCCATGG
Organism: Felis catus; assembly: GCF_018350175.1. NCBI lineage: Eukaryota > Metazoa > Chordata > Mammalia > Carnivora > Felidae > Felis > Felis catus. Next base: position 51,744,903 of record NC_058382.1, on the reverse strand, counting down.
GCTTTGCTCGAAGCCTGTGCTCACTGGACCCTGTCATGTCATTAAAAAAAAAAAAAAAACCCAAGGGGATGAGGGGCAAAAATGTGATTGGAATCCATGTACCATATGTAGATGAATTCTTCTTATGTAGGAAAATTCACTGCGAGGCTTTTTGGATGTGGAAGGTGAGTCTGGTGCTCACGAGATGCAAGGAGGCAAGTAAGTCAGATATGACCTTCCAGAAAAGAAACGACTGCCACTTAGGGAGTGCGAGTGAATAGAAGGCGAGGGCCAGAGGGCTGAGGAGGGCGGTGTCCACCTGGAGCCTGATTTGGCAGAAGCGGACGGGACCTTTTTCACAACAAGAAAACGCAACACCCGGATTTAAGTTCTGCTCTCTCGTGTTACAGTCGGCTTTCCTGGCTGATACCCGTCTGTCTCCTAGCAAACAAAGGCACTCAGAGGTTTACATAAAAGGCATCGTGCGAAAAACAAGGAGAGATGATGGTCTGTGACCAGATTTGGGCTGACACCGGGGTAGAGGAAGAAGGAAGGAAAAACCTCAAGATATAGAACACAGAACTGAGATTCGCCAAAGCTGGAGATTGAGCCAGAAGTGATTCGAGGAACTGTAAGCCCTTAAAGGTTGGAATAAATCTCAGGAGGACACTGGGTTTGCCCTGGAATCACAGTGGGGATTCAAGTCAAGTTCATCTAGATCTGAAGGGGCAGAGGCCCGAGCGTGTGCCTGGCGTTGGAGGCAGGATGAAGGGGGTCTCACTCTTGCGCTCCAGTGCTCATGGGAAAGTGCATCCAGACAGCTAGGTAGGGAAACAACCACGTGACCGGTTGAAGCTAAGAACTGCTCCCTGATTGACTCTTGGTAGGGCACTTTCCACCAGTTATGCAGTAAATGGGGTTGACGAACCACATCGGGCCGTCTCGGGTTGCTCTTTGTCAACTCCACTATTTGGAAGAGACTGGATTTTTCCTTAGCCCGCCAAACTGGCTATTTGATTAGAAAGACATGCCTCTTTGCCCATTTAGTTTTATTCTTGCACTTAGTAAATATGTGTTGAACATCCACTCTTTGCCAAGGGCTACACTAAACGGTAGGGTACAGTGACGGACCAAAAGTGAGACACGATCCTGCTATTACGGAGCTCGGAGTGTAGAGGAGGAAGGATGCGTCAATCGAGGAACCAAAGGGGTGTAATAATGTAGCTGTGATAAGAGTTATGGCAGAGAGGTACATGATACCGAGAGAATTTATCACCAGGGGAGCTGACCTATTTATGGTGCCAGAGGAGGCTTCTCTGAGAAGCTGAGATCCGAACAATAAGTAAGAGTTAGCAAAGGCCAATGCGAAATCGTTGCAGACTGAGGGATCGGCTTGTGCAAGAGTCCTGTGGCATCCATGAATTGAACCAAAGCCAGGGGTGTAGGAGTGGGATGAGCAGGGAGGGGCCACGTGGTACAACACACAGCTAGAGAGGTAGGCAGGAGCCAGAATACAGGGCTTCTAAGCTCCATCAGTCCTTCTCATAAAAACAATGGGAAGTCATCAAGGTGTCTCAAGGAAAATGTTTAAATGTTGAAAAAATAACTCCGGCTAGGGAGGAAAATGGTACAGAGCAGTGGGTATCAGGTAGATATTTTCTGGAAGTCTCTGATGCCTTAAACTAAGTTGATGTCAGTAGAGATGTGAAAAGATAGTTTTGACAAATATTCAGAAGGTAAATTCAGCAGAATTGGGCGACAGTTCGAATACGGGAGTATCTTAGTTTGAGTTTACCTAGAAAATCTAAGAGAAAGACTCAAGTCATTTGTTGGAATATGCAGGACCCATCCGTAGGGGAGTGAGGAAAGGGGACAAGAAAAAGAAGACAGCTACTGAAAGGCGAGTCGGCTACCCTAGCGGACAACTGGAACTCAGTTCATTCTCCGAGTCCCTGAAGAATTACGCCTCAGAATTATCCCACCCGAGGGGTGAAGAAACTGGGCGACTGATAGACCAAATCCTTCCAGTTACTGACTGAGGACTGACCTGGGGGCCGTTAGTTTTCTGATACTCCCAACCTACCTGCTACGGATTTAGAAAAACCTTCGGGAACACAGATGGAAGAACTGGCTGTTGGAAGTGGTCTGGAGCTCACTGTATCGATGGGGACCTGGGGGTGTGCGTGGGCGACCGACTGTGTCTGCTGGGGAGTAAGGGCGAGGACGGTGTCAAGGACGACGAAGATTTCTGAGCTGTTGAGATAAGAAACGTCGGGAAGGGCTGCAGCACGGGTACTGTCATGCCCTGGAAATGCCAACGAGGTCAGGTCAGTGCCTTCATGGAACTTACAGACTACTGCTAGGCTAGTTAGTGAGAACACCCAAGGATGTTCTCCAGAGAGCAGGAAGGTGCTGGTGCTGCGTGGTCCTAATCTCAGGGGAATTACTGGACAAGTAAATCTGATTAACGGCGTGGGCTGCATGCCAACCCGTGGATGGTCGACAGGGGACTGTAATCCTAAGGCAGAAGGGAGACTTATTCCTCAAAACTGGTGGTGGGGAGGGGTTCAGAGCCGGGGGTATGAGTTTCCAAGGACTGGTATAACAAAGAACCGTGAACTTGGTGGCCTTAAACAACAGAAATGTATTCCCTCATAGTTCTCGAGGCCAGAGTTCCAAATCAAGGTGTTGACAGGGTTGACACTTACCCCTGACGTTGCTAGCGAAGGCACCTTCCTTGTCTCTTCTAGGTTCTGGTGGCTCCTGGTGTTCCCTGGCTTGTGGCCACATCACTCCGACGTGTGCCTTCATCTTCATAGGCCTTCCTCCCTGTGTTTCTGTGTGTGTCTCAGACCTCCCCCTCCATCTATGTATAAGGCCCACCCTACCTCCCGGATGATCTCATCTCATGATCCTTAATCACGTCTGCAAAGACCCTCTTTCCAAATAAAGTCACCTTCACAGGTACTGTGGATTAGGAGCTGGACATTTCTTTTTGGGGCCACTGTTCAATTCACTAGAGGGGCTGAGACAGATTGATACGCATTTATAAGAGGTTAGGAACTCTAGCAAAACTGTCTTCAATTTATCACTGGGTTCAATGTTAGGCCGTACAGATTTGTAGTCAGGAAAAAAAAAAAAAAAAGGTAGGCAACTTCTCAGAATGCTTTATGGGCTCCATGGGATAAAGCAGATTTAGAAGAAAAACCCAGGCTGGTTGAAGGAAAGGAAATGAGCCCAGAGAGGGATCTGTTCACAAATTAATAAACACAAATAAATTAAGAAAGTAGAACAAAATGACCAGCAAATTTCAGTTTCACGTGGGAGAGAAATGAAAAAGAGAGGGGGAAAAGAAAAAAAGGGAACAGAAGTGCCATTGACAGCCACGATGAAGGAACGAACAAAGGCTCGACGATATAGAATGAAAAATGGGGAAAGTTATAGTCGAGGAAATATCACACCAAGGCTACACCTATAAAATAAAAATTTATGGACTTGAATATGAGGTCTTTAAAAGGGATCTTTAAATTGCATCAGGAAATATTCCTTCCTCTTCCAGTTGTGTCTGGTGGATTCTGACAGGACAGCTACTGCCTAGATTCAAGACACGTTTCCACCTATTACTGGCTGACTAACCTTTAAACTCTGACTTTTGGCGCTTACTCATCATCATGCACATGGCCCAGAGTAGTTCCTGAGCATAGTTCAAATGTTGTGGCATAGTTCAAATTCTTTGGATAATCTAATAGACTTAGCTTAGTCATTTAAGTAGACCACACAAGTCATAGATCACTGGCCATCAAATTAAATACTCCCTTTGGGTTGGCCATCCATCTTTCTTTCTCTTTCTTTCTTTCTTTCTTTCTTTCTTTCTATGTTTATTTTTGAGAGAGAGCGCGCACAAGCAGGAGAGGGGTAGAGAGACAGACGGAGACACAGAATCCAAAGCAGGCTCTGAGCTGGCAGCACAGAGCCCGACGTGGGGCTTAAACTCACAAACTGTGAGATCACGACCTGAGCCAGAGTTGGACGCTCAACCGACTGAGCCACCCAGCTGCCCCCATCCCTGCTTCCTTTAGGGCCAGGGGAAGTCAGACTGAGAGGTCTCATGGAATGCTGATCTGTCCCTTTCAGGGTCATGGTGGAATAATCACACAGATACACACATATTCAACAGATAACCAACGCAGGGCAATATCCATGTGTCCGTGCCACCACGTAGCGTGGGTGGTCGAGGCAGTGGGCACCCGGGAATGAACTCAAAGTCTGAGTCCTGTTCAACAACGGGAAGGCACTGAGGGGTGATGGCAAGGCAGTCAAGAATCCCGAATGCCGTGTACACACAGACCCCATCGGCGACCCCGCACACCACATCTGAGACAACTAGACTGAGTGAGGATCACTCCAATGATCTTATCAAAAGCTGTGCTATTCTCAGATAAGAAACCAACTGGAAACAAGAACACGACTTGAGTTCTATTAAATCGTCTTGTCTCAGGGGTGAAGGCAATGTTTCCCCGTCTCGGTTCTTCAACTGAAAAGCTGACGCCACGGACAGAGTTGTTAAATTAGCAAGTATGCCAGCACTTTCATTTATTAATTGGTAGGTTCCATTTTAATTAAAATCATCCTAGCTAATTAGTCATTTCACTGTGTGCACCGCCAGCTGAGTAAGCGGGAGGACACGATGACGGCAAAAATAAACACTGCTCCCCCTCCAATTTATTAAGTCCGTGTTGTCTTCCCTTTCAGACGGAGCGAATCAAGGGAAACGCAAATTTAACGTTCTATTCTTGCCCGTGTCCTTCTGAAACGAGCCTTGTCTTGGAGTAAGTGGGTAACAGTAGAAAATCACAGGGTCCGACATTCATACGTGTGGGTTTGGATGTTGCCTCTTCCATTTATGAACCGTGCGATCATGGGCAAATATGTAACTTCTGTGGTCCTCGTCTAACATGGGAGTTATGGGCGCCTGGGGGGCTCAGTCGGTTAAGCATCCGACTTCGGCTCAGGTCATGATCTCACAGTTCGTGGGTTCGAGCCCCGCATCGGGCTCTTTGCTGACAGCTCAGAGCCTGGAGCCTGCTTCAGATTCTGTGCCTCTCCCTCTCTCTCTGCCTCTCACCTGCTCACACTCTGTCTCTCTGTGTCAAAAATAAACATTAAAAATTTTTTAAATAAAATAAACTGGGAGTTAGGAGTAATCCTCGGTGCAGAGATTTGGTGTGAGGGTTAAATGAGTAATCAAAGTAAAGGACCAAATATGTAGCAGGCACTTAATCAATGTTAGTTCCCCTCAACAACACCACCACCCCATTCACTCGGCCATCAAGGCTCAGCTCAGCCACCACCTCTTCTGAGATGGCTTCCCTGAGTCCTAAATCTGAGTCAGGCATCCATCCCTCTTCTCTGTGTCTGTGTGTTTATTCCTACCACATGGTGGTATTTGAATCTTTCATCTATTTCTATGCCTAACTAGTATGCGCATATCCCATTAGTAAGCAAATGTGGTTATAAGATTCAAATAAAAATTGTATTTTAAAGGGCATCTGGGTGGCTCAGTCGGTCGTCTGACTCTTGATTTCAGCTGAGGTCATGATCTCATGGTCTGGGAGATCGAACCCCGCATCGGGCTCCGCACTGACAGCACAGAGCCTGCTTGGGTTTCTCAGTCTCTCTTTCCCTCTCTCTCTGCCCCTCATCCCCCCCCCCCAAATAAACTTAAAAAACAACAGTATTTTCTAGAGGTGCCTGGGTGGCTCAGTCGGTTAAGCATCTTTGCTCAGTGACATCGGCTCAGGTCATGATCTCACAGTGCGTAAGTTCGAGCCCAGTGTTGGGCTCTGTGCTGACAGCTTGGAGCCTGGAGCCTGCTTCGGATTCTGTGTCTCCCTCTCTCTGCCCCTCCCATGCTCATGCTCTGTCTCTCTCTCCCTCTCTCTCTCAAAAATAAATAAAAAACAAAAATAAAAAAACAGTATTTTTCTAGTATATAGTTTATGTTCAAATAGCTACCAAGTTAGTAGGACATAAACACTTACTAGACTGTTTGGCTAGAACGACATAACAAATGCAACTATTAGGTTTCTTTTGGCCTATATTGTGTTGTGAAAAAATTACTGAGAGGCCACGGGTGCTCACGATGAACCAAGAAAGTGCAGGCACCGCTGTACAGGAAAATGACAACGTTCTGAACCAGAGAAAGGACAGACGACGTTCTGAACCAGAGAAAGGACAATACTTGACATTATTGTTACAATATAACCTTGCAGTTAGAACGCCATAATTACTGGCCAGATGCTTGTTCTGAGCATCTGGTTTTGCTGTGAGTAAAGGGGTCACATGTATTCACTCCTTTAAACCCTCCAAAAGACCTAAAACAAAAGGTTGACTTCTCCCATTTACCGAAGAGGAAACTGAGGCCTATGGAGTATACGAGTAATTGCTAAAGGTCACCAAATAGGCTGATGCTGGAGCTGGGATTCAAATCTCGGCATCCTGACTCTCAGACTCAAGGCTCTTAGCCACTTGCTTTCCAAGGACGCAGGGATGCAAAGAAGGAGACAGCTGAGCTGTCTGGATGGCACAATCCACGGAATTCAGGGACTGAGACACTAGATGTTTGGGGATGGCCACCTAGCCCACTTTCTTCTGAAGCACTCCCACCCACTGCCTGCTGACTCAGGGGACTTAGGGAGATGTGTGCATTTGTGGTCCCAACCCTGACCCCTGCCCTTGAACGTAGCCACAGGTTACTGGAAACGTGCCAGGTGTCCCAAGCTCCATTAAACGAAGCTTCCTCCAAGAAACAAGATGGACGCAGTGAGGGCCTCTCGCTTTTCTATGTCTGTATCAGTCAACTGAAACAGGCGGTTATTGTCACAATAATGACAGGATGCGGGGCACCTGGGTGGCTCAGTCGGTTGGGCGTCTGACTTCGGCTCAGGTCGTGATCTCGTGGTTTGTGGGTTCGAGCCCCACGTCAGGCTCCGTGCTGACAGCTCCGAGCCTGGAGCCTGCTTCGGATTCTGTCTCCCTCTCTCTCTGCCCCTCCCCTGCTCGTGCTCTCTCTTGCTCTCAAAAATAAACAGACATTAAAAAAAATTTTCTAAAGTAAATAACAGGATGCAAAAAGGAAGGTTTACAACTTCTTGCTTTAGAGGTGGCTAGCTGGGCTTGCTCCCTCCCCACTGCTAAGCTTCCTGAGGTTGACTGGTTCAGTGGTTTTGCAGACTCCCTGAGATCTGTACCCTGCCAATACCTTCTTTCCTTTGAGCCGGATTTGCTAGACTTCTGTTCCTTTTAACCAAAGGACGTTTCCCTGGAATCCCGAACGTCGATGTCATAAAATACACCGTTAAAAAAAAGGTGTATGTTCAGGGTTGGGTAATACCTCCAGTGCTGAATATTTGGCCCCTTAAATTGGGTGGCCACGAGCGTACTTCAGACTGTAGACTTTGGCCGGGCCACGTCCTCTTAGTAACCAGGCAGGCCTGCGGGGTTCACGAAAACAAACAGTTCAGAGAGGCGGCTTTCTGCACGGTCAGAGGGCTCAAGAACCTACCAGGCGATTACCCTGCTGTCAGACTGTAAATACACGTTCGCAAATGCCTCTGTAATTGTTCGGCAACAGTGTGGGCCTGTTCACGCAGGGCCAGCTACTGCATGTTAATGGGGAGGCTTACCCAGCATCTGCTTTCAAGGTTGGAGCCAGATCTATGCCATTTCAGTGTTTCTGGGGATGAGGCACCAGATCGGGTATCTTTCCTCTGCCAGCTCGCAGACAAGAAGAACTCCGAGGCGCTGGGCAGTTGTGTGGCTGACTGGTGGCTTTGGCGTGGGCATTCTGTTTTCAGCTATCCCAGAGTCTTCCTACAGCCGGTGTGGTTTCCTATACCTCCGGCGACTGCTAGTAAGACGGGAAACTGCCGTCACGGACTCGAGGTCATTTTGCTTTGCACACTGGTGTCCTTGGCCTCGTGCAGGACGGTTACCATGATCAAAGAGATTTCCTGCTGACTCCGAAGCATGAGGCCTGGAGATGCCCATGTAAGAAGCGGTACATCTCAAGGCATGCAATTCAGGACGTTTGTCTTTTTGACTTTTGATTTGGGGATAGGGCTCAAGACCAGTGTTTTTCTGCTTTCATCATCTTAAGACAAGGGAACATCCTCTCTCTCAATTGGTGAGCATAGGGGCCTCAAATTCCTTCTTTTCAGTTGCTCTGGATAATGAGTGCCAAACCAGGCAATACCCCCGGGCATCTTGTGCACGTCACAGAACCCATACGTTCACCGTCAGATCGTCGCAACTTCTAAGTGCTGGCAGTCCTTCCAGTTTGGGTGACTATCCAGCTGGCCATTTCCAAGTATTACAGATTACTTAGGGGAATAACTCTGCTCTAACAAAATGACCCCAAATAAGTGGCAGAAAAATGACCTAATTTTAATTCTCCTCTCATGTCACAGTGCAGAGTGACAGGTTGCTTTGCTACAGAGAGTCATTTAGAGATCCAAACTCCTACCACCTCTGAGGTCTGCCGCCCCCGCCCCCCCCAGAATTGTCCTCATTTGTATGGTCAAGGCGGGGTTGCAGATACATCCGTGTTGTGGCCCTCGGAAAGGGGAACGAGAGTCTGAGGAAGCTGGCTTATCTTTTAAAACAGGGATGACCGGGGCGCCTGGGTGGCGCAGTCGGTTAAGCGTCCGACTTCAGCCAGGTCACGATCTCGCGCTCCGTGAGTTCGAGCCCCGCGTCGGGCTCTGGGCTGATGGCTCGGAGCCTGGAGCCTGTTTCCGATTCTGTGTCTCCCTCTCTCTCTGCCCCTCCCCCGTTCATGCTCTGTCTCTCTCTGTCGCAAAAATAAATAAACGTTGAAAAAAAAAATTAAAAAAATAAATAAATAAATAAAGTTAATCTCTCTTTAAAAAAATAAATAAATAAAATAAAATAAAACAGGGATGACCTTAGGGGCACCTGAGTGGCTCAGTCGAGTTAAGCGTCCGACTTCGGCTCAGGTCATGATCTCACGGTTCATGAGTTCGAGCCCCGCGTCGGCCTCTGTGCTGACGGCTCAGAGCCTGGAACCTGCTTCGGATTCTGTGTCTCCTCTCTCTGCTCCTTTCCTGCTCACACTCTCTATCTCCTTGTCTCTCAAAAATAAATAAACGTTAAAAAAATTTTTTTTTAATTGGAGATGGCCTGCAAGGTCAACCTTCACTCACATCCTGTTGGCCCAGGTTAAGTTCCGGAGCCACATTTAACTACAAGGGGTCCTGGGTAATGCTGTTTCTTCCTGGGAAGCTCAGAGCTCAGCTTCAACTCCGCTGCCAGCGAGGAGAAGGTGACTAGATTCTGACAGGTGGTTTGAAGTTTCTAGTCACATGTAACAACAGACAGAAAGGAATATATTACCTCCTAAGAATAAGATCAATGCCACACGGTCATATAGTCAACAAACATTTATTAAGTACCTACTATATGCCAGATACTTTTTCTTATAAGAATTAAAAGTATTATTAACAAACTGTGGGTGAAATTACGCAACACTATAAACACATTTTTCCACTTTTTAAAAAAAATTTTTTTAATGTGTATTTATTTTTGAGAGAGAGACGGTGTGTGTGAGCACGAGCTGGGGAGGAGCAGAGAGAGGGAGACAGAATCCAAAGCAGGCTCCAGGCTCTGAGCCGTCAGCACAGAGCCTGACGTGGGGCTCGAACTCACAGACCACGAGATCGTGACCTGAGCTGAAGTTGGATGCTTCACCGACTGAGCCCCCAGGCGCCCCTCACATTTTTCCACTTTTGAAAGACGTTTTGCTCTTTCGGGTAATAGAGGGCAAGTGGGAAAAAGGCAAGGTATCTTTTACCTTCATACTGTGGGAACGATACTCGTGCCCGTCCATTTCCAACAGCTGGCGTTATTGTTGTCCTTGCGGATAAGCACACACCAAATCCTCTTAGTTATCTGGATGTTCGTCTCACAAATCATAACTTGCTTGTAGCACGTTTATGCCGCTTCAGGAAGATCTCTTCAGAGGATGACATTAGATCGCTGAGATTAAATTCAACGTCGAAGGTGGGTTTTTTCCCCAAAATAATTAAGGCCACGAACAGGGCAAGTTTCGCCGTTATTCCCTTGATCTGGTAGGTGACGCCATCTTCAGGATGTCTGTACTCAAAGCAGTGAACAACAACATCATGGCCGGAAAGTGTCACGTGACTCTGGTGGTAGACCCGCGGATGCAGGAAATATTCCAGAGGCACCAGGAACACCTTCTTCACCTCGTCGGGATTGGGCTGGGCCTGGAACTTGTGGTCTATGAATCCTACGACGGGGGTTATCAGCGTATCTCTCTGAAAGCGGAAAACAAAACACACGAATTAAGAAGTGAAGAGGGAATTGTTTCAGACACTAAAATCCTGCCACGTCTAGGAAAATAAGAGAACAGTCCAGAGCGGCCAATCACATAAGGTGGGTAGGGACGGAGGGGGAGTTTGCTCCAGACATGAACTTTATGCTCCCCGTGAAACGGGGGGACATACGTGGGCAGTATCTGTGAAACGACTCTGAAAATGTTCTTTTGTGAACATACCGGCATCATCTTTGGCAAGGGCAGCCTGGCGACACTATAAAAACGTGGTCCCTTTGACCTCGCAAGCGCATTTGCGCAAACGTACCTGTATGATAAAGTCCTACCAGTGAGTCAAGATGCAAGACCGAGGCATTATCTGCACTAGCCCCAGGCTCTGAAGTTTCCACTCACCCGCTGACGCTGACGGACGTGCAGCGTAGGTCAGTTAGGAGGGTATCTGTGTGAGGGGATACTCTCAGCCCTTAAAATGAATGTGATAGACACCACCCGTCCCCATCAGTGCACACAAGGACGTGCCCATCTGATCAATACACAAGTCCAGTGACATATCAACTGTGGCATAGGCCCAATTATGGGGAATTATACTTATTACATATGAACCAGTTTACGTAACATAGATGTCTATATATGGGGGGGGGGGATTTCTATTTATAACCACAACTGCTTGCAAAGGAATGCAAAGTATTGTGAAGTGAAAGGCCCCACCGGGAACCTGGAGGGTGAGGCCCGGGTTCAGGTAGGAGCTGCATAAGAAGAGAAGAGCTGCGTACCCTTGAAATGGAAAGCGAGAGAAGTCTAGAGCTCCTGGGGGGCGTCCCGAGAGAAAGCGGCCGGGAGAAGCCAGGGGTACACTGGGAGACCGACCCAGGATACCAGGATACACAGGCCTGTGGAAAATTTCTCAGGGGAGCGAGAGCTGAAACATGTTTCAGAGCGGTGATGACTCAGACCATTAACGGAATTCATGGTGAAAGTCAACTGTGCGGACCAGGAGGGGAAGGTGGCAGCACAGGCCTTCGCCGTCCTTTGGGAGGAAAATCTGGGGTCAGAAGTGGCCCCAGGGCCGAAGCAGTAACCACCACCTGGCCCCGAGTGGATGCTCGGCCTCTCGGGCCACGGGCCCCCCAGAAGTGCTCTGAGACATGACACGTTCAGATACAAGTGATTTCTGAAGGAGGAGCTCCCAGGAGGTGCGTGAGGCAGGGAGGAACCCGGGCAAGGGCGGCTGCGGCCGTTCACGTCGCAGCTGGACTCTGACGACCCTCAGCACGGTCGCCGGCGAAGGGGCGCCTGGCAGCATGAATTCTCGGGCCCTCCAGGCTCTCTGTGAGCAGGGGAAGGTGGCAAGCGGCGGGTGTGAGCTTTCAGACATACAGTAAGAGGGATAAGAAAGGGTCTGGAAGAACCCGGAGTGTTCGTCCAGGGTGCATCTGTGGTTGCTGTCACCATGCCGTGACCGCAGACTCAGGGGCCCTGGTCTCGTCTGCAGCACCCTCTCCCTGCTTCTTCACGACAGCCTGACCTTGAGGAAGCTTTAACAATGGAAATCAGAGACCTGAGGAAACCTGCTCAAGGTCAAAGCCAGCTAATGCTTGGCAGGAACCAGGATTCACCTGGCCTGCTGCCCACGCTGTAGAGCAGAGCACTTATGTTCGGTGAGGACACAAATGTTACCCTATCTCCGAGTGGCACACCAGCCTTGCACGTGGCTTACACACGCTCTGGAGAGTTCTCAGCTGCAGCTCGGACTTAAGCTCTTGCTGAGGGCTGAGCTAGGGACACAAATGCATCCTTACTCTAAGGGCCAAACCGTTACAGGCACGGGTGCGAACGAGCAACTTAGCGAGGCCAGTGCTGGCCCCTGGACCAGCGTGTCCAAGCGTGAGGAAATTGGTGGGGAAAAATATCAAAGCCACGAAGGGAGAGAACGGTTTGAGACTGAATGATTCAGAAGGGAAGTCAGGCACGTTCAATGTGGTTCAAGTTGAGAAAAGTGAGAGACTTTGGAAATCAGTAAATGAACGAGCATCTTTGGACACCCAGCTCCTAGACACGGGTGTCCATCTTGGAAGGAAGAAAGATGGCGGGTGCATGGCGGACGTTCCAGGACCAAGAAAAGACTGAATTTCGGCCACCTGCTGGGCTGGAATCCCGTGGAGACTGGCTTAGGCTGTGGAAAAGGGGAAAGGCATGCTTCTGGGTCTCTGGAGGAAACCACATGCTGTTTTTTTTTAATGTTTATTTAAAAAAATTTTTTTTAATGTTTTTATTTATTTTTGAGACAGAGAGAGACAGAGCATGAGCAGGGGAGGGGCAGAGAGAGAGGGAGACACAGAATCTGAAGCAGGCTCCAGGCTCTGAGCTGTCAGCACAGAGCCCGATGCGGGGCTCGAACTCACGGGCTGTGAGATCGTGACCTGAGCCGAAGTCGGACGCTTAACCGACTGAGCCACCCAGGCGCCCCAATGTTTATTTATTTTTGAGAGAGAAAGAGAGAGACATAGCATGAGTGGGAGAGGGGCAAAGAGAGGGAGACACAGAACCCGAAGCAGGCTCCAAGCTCTGAGCTGTCAGCACAGAGCCCGATGCAGGGCTCAAACTCACAGACTGCAAGATGGTGACCTGAGCTGAAATCAGACATCTGACTGAGCCACCCAGTCATCCCAAGCCACATGCTCTTAGAAACATGCCCAGGAAGGGACATGCCACTGGAATGCACCGAAACGTTTACAGGAGTTGAAGCTGCAGAGATGGCAAAGTGAAGGAGTGAACGGAAACGTAAGGGCCACAGACAGAGAAAAAGAAGAAATGTCTCCTGAGACGTTTGCAAAGAGAAGTACACACACGTTTGACGAAAAGACCACTGGGGTGGGCTCAGAGGGCCACAGCCTGCCTTGGTGGGGGAGGGGGGTGTAGTGCAGGGGTGGGAAAAAGCCAACAGCACCCGCTCTAGCTCTGACACCCAGAAACATCTCCAGACATTGCCACATTCCCTGGGGGAGGAGATCGCCCCTAGGTAGGAGGCACTGAATTAGATTATGCTTCTAAGTGTTTAACACATGGCATTTTTGTGCTACATTTAAAAGAACTGCAAGGCTCAAAGAACAAAGCAATCCTCGCCAGCACTTCCAAAGACAGTACACCCTTCCAGAAAGCCCTGTGTTCCTCCTCATTTCTTGATCATGTGACTGGCATTATTATATCAAGAGCTGGTCATTGTAGAAACATCCGGCCCCAGGAGCGTCTGGCCCACAGAAATCTCCTGAGACCCAACACACTCCTGTGAACACTGTTGTATTCCACCGCTCCGGGCAGAACTCAGTAGTTCCCGGGCACCTTGGAAATGGAGTTCCTCTCACTGGGGCAACTTTTAACCATTACGGTTCGATCTGGCAATAGAGTTTTAATATAAATCCCCAAAACACGCTGGAGGATTTTGCAGATGCCAAGTGGAAAGGGTTCCCCGTAGGGAGAACAGAGCTGCCTAGAAAGTAATTAAGTAACTGACACATTTCTTGTCCTAATCCCACATTTTCCCCTCTTAGTTAGGAAGCATTTATTTGAGAGGCCATTAGCTTCTTCTCAACTCAATCTCCCCCGAGTGGTGACCTTTCTGTTTTTCAAATGGGCCAGATTAAGATAGATGTCTCAGCGTCATTAATTGTGACAACGCTGTACCATTAAGACATAAGGCCAAATGGAACATAAAGAATGGTCTAACCCACGGGTGTTCTGATTTGTATGCATCAGTGGGACTCTCCTCCCGAAATAAAAATTTACCTGAATGCCCAATGTATAAAACATATAGCTCACACCTACCTCCGATACCTGGTTGGAGCACACTACCTTTGTGGTATTCTTCCCCCGAGCCCATAACCCCAGCCTACCCACGAGGAAAATATCAGATAAATCCAAACGGAGAGGCATTCTACAACATACTTGACCAGTGCACCTCGAAAGTGTCAAGATCGGGGCACCTGGGTGGCTCAGTTGGTTAAGCGTCGGACTTCAGCTCAGGTCACGATCTCACGGTCCGTGAGTTCGAGCCCCACGTCGGGCTCTGGGCTGATGACTCTGAGCCTGGAGCCTGCTTGGAATCCTGTCTCCCTCTCTCTCTGCCCCTCCCTCACTCACACTCTGTCTTTCTCTCTCTCAAAAGTAAATATTAAAAAAAAACTGTCAAGGTCATGAGAATAAGGAAAGTCTGAGAACTTGTCACAGAGCAGAGACTAAGGAGACATGACAAGCAAATACAATATGATGTCCCAGATGAGATCCAGGGCAGAAAAGGAGGACATTAGTAGAGAAATTGGTAAAAGGCAAATAAAATGTGGAATTTAGGTAACAGCAATGTAATAACGTTGCTTTCTTAGTTGTGACAAATAGACATCAGGGATGCAAGATGTTAACAATGAGATGAAGTGCGGGCGGGATTATGAGGACTCTTCATAGTATCTTTGCAACTTTTCTGTAAATCTGCAACTATTCAGACATTGCAAGTTTACGTTAAAAATTTTAAAGCGATAAAATAATGCTGGTATCGGGGCGCCTGGGTGGCTTGGTCGGTTAAGCGTCCGACTTCGGCTCAGGTCATGATCTCACGGCCCGTGAGTTCGAGCCCCGCGTCGGGCTCTGTGCTGACCGCTCAGAGCCTGCAGCCTGTTTCAGATTCTGTGTCTCCCTCTCTCTCTGCCCCTCCCCTGTTCATGCTCTGTCTCGCTCTGTCTCAAAAATAAAAAACTTTAAAATAATGCTGGTATCCAAATATAAATTTACGTTTACTCCTTCTAAAGTCAATTAGTAAATAGTCGTAAGTTCATATGAAATAAGATCAGGCTAGATCAGCTCCAGAATTCATTTTGCCGCATTTATGGGTTTTTGGTGTATATATACTATTGAAGAAATCCTGACTCGTACAGAAATGTAGTCACAAATAGTAATAGTTTTTGAACAGCTTGCCTGGAGATCTCAGGGTACTACTCAATGAATATATGGAAAAGAAGCCTGATTCCATGGTATATATCAAAATGAGTATATTTAGGGGTGCCTGGGTCGCTCAATTGGTTGAGCATCTGACTTCGGCTCAGATCATGATCTCACAGCTTGTGGGTTCGAGCCCCACGTCGGGCTCTGCGCTGACAGCCTGGGGCCTGGAGCCTGCTTCAGAGTCTGGGTCGGTCTCTCTCTCTCTCTCTCTCTCTCTCCCCCCCCCCCCCGCCCCACCCCATTTGCACTCTGTCTCAAAATAAATAAACTTAATAATTAAAAAAAAAAAGTAAATATATAATAAAACTGAGCATATTTAGAACAAAGGTGATGCACTGGTGGCCTCCAAGGGGTGAAAATGCTCACGTGTGAGCATACTCACGTGTGTGGTGGTTTTTCAACAGAATTCTCAAAAGAAATGCTGACCGGTGCAAAGTAAATGGAAACCGAATGCTAAGAAAAGAACTCTGTTCTGTGAACAGGGTTCCACAGAAACCATTTTGAGACCCACTGATGCAGTTCGACCCGTTCATTTCTGGATGGTCAAAGAGGCGGGCCCAGATGGGCAACGGAGCTTTGCCCAAGGCCACTGAGTTCACGAGGGGCAAAGTCCGCATGAGAACCAGGCTCTTGACTCTGTGTCAGGCGCTGTCGAGGGTCACGGTTGGCCACGCGTGGAATGCTGAGACGGTGGATCCGCTGGGTGCTCGGAGTCCGAGCCACCCAGATCCCCCCCGACACTTACCTCAAGCAGATACGGCACCAGGCGGCAGACGACCTCCA
Organism: Felis catus; assembly: GCF_018350175.1. NCBI lineage: Eukaryota > Metazoa > Chordata > Mammalia > Carnivora > Felidae > Felis > Felis catus. The sequence continues at coordinate 51,728,777 of NC_058382.1, read as the reverse complement.
CCTGAGGGGGGCACAGCCCCACTTCCTCCTGGGCTTCCCGGACAGCCGTGGCCACATCATCCACATCTGTGGGTTCACACTTGCCTCCAGGAAAGCACACTTCTCCAGGAGACCTGCGTAGCTGGGAATTGAAAGGGCAGAGTCGCAATGCGGGATTCCCACTCAGGCACCGCTCACTCACTCAGCAAGGATTTGCTGAACTTGTGTCACAGGCCAGTCCCACCACCCTGGTGGGAGTAAGCAGAAAGAAGACTGCCCCACCACACACACACACACACACACACACACACACACACACACACAAGTTTTTACTTGAATCCTTTTAAAACACGAACTCTGCGAACTCCCTTTACTTGTCACCGTTCTCAGAAAAATCTGTATCTGCCCAGAAGATACAGGTTTACATGGACGGGGGAAGAAAAGTGGGAGGGGTTTAGATAAAAAGGGCACTGTGATCAGCAGATAAGCTTTACTGAGTCCCACCATGTTCTGGGCATGTTGCTTCACAGGAGCCCTCAGATCGGCTCCACATGCTGTTGGGTTTTTTTTAAGCATTTTTTTTTTTCAACGTTTATTTATTTTTGGGACAGAGAGAGACAGAGCATGAATGGGGGAGGGGCAGAGAGAGAGGGAGACACAGAATGGGAAACAGGCTCCAGGCTCTGAGCCATCAGCCCAGAGCCTGACGCGGGGCTCGAACTCCTGGACCGTGAGATCGTGACCTGGCTGAAGTCGGACGCTTAACCGACTGCGCCACCCAGGCGCCCCAGCATTTTTTTTTTAATTGAGATGAAATTCACATAACATGAAATGAACCATTTTAAAGCGAACCATTCAGTGGCATCTAATACATTCCCAGTGGGGTGTGAGCACTGCCACTATCTGGTTCCGGAATATTTTCATCCCAGAGGGAGACCCTGTACTCACTAAGCAGCTGCTCCCCACCCCTCCCTACCCCGCCCCTCCTTTCAGTCTCTAGGGATTTACCTACCCCAGGTTATTTCATATACATGCAATCATATGACATGTGACCTTTCGTGTCTGGTTTCTTTGACTTAGCATAATGTTTTAAAATTTTTTTAATCTTTAAGTTTTCAACTGAAGTATAGTTGACATATAATATTAAATTAGTGGCAGGTGTACAATATCGTGATTCAACAATTATATATACATTACACCGGAGTGAGGTTTTCACGCTCTTCTGTGTTGTACCACGGCATATCAGCACTTTTTCCTTTTCATGACAGAACGGTATTCCACTGTATGTATATATCACAATTTGTTATCTTTTCCAAAATGTTTTTTTTTTTTATTTTAGAGAGAGAGCACAAGTGGGAGACAGGGGCAGAGGGAGAGGGGGAGAGGGAGAGGGAGGGAGAGGGAGAGAGGGAGGGAGAGGGAGAGAGGGAGGGAGAGGGAGAGAGGGAGGGAGAGGGAGAGAGGGAGGGAGGGGGTGAGGGGGAGGGAGGGGGGGAAGAGAGAGAGAGAGAGAGAGAGAGAGAGAGAGAGAGAGAGAGGGAGAGAGAGACTGACTCTTAAGCAGGGTCCACACTCAACATGGAGCCTGACGTGGGGCTTGATCCCATGACCCTGGGATCATGACCTGAGCCAAAACTGAGAGTCGGATGCTCAACTAACCAGGCCACCCAGGTGCTCCCACAAGTTATCTCTCCATCCATTTGTGGATGTATAAGCTACTATTCTATTATCACTTCCACTTTTTGGCAAGGGAATTAAGCTCAAAGAGGTTAAATAACACGACCAGGGTCACGCAAGGTACGCAGTGGAGTGTTTACTTCTCCATCCCGGCTCTTAACCAGCATACCAGCATTAATTAAGGGCTTACTAAAACACAGGAACTGTGGCCACCTGAGCCATTAGCGGTGACAAGTGGGGGTGCCTCTGTGTCCCTCTGCACATGCACGTGAAGGGACAAGAGTCCCTTCTCCCTGCACTGCCCCTTTCACCTCCGTCCTTGATCCCATGCCTTCCTGACCAGAACTGTGGCTCCGTTTGTAGCATCCTCCCTTTCTCTTGTCTCCGTCTTGTTATGGGTTCTCTCCTATCTTGGCCAGAGGTGGGGAAGCACATCCCCTCGTGCAGGACCAAACTCCTCAGCAAATGTGACCTCAACTTCGTGGACACTCACTCCCGCCCAGTGCCCACCATCCTCTCTCTACTCAACGGTCGAGGAGGCCTCAGGGTCAGCTAGAGTCCCGGGTGGGCCTCTTCTCAACAGGGCACCATGGGGGTGGGGGGAGGGAACGTCCTCCACAGACCTCCCAGGGTCAGGTACCTCCCAAGGTCACAGGGCCAGTCACAGGAGCTAGCGGCTGAACGTCATGGCACAGGGCCTGGCCCATGTGAAATATTTGTTGACATCAACTTGCAAGGTCAGTTCATGATGTTTAGAAGCTAAATCAAAAGGTCCTGTTGGCATTTTTAGCACCAGGGCCAACATACCTGTGTAAGAACAAGCCAGATGCCATTATCAATTCTGCAGCATTCCAGAATTGAAAGTCCTATTTGAGCAAGCTTTTTAAAAAGCAAAAGGAAACATTTTAAAGTTCTTCTCTGCTAACAAATCAATAACACTGCAGGAACTGCCACAGTACACAGAAATCGCACACATCTTCGTATCAGGGTTATGAGTTGGTGAAAACAAGGTTGAGGGATATGTTTCTACCGTCTTGACGATGACCACCCATTCGCCCAAGAAAGAGACGTCCTATAAGATCACCTCTGAAAGAAGTCCCCCATTCTGTTAGCTCATTCAGCATCAAAGCGATACGGGCAGAAGGCACTTACAGGGAATCATCGGCTTTGACAGAAATACTGGCCTGACGTAATGGGTTATTCTGAATACTCCTAAGAAAATGCTATACTGCTTTCAAGGAACAGACACATTCACAAAAATGATTATTCACAAACTGTCAGCACCAAAAAGGCCCCTATCAAAGTACGCAAGGTTTCCATCTTTCTTTTTTTTTTTTTTTTAATTCTTTAATGTCTATTTATTCTGGAGAGAGACAGACAGAGTGGGAGCCGGGGAGGGGCAGAGAGAGAGGGAGACACAGGATCTGAAACAGGCTCCAGGCTCCGAGCTGTCAGCACAGAGCCCAAGGTGGGACTCACACCCATGAATAGCGAGATCACGATCTGAGCCAAAGTCGGACGCTTAACCGACTGAGCCACCCAGGCACCCCATCTTTCTTTTTAACAGCACATTTTTTCTTAAATAAAACCTTGTGGAATTCTCTTCAGAAGCCAAATGAGGTTGCAGGCTGATTTCCTAAAACTTCAGTCCACGTTTTGTTGTTGCCTTTCCTCTTGTCTGTTTCAAGTCCTGAGAGCTGGGGGCAGAGGGAGGCAAGGAGAGAGGGGGACAGAACAGGGGAGAGAAGAGGGAGAGGGAGAGCTTCTTTACCCTCCAAACATTACGCACTGTTTTCAGTCCTATTTTGAGAATAGAAAACTGAGGCTCACAGAGATGAAGAACTTTGCTGTAGGTTCCGGAGCTAGGACGGGAGCCCACTCGGAAGCAGGAGGGATTGAGGCAGGCACCCCTTCCCCATTTACTGGTGGGAAACCCATGAGCCTTTGCATGCATGACTCCAGGGAGGGGTGCAGCTCCAGTAATGCCTGGGAGGGAAATTCCTTGCCCTCCAGAGGCAGATAGGATATAGTCGGATCTGATTAGACTTAAACTTTCTTTATTTTTTTTAATTTTTTAATGTTTATTTAATTTTGAGAGAGAAAGAGAGAGGGAGTGAGTGGGGGAGGGGCAGAGAGAGAGGGAGACACAGAATCTGAGGGAGGCTCCAGGCTCTGAGCTGCCGGCACAGAGCCCCACGCAGGGCTCGAACCGATGACCTGCGAGATCATGACCTGAGCCTAAGTTGGAGACTCAACCAACTGAGCCACCCAGGTGCCCCTCAATATTCTTTTTTAAAGAAATGTGACCATTGCACACCAGAGTTTATGGTCTAAGATGATTCTCCTGTAATTATCAACAGGCAAAGCTATCTGGGTGATACAGAACTTGGAGATCCATTTCGGTCTTGCCTCGATTTTCTACACTAGTTTGTCTCCTTGTTCAAAAAATATATTGAAGTGCTTCTTTGCTCTTTGGCAGAAATGAGAACAGACCCAGTCCCCTGGATTCCAGTTGGGTTTCTCCTGTTGGAACCTGGATTTTCATTACCTCCTGTGTTGATGTGATCGTTGCCTGACCCAGATCCAGAAAAACCCACACGAGTCTAGGGGCGCCTGGCTGCCTCAGTCAGGAAGAGCCCACGACTCTTGATCTCGGGGTCGTGAGTTCCAGCCCCACATTGGGTGTAGAGATGACTTAAAGAAATAAAACTAAAAAAAAAAAAAAAAAAAAGAAGAAGAAGAAGAATCCATACGAGTCTAATCCCAAACCCACAAAACTTCAGCTGATTCCTCAGCTTTCTTTGTCCCCCTGAGGGGATACTGTTCATTGTCCTGCTTAGAAAGCCATGGCTATTACGGCCCATTTTCATTTTTGTACTTGGATAACTTTGAAGTTATTGCTTCCCCAATTTTACCTCAGAAGTACCCCAATAGAGGGGCGCCTGGGTGGCTCAGTCGGTTAGGCATCCGACTCCAGCTCAGGTCATGATCTCACGGTTTGTGGGTTCGAGCCCCGCATTGGGCTCTGTGCTGATAGCTCAGAGCCTGGAGCCTGTTTTGGATTCTGTGTCTCCTCCTCTCTCTGCCCGCACCGCCCCCCCATCCATGCTCATGCTCTCTGTCTCTCAATAATAAATAAACGTTAAAAAAAAAAAAAAGAAGTACCCCAACAGCAAAGGAGAATGACTGTATCCAGGGGGTGTACCCATGGAAACTCCATTCTCAGCCCAACAGCTCTTTAAAGTACAACAGTTTATCTTTAAAAAAAAATTTTTTTTAATGTTTATTTATTTTTGAGACAGAGAGAGACAGAGCATGAATGGAGGAGGGGCAGAGAGAGAGGGAGACACAGAATCGGAAGCAGGCTCCAGGCTCTGAGCCATCAGCCCAGAGCCTGACGCGGGGCTCGAACCCACGAGCCGTTGAGATCGTGACCTGAGCCGAAGTCGGACGCTCAACCGACTGAGCCACCCAGGCGCCCCAACAGTTTATCTTTAAAGCCCAGGCCGAGTGGGCTAACAGTAACAATGGTGGCGGCTGAAACTTACCGAGTCCTTGCCAAGCAAGAGGTGGGTTTAGGTGCTCTGTGTTTGTTTCCCTGGGAAATCCTTCGTGGGTAGCCCCACAAAGCAAGTACTAGTGGTTTGTCCTCATTTTGCAAGTAAAGAGACTGTAGCACAGAGAGGGTAAGTAACTAGACCAAAGACACACAGCTGGCCAGGAGAGAGCCTGCGTTTAAAGGCGGGCAGCCAGCTTCAGGGCCCTGGCTGTTCATTTCTGTGTTCGAGAATTTTCTAGTGGCAGTGGCAGTTGTGGCCCCCAACCCTGCCAGGGCAGGGACGTCTGGAGACACCTGTGGTTGTCACAAAGGTGTGTGTGTGTGTGTGTGTGTGTGTGTGTGTGTGTGTATGTGTATTACTGGCACCTAGTGGGTAAAACCCAGGGATGATGCTAAACATCTCGCAGTGCACAGAAGAGCTCCTACAACAAAGAATTATCCAGCCCAGATGCCAACCAATACAGCTAAGGTTAAGAAACCCTGACCTAAAAATATTTCAAACTACTTGCTAATTGCTTATTTTTCTTTCTAAAACGTCTCCAAAAACTGCCATGCTACCCTGCGGCTTCTTGTCCCCCTGAACATCACAATCTTCAAAGTCCATTTGAGACTCCGTGGCCTCAAAATGCGTGCACGTGACGGGTTTTGGTGGGGTTTTCGAAGGTCCTGGAACTTTAATGGCAGGGACCTTTCTGTCACCTACCTTCTCGGACCGGAGGGTGAACAACAAATGGAGTTTTCCTTCTTTCACCAGCAATGGTAAAAGGACGGAGTATTTGTCATACGACAAATGAGAATATCTGGTCCCGGCATCATACTCTTTTAAGCGGGCCTTCGCATCATCTATCAGACTGTTTCTGAAATGGAAACAAACAAAACACTTCAGTAACCAGAGTTGTGGGAAAAAGCTCCCAGTCCTGCCTATGTTTCTGTTGTGTTGTGCATCTCGGAGCTTACCAGGGCTGACTCTCACTGTATTTGTCGATAACATGGCAGGAATAATACTCTCACCCCAACTGCATGACCCGCAAGATAAAATGAGCAAAAAAAAAAAAAAAAAAAAAAAAAGGCTAAGAATACAGTTTAGTGCATGGTTTCACTTTGGAAATTAAGTAGAAATTATGGTAAAAGATTCTTTCAAAACTGCAACAGTTAAATGTTGCAATCCTTGATAATACTCCAGTAAGACAGGTTTGGTAAACAGGTCGTTGTCATTAAGTTAGAACTCTCTTAGCCTGATCCTTATGTTATCAAACCCTTGTGTCTTCAATTGCCTTATAAAGTTTTTCAAAAAGGGTTAAAAACCCTTATGTCTTCAATTGCCTTAAAGGTCCCCAAAATCTAGTGACAACAGATTCACCGTGTTACAACACAGATTGCTAGGCCCACCCCTAAAGGGTGACTCCGTAAGTCTGGGGTGGGGCCTGAAACTTAGTATCCAACTCCCAAGCAACCACGATGCTGATGCTGTGGACCAGAGGAACCCCCTTTGAGAGACATTACCTGACAATATGCAAGTATTTGGATTTGTAACCACATTTGGTGCCCCGAATTCATGACTTTGAATGTTCTGGTCTTTCTGACTGGTGTATTTTGTTGCTGGTTTGTGTAGTAGCTTAAATAGTGTCCCCCCAAATTCATGTCACCCAGAAGGCTCAGAATGCAACTTTATTTGCAAGCAGTGTCTTTGCAGGTGGAATCACGAGTCTTAAGATGAAATCATCCCGGATGTAGGGTGGGCCCTACATCCAATGATTGGCATACTCATAAGAAGAGAGGACATAGAAACACACACACACACAGAAGAAGCCAATGTGAAGACAGAGGCAGAGGTTAGAGTGATGTGGCCACAAGCCAAGGAACATCAAGGTCCATCGGAAGCTGCAACAGGCAGGAAATTCAGACGTCTGGGCTTCAGGACTATGGCAGAATGAATTTCTGTTGTTTTAAGCCATCAAGTTTGTGATACTTTGTTACGGCGGCCCTAGAAACTAACAGTTTGGTTTTAATTTTTCTCTGGGAAAGGCAATTTTGCAGAGTGGGCGAAGTCAGATATTTAAGGGCGGGGGGGGGGGGGGGGGGCAGAACTGCTTGTAAAGTGTTTAGGAAGGACCTCTCCAGGCCTTGCTTTCCTCATCTGTGACCTGCTTGAAGGTATCTGTAAACACGTCGTGACTGCTGTCATAAATGTCTCCGGCATTAGGTGGGCAAGTTGTTTGGGGAAGGTGTTTGCTTTTTTTTTTTTTTTTTTTTTTTTTTTGCGCCTCTTTCTTCATGGCAGGATGCTCACTAAAGCTGGCTGGGTGCCAGCAGTGGATTTCAAAAACGACCAAAGGCCTTTTCAGAACCACAGCAAGCGAGCACTGGAGGGGGCTCCTCGGTGTACCCCATGCACACAGGCCCACGTCCAGAAAACTGGCCCGCCAGAGTGTGCACTGGACCCACCGACTGTGGCTTTTTAAGAGGCCCCAGAACCGATCAGAGGGACCAGCAGAAGCAAAACTGCAAAAACGTGTGTGTCCACATTAGGGGCTGGCTGGAATAACCACCAAAAAAACACCACCGTAGCAGCCACCCGGTTCTGAGCAAGGGCTCGTCCCACGCATTCCACGCTTTTCTCTTTCTGTCCTCACAACAGCCCGGGCGAGGTTAGGACTGGGTCCCGCCCAGGCTCAGAGAGGTTAGGTAACTGCCAGACCCTGGAGGTGGCCACCGCGGCCTTGAAACCGGAGCTGCCTGGTGCGGGCTCCTGGTTTCTGGGATGGAACTCCGGAGAAGCCCTAAGCTGAAGAGGAAAGGCGGTTGGGCAGGAGAAAGGGGTGCGACCCTGCGGGGCCGGGTGTGAGCCCATGGGTGCAGAGACCCCGCGGCCCCGCGGGCGGCCCGGGAGGCGAGCGCACCGATCGCGGGCTCCGCAGGTGAGTAGATGGGCGCGGCAAGAAAAGTCCCGGCCGAACGGCCCCGGCGCCGCGCTCGGGGCCGGCCGGGCCCTGCTCGGAGTGCCAGGGACCGGGGGACTTTACCTGACAGGCTCCGGGGAAGGACGAGCTGGAGACATCTCCCGGGCAAAGTTTGTTTCCCCACCGCAACTCCTAGCTCGCGCTCTGCCGAGTGGGCATGCGCAGAGCAGCCGCGACCTGGGGCGGGGAGAGAGGCGGGGCCTATGGCCTTAGGGGGCGGGGTGGGGCGGGGCGTAGGGCCAGGCCGTAAGGGGACTCGCTAAAGCAGTTTCCGCCCAGCTCCTTTTTTTTTTTTTTTTTTTTTAAATATATTTTATGGTCAAATTGGTTTCCATACAACACCCAGAGCTCATCCCAACAGGTGCCCTCCTCAGCGCCCATCACCCACTTTCCTCTCTCCCTCAGCCCCCATCAACCCTCAGTTTGTTCTCAGTATTTAAGAGCCTCTTATGGTTTGCCTCCCTCCTTCGCTGTTTGTAACTTTTCCCCCCTTCCCTTCCCCCATGGTCTTGTCAAGTTTCTCAAGATCCACATGAGTGAAACCATATGGTATCTGTCTTTCTCTGACTGACTTATTTCACTTAGCATAATACCCTCCAGTTCCATCCACGTTGCTACAAATGGCCAGATTTCATTCTCTCTCTTTGCCAAGTAGTATTCCATTGTGTATATAAACCACATCATCTGTATCCATTCGTCAGTTGATGGACATTTAGGCTCTTTCCATAATTTAGCTATTGTTGAAAGTGCTGCTGTAAACATTGGGGTTCAAGTGCCCCTATGCACCAGCACTCCTGTATCCCTTGGGTCAATTCCTAGCAGTGCTATTGCTGGGTCATAGGGCAGATCTACTTTTAATTTTTTAAGGACCCTCCACACTGTTTTCCAGAGCGGCTGCACCAGTTTGCAAGCTCCTTACTCTTCCACAAGAATGGGGAGCCTATGAGAATTCTGAGGTTGAAGGGGGAAAATGCAGTGCAGGGGATTTAAAAGGATTCTGAAACCGCATTCACTGTTGCTAGGAGGTTAAGTTGGTTCAACTTCTCTGAACAGCAGTCTACACATGTTTACTGAGCACCTACTATGTGCTTGGGCAGATGGCATAGCCAGCAAAAAGTCGCATGGAGCCAGCCTGCAGACAAGTGCACGAGAGAAACGTGGATCAAGCCATTACATAGATAAAGCAGGTGCCTTTGTCCTTGGAGAGCATATGAGGGAGAAACGTGAGTGAACCAGGTCAGAGAAGGCTCACCAGAGAGAATGGACACCCGCCGTCCTCTAGAGCAGCTGTGCTCCGTGTGTGCTCCTGGGACCAGAGCATGAGCATCACCTGGGCGCTGTTAAAAATGTACCTTCTGGGGGCGCCTGGGTGGCTCAGTCTGTTAAGGGTCGGACTTAGCCTCGGGTCCTGCTCTCACGGTTGGTGGGTTCGAGCCCTATGTCAGGCTCTGTGCTGACAGCTCAGAGCCTGGAGCCTGCTTCTGATTCTGTGTCTCCCTCTCTCTCTGCCCCTCCCCACTCATTCATTTTCTCTCTCTCTCTCTCTCAAAAATAAATAAACGTTAAAAAAATAAATGAAAAAAAAAGTCGATTCTTGGGTTCCCCCCAGAGCTCCTGCATCAGAAGCTGGGGGTAAGGCCCAGCAATCCGGGCTGTAAGGAGAGTGGGATATTCACAGAGCCCCTGCTCTAAGGTATCTTTGGAAAGTAAGGGGAGAGGGTTCCAGGAAGAAGACTGAGTTTGTGCAGAGACTCCAGAAGTGACTGGAGAAGAGCGAGTGGCAGGGAGCCTGCTTTGAGCTGACACTCGTAAGACATCAGACTTCAAAGACTGGCGGCCCAGGAGGTACACGGTAACTTTGGGGGCTCACAAAAATGTTCCAGTTTTAATTTCTTCAAAATTCGTTTTTTTAATGTCGATTTATTTTTGAGAGAGAGAGAGACAGAGACAGAGTGTGAACGGGTAAGGAGGAGAGAGAGAGGGAGACACAGACCCCGAAGCAGCCTCCAGGCTCTGAGCTGTCAGCCCAGAGCCTGACGCAGGGCTTGAACTCATGAACTGTGAGATCAGGACCCGAGCCGGAGTCGGATGCTTAACCGACTGAGCCACCCAGGTGCCCCTTTAAATTCTTTTAAAATCAGAAGAAAAAAGATGGATACAGTAATAACCAATATGTAATCATCACTCCAGCCTGGGTTATATCCACTTTATACCAGTGCAGTCATAAAATATGTTATTATTATTTCATGGAGGAAGGGGTCCATGAAACCAAAATTGTCTAGAGCCCATGAAATATCACTGTGTGGCCCTCAGTCGTGGGACAGTTGAGCCATACTTCTTAAGACTTTTAAAACCACTGAACTCAGATGTTCACCTTGCCAGTCCTGGCAAGGCTGAGAGCCCGAACTAAAAGCTTGTTGGCATCCAAATGATAATGTTAATGGCACCTTCACCCACATTAGTGTGAACTTAATCCTTTGAGCAACCACACAACAGAGAGTTATGTCCACAGAGAGTTATTTCCTCACTTTCCAGATTAGGAAATTAAAAAAAATATCTTGGTGAGGTGACACAGCTAGAGTTCAAGATCAGACGGTTCTGACCTCTGTGCTCTTTTATTTTGACATCACTTCCCAGAGGCAAGTGACTATGAATTAGGTGGCTCTGTGAGTGAGGAGATAAATATCCAATACCCACCATGTAGCAACTATGGGCTAGACATGTCTAAGATGGGGCCCCTTGACCTCTAAATCCTCCTGGTCTATTGGGGGTGATAATCAACATGATTCTCAGCTCTAGCAATGCACAGTATTCTCTCAGCTCTGTATGAGAGGGGATGGGAGACTGGTTCCGAGAATGAAATGGAGGGCTGAACATCACCGCCTGAGGATTTGATTTGCTCTTTGTTCAGGCGTCCTTTGTCTGAATCCTCGTTTTGAAGATGACTAAACTGTGGCTCAGCGTGGTTGAGTGCCTTGCTCATGGTCTCAGAGCAAGTAAATGGTGGAGCCTAGTTTCGAGCCCGTCCGATTAACTGCATCCGGCACTCCAGTGGGATTTGAGAGGTAGGTGGGATTTCAAAGAGGCCCAGGTGGGGAAGTTGACATTCTGGGCGGAGGGAACAGCAGAAGGCAGCGTGGGAGGGGTCTTGCTCAGCATAGCACACGGGAACAGAAAGGGACATTTTTCAGAATGGATCTCTGGGAAAAGATGAAAAGTCTTTGGAAGCCAAAACAAAATGGAGGTTGAACTTCTTCCAGAAGGGAGCAGAATAACAAGTCTGGGTTTCCCAGGAGATCTCTGTGGAAGCAGAGTGGGGATGAATTAAAAGTAGGGAGTGAAAGTAGGGGGGCGAGCAGGGGGCTCTTCCAAAAGTCTGGACCCAAGGAACAGAAAAAGATGCTTTGGACGTCCAGAAAAATTCACATAATCCCAACATGAGAAAGAGCGTGGCAGGGTCCAGGTTGCTTTAACGTAAAATGCGGCATCCCGAGACGCTTTGCTGTGTACCAAGGCCCTGTCCACAGCATCTTCTTTCAAGATCAGATATACTGCTGTAAAAACATTTCGTTTTTATGGCTTTTTAAGGCTGGAAGCCACAGCCACAGGGAACATCACAAGGTGAAGTGCATCATAATAAGATTATATATGTATGGGTGTGTGTATATCTCTGCACCTGCAAAACAACACAGGCTTCAAGGTTAACGGGCAGTGTCTTTTAGGGGAAATGGCTTGTCTCTGTAGTTTCTGTGCACACATTTGTTGGTAGTGACATAATTCTGGAAAATGTGTAAAAGAGAGGCAAAGCTGTAACAAGGTCCAGGCCAGCCTGCGAAGCCAACACCTCCCTGGTGTTTCTCTCAAAGAAGCACATCCCAGGCTGCAGGGTGGACCTTATCTGCAGCCCACCCATCTGGAACCTTTATTTGAGCAGCACCCCATGGCCAGGCCTGGGTGGCACAGAGATAAGAAAATACCAATCAGCCTTCAGGAGCAAAGGATATCTGGGGAAAAGACCTACGACAAACAATTAACTTTATTGCCAGATGAGTGCTTTAATCCAGGAAAAGGGCTAAATGCTCTGGGGGATGAGGGGTACAGCAAACAATGAATTCTGCCGGACACAGGCAGTGGGGTCCAAGTAGGCTGTGGAGAGAAGGGAAACTACTGGAGAACGCGTACTGAGCATTACTCTCCTGGGAAATCTGAGTTTCCCCCATACCTTCAGTTTGTGGGAGGGGCTCTAAATCCTTAGAAGGAAGTCACAGGGGAGTGTCTCCCCAGTGCATCCGATCCCAGTATACTGGCTACAACTGCTGGGTTGGGGATTTGCAAAGCAGACGCTTCCCACCCACCCCCCCAACTCTGCCAACGCACAGCCCCATCCTCCATCAACTCTCCCCCACCCCGAAATCAGACAGAGTTAAGGAGCCACAGTCTTCCCCCACTTTTAAGGAGAGGAAGTTGAAGGAGTTCTTCGAGGACCGGGTTTCAATAGGAATTTCTCTGCAGATGGGACGGCAGGGTGGAAGGGGGGGAGCTCAGCATCAAAATCATTTGGGGGAAAGGATGCTGCATGGACACCTCAGTGCCCCAGATCCCACCCCACAGACACTTATCTCAGAGTAAAACCCACCCCGGAACGTACATTTCTTTTTTGTTGTTTAAGGTTTTAAAAAATTTTTTATTTATTTTGGGAGAGAGAGAGAAAGAGAGGAAGCATGAGCAGGGCAGGGGCAGAAAGAGGAAGAGAGAGAGAATCCCAAGCAGGCTGTGCACTGAACCCGATACGGGACTCAAACTCACGAACTGTGAGATCATGACCTGAGCCAAAATTGACTGAGCCAGCCAGGTGTGCCAGAGCATCCAGATGGTTCTGTTGTAAAGGTCGAAGACACTGGTTTAAGGGCTCCAAAGGCAGACGTTTGATATTGAGAAGATAAAGCCCCCTCCTTGTAGCACTTGCTGAGGTGGCATCCTCAGAGGAGACGACAGGTGGTGGCCACGAGTGCCAGGAACTACCACTTCTGGTGCCCCTGGAACATTCTTCCTCTCTGGTCTTGGGAGCTGGCAATTTGGGCAGATTCGTCTCAGGGGAGGCCCCAGGGGAAAGTTGAGTGATTGTTTTGTAGAAAGTGGGCTGGAGTGGACTGATCCCTACATCACGTGGTCCTTGCCTTTTTCTTTCTTTCTTTCTTTCTTTTTTTTTTTTGGACCCATTAGAAAGGAAAGAGTTTATGAGTTTGGTTCAGTGCATTCTCTGGTCAAGTGCCCATTCTCGGCTAGGCATGGAGTCGGATGTCAGAGACATAAAGACACGTATCAGTTGGTCCTGACTCTTGACGGTTGGGTGTCAGATGTGGCGGTGAGTAGTCTCAGTCTGCACGAGGATCTCCTGGGGGCTGATTCAACATGGAGGCTCTTGGGCTGTGGCCTCAGGGATCCTGACTCAGGTGGGACCCAAGCATCTGCATTTGCATCCAGACCTTCGGGTAATTCTGTTCGGAGTGTACACTTTGAAAGGAGGAGAAATGGAACTTGAATCTGAAAATAAAATAACACGATACAATACAATTCAATTCGATTAAAAAATAGTGGAAATCAGCCAGGCCCAGGAAGCCTGGGTAGTCACGTCAGCCAAAAAGTCAATGACTTGAGACAGCCCTTGATTTCTGGCAGCAGGTGTGGACTATGAATTAAAGTTTAGGTAGGGATTATAGGGAAATGCTTTTAGAACTAGATTATAAGAATGTGAATCGCTGAGAATTTATTTCCAGGCGCCGCCAATGTGATTTTTCAAAGCAATTCATGGTGTTTTCATCCATGTTTAATTTTCATTGTGCAACAATAAAACAGATACATGCTTGCGTGTTAAGATGGCTTCAGTCTCTGTGTTTCCATGAGCCAGGCTGGCAAAACCCCACAAAAATGGATGGGCATCACTCCCGTATTTTATACCATTGTTGTTTCTCGTTTCTGTGCCCCTTTAGAAATGAGATAAAGATTAAGTTATGTCTGATTCCTTTACCGTCATGTAATCTCTGTATAATGGAACAATCAAGTAGGTTTAATTACCAGTAACAACCGTGCTGGGAAAATTTGTAATCTAAATGAAGGCTCGGTCTCGGATGCACGTAATGGCGTGACTGTGCCGCACGGCGACCAGCAGTCTGGTCCCAATTAGCCTGTGAATTAGTCGTGAAATTGGCTTCAGATTTTCCGGTGCACGTGGGAAGCTCGGCGTCTGCGGAAGAACCACGGACTCCGCCGCACGGGGAATTCACCCTTTGTGTCCTCACCTTGGCCTCGAGGTCTGCCCACCCAGAACTCGCAGCTCAACCCTGGCTAAGCGTTCTTGCCCGTTCTGGTGAGCGAGGGGAGGCAGGAACTCAGATCTCTCCTCGGATACAGGCTCCACCATACACCTGTCTTGGTGCCTCATCCAACGCGTTCTTGAGACCTCGGCAGGAACCATGCTCCCTGAGCTCTGCTCGCAGGAATGACACTCTGGCACGCGGAGTATGGTGTAACTGGTGTCATGATCACTGCAGGGTGGGCAGAGAGAGAGAGAGACAGACAAACCCTCTGAGACCACACCAATTTGCTGCTAGCCGCTGCTCTCACGTTCGTCCCACGGCTGGCTACCTTAAAATGGCCACATCATGGTGTTGTTGGGGACAGAGGGTGCTGGTTATTGAGGGTGAGGTCCTCAGCGGAAGAGCCAGAAAAGGACACAGGCTATTTTGGAGCAGTTTCAAGGAGCTGGTGGGGGGAGGGTTATACTTCGGGCAGCACTGTCCAATAGAACCTTCTGCAGTGAGGGAAATCGTCTCTCTACCTGTGTTCTCTAATGCAGCAGCCGCTGACCAGTTGTGCGCTTGACTACTTGGTGTGACTAAAGAACTAAAAATTCTTAATTTGGGGGGCGCCTGGGTGGCTCAGTCGGTTGAGCGTCCGACTTCGGCTCAGGTCACGATCTCGCGGTTCGCGGGTTCGAGCCCCGCGACAGGCTCTGTACTGACATCTCGGAGCCTGGAGCCTGCTTCGGGTTCTGTGTCTCTCCCTCTCTCTCTGCCCCTCCCCTGCTCGTGCTGTCTCTCAAAAATAAATATTAAAAATTTTTTTTGAATTTTTTTGAATTTTATTTACTTTCAGGTAACTTAGCCACATGTGTCTGGCGGCCACCAAATGAGCATAACCTGAGGGTTGTAGTTCCCCCACTTCCAATTGTCGTGCAGTCTTCTTGGAAATAGCAGCTCCAGTCCTCCACACAGAGTGCACGCTTTGGGGGGGATTCTTAGAGGTTTCTTCCTAGGGTATTTTTGGGAGATGGATCCTAGAAGCAGGCATCCTTATTAATTCTTTTCTTTTACAACGACAGCAAATGTGAGCTCACGTTCCCCCCAGCAGGCTCCTACCTGCCCCTGATGTCCCTCCTAGCACATCAGAGAGGATTTGAAACAGGTCTCTAGGGGGCGCCTGGGTGGCTCAGTCAGTTAAACCTCCCACTCCCGATTTCAGCTCTTGTTACGATCTCAGGGGTCGTGAGTTCGAGACCCACATGGGGCTCTGCGCCTACAGCTCAGGGCCTGCTTGGAACTCTCTCTCTCCCTCTCTCTCTGCCCCTTCCTTGCTTGTGCATGCTCTCTCTCTCAAAATAAATAAACATTAAAAAAAAAGAAGAAAGTTACTCAAAAAAAAAAAAAGAAGAAACAGGCCTCTAGCAATGAAAGTACCTATTTGTTTTTTATTTTTTAAAGTTTATTTATTTATTTAAGTAATCTCTACACCCAACGTGGGGCTCGAGCTCATGACTCTGAGATCGAGAGTCGCACACTCTTTCGACAGAGCCAGCCAGGCGCTCCTGAAAGCTTATTTGCTGATGCCTACTGTATGGCGTGAGCTGTGTTGTCATATGTAGGGCACAGAGATTGGCTGTCATACTTGTCATTGAAGAGCTAATGTTCTAGAAGGGGATCCAAGCAAACTTACCCTGTGAAGCGCCCAGTGGGAGAGCACTGTGGTCAAACAACGTTTGGGGACAGTGGCATTTGATGCCTCCCCTTGCAGATCTCTGCTCTGTATTAACATGGCAAAGTTCCCCCAAAGTCCGGCTGTAAGGAAGCCTCCTTTATTTCGTGGACCCCAGCTTTTCTCGGATGTACTTGGCCCCGGAGTTCTTTTTTGCCCCCATAAGACCCACTAGCAGTGATCGGACCTCGTGTTTTGCTGAAGGCACCTGGGGCGGTGCCCCATTAGAGCGATGAGTAGGGGTTCAGGGGAGGGATGCAGTTTCCTCCCGGGGATAAAGGAAACCTTCCTGGGGGAGCCTGGTCTGCTGCCCCAAAGAGTAGCTAAAACACTGCCATTCCCTGTTCCCTTAACCCACTTTATTTCTCTTTGAAGCACTCTTCTCTACATGATACCGTGTTTCGTTTTCCGTAATTCTCTGCCTCTCCCCACGAAAACCTAGGCTCCGGGAGACAGAGAGCGATGCGTCTTTTCCCCACCACGGTTGCCTCCGCACATGGGTATCAATACATAGTGTTTGGCTAAATGTAGAAAGGCAGGATTTCATCTGGGCTTTGAAGGGCAGGGAGGATTTTGATGGGCTTTCGTGAAGGTGACAGTCGCTCCAGGAGGCAGAAGCCCGGAGAATAAAACACTTGGGGGGTTATGGAGAGGCTGGTTTTGCCTGAAGAAAGGGTGGGAAGCCAAATAGTGGGGGGAAACCTGCCGGGATACATGGAGGCCAGCTGGTGGGAGTGGGGTAGGGGGGAGAGAGAAAGACAGAGAGGCTGGCTTGCTCTATAGGGGCAGCCCCTAAGGGGGGCAGGGGCGGTGAGAGGTGGGGGGCACCCTGTCTCCAGAGAGTGGTGGGTTCTCTACTGGGGAAGAGGCAGTGTGGACAGGGAGCCACTCCCCCCTCTGGCATCCTGGCTTGGCGACCGGCCCGCCACATACCCCCGGATACATATACACACATGATGTACGCATGGGGTTCGCTTTTATCGGTTTTTGCAATCGCGTATTCCTAAAGAACTTGCTTCAGTGTATCTACACGGAAGCAAAATGCCTAGCATGAAACACGCCCAACCAGACGCTCCCGAAGGATGCCACCCTCATTAACAAGTCTCGGCGGGACATACACGGAGGGGGTGAGTCGTCTTTCGGGGAAGAGGCAGCTGCTGTCGGGACGTATTTCCTTTCCGCGTCGTCATTCAGAATACAGATGTGCTTCAGAGGCAGGGGTACAAAGCAGAACCCGCTTCTTTGAACGCTGTTTGTCTTTCTTCATCGTCAAAAGTAACATTGTGTCCCCCCAAACAGGTGCTGGGCGCCTAAGTGGGCTAGTTTGCGTAGCCTCGCGGGAAACGAGATGTCGGCAGTTTTGCCTCAACCGGAGCCTAACTCTGACCTTGCGCGGAGATTAAAGTGGGTGTCAGTTTGGGAGAGGTGAAGAATGTATTCCTGATGGCATCTTCCTGCACCACGGCATCCCCGGGGGTAACTCGTTTTCCTTTCCTTAACCCCGTGACCGTGTGAGTTTTAGTCTCTCTGTATCAGAAATCGTCATCAACGACAACCACTTACGCTCGAGGGCCCCGTGTGTGAGGCGTTCGAGGAAAGGGTGTTCCTTGCTTTACATGGATGGGTTGAATTAAATCCCAGAACCACCCTGCAAGGTAGACACTTCTCTCTCTTTGCAGATAAACATCCTGAGACGGAGAGCAGGTAAACAGCTAAGTAACATAGAGCAGATACAGATAGAGCTGGGATTTGCATAAAAGCCATTAGACTCCGATGGCAAAATCCACGTATGACGTTTGGCTCCTTACGGAATGTGGTTTTTTATACTTTCTCTGTGTTTTTGTGTCTGACTGCTACTTAATATATACATGTATACGTACATATACATAAATAGATGCCCTCAGATGTCTTTCATTTGGAATGTATACCTTGCCTGTTAGCAAATGGTTTAGGGCCGCCTGGGTGGCTCAGTTGGTGGAGCGTCTGCCTCTTGCTCTCAGCTCGGGTCTTGATCCCAGCATCGTGAGTTCAAGCCCCGCATCTAATTGTGAGAAAATTGTTTCAGGGGGTTTGCTGAAGAAGACTGGAGACACGAGTTGTCTAAGTGGGAGAGAGGAGGAAATTGCATTAGAAGCTGAGGGCAAGGTGGCAAGATGTCCATTGCATTCAGGTTTGTCGGTGAACCTCCAGGTAGCCCGGGGAAGAAAACAAGAAGCCTCTCTCTTTTTCATCTCACATCTACATCCTGTTAAATAGTTCTAGCTTACAATGTCCTTGTAGTATGTCCACAGACAACAGGCTCTCCTTGCTGTCGGCGAGGACCGGGGCCCCCCCGGGTTAACAAAATGCAGGACTGAGAAGGATCCAGTATAATCAAGCCGGAAACGGTCTCCCCAGTCTTCCTGCCCTTGGAACTAACTCTCCATCAGGGCCTGGCAAGTCAAGGCGCCGTCTAAATCTCGGTGGTACGTCGGGGTCAGATGACACCCCCCAGACAAGACAAACCAGGGAGAAAGGGCCAGGAGCCAAGGGATACAGGGCTGAGACCAGCCCTGGGCTGGCAGCCTCTCCCAGGGGTGAGCCGATCATTGCCAGGTCCTGCAACACGCAGGCTACCCACGCAGGCTGCCACATTTCCTCTCTTCACTTCCTCTCTCTGCTGCCTCCACCTTCTACCACCTGGTCAGACACTGATGAAAGGAAAGGAAACCCACGGGAGGGTCCTGGCCCACTATGGATGGCTGTGACCTCATAGACAACAATACAGTCACCGTTTGACCTTAGACTCCACGCTCATGAGGGTAGGAACTGTCTGCCCGGTTCACATCAGCACCCTGACGAAGACCCTCTCTGCCCAGATTTTAGTTCAGGTTCCTCAGAGCCCTCTTTTCTACGAAGCATCAGCCATACCCCCCTGCCCTTCCTGTTCTGGGTTGCCCAGCCCAATTTTACGAGAAAGCCTGCTAAGTCAGGCTAAGCCTGCTAAGCATGCTAAGTCTTGCCATCTGGTCAAGTTCCTCATCCCCCACTTTGAGGTATGTCCTTGACCCTTGACCTTATAAGGCCTTGACCTTGACCTCCACCTTGAGGTATAAGGCACTTGGCAAGAATCCCGTGAAGTCAGTTTAGCAAGGATGCCGCTACCTACCCCCCGAGGTCCCCTTCTAGCAACTTTCCATCCATTGGCCCTCACACTAAGCTCACCGGACGTGAATCCCGAGTTCCAGAGTTGAGCCTGGTCTCTCTCCTCTATGGTGATAGTCTTGACATCCCCTGAGAAAGTCTCCCTTACCGTTTTCACAAAGATCAGACTGATACGAGGAGCCCGTCCCCTTTCTAGCTGTGCACCCCCAGGCAGATTACTGCACCTCTCTGAATGGCTTTAGCCGTCCTTGTGTCTGCCTCAAAGGGTTGCTGTGAGAATGAAGGGAAGCAATGCTGGGAATGCATTTAGCACTGGACCCCACACCCTGATGGCCGGGAAGGTTCTGAAGGGGGAGAAGGGAGCTCAGAGAGGTGGGCAGGGCCAGAACTGGAGCGCTATTTGGCCCGAGTAAGGAACTGGGAATTCAAGCCTCCGTTTCAAACCAAGCGCTTACAAACAGTCCCCTGAAGGTTCTCTCCTCACGCTGCCTCTTAGCTGCCGTATTTTTGAAAACGATGTTTATGTGGCAGCTGCTGAACTGAAGCTTTGTGTCTTGTGATTACTTGTCTGGGTAACAGCTGTTGGTTCCTCCTGGAACTCTGTTTACCTAATTCGGTGAGGCTGGTACACAGACAAATGGGCTTTGATACGATAAATGGTCCATGAAAGCAAAAGGCGGAGG
This sequence comes from Felis catus, assembly GCF_018350175.1. Lineage (NCBI taxonomy): Eukaryota > Metazoa > Chordata > Mammalia > Carnivora > Felidae > Felis > Felis catus. The sequence continues at coordinate 51,708,744 of NC_058382.1, read as the reverse complement.
CATACAACACTAATTTCCATTCTATCCAGGAATAAAGGAAAAGGTTACCAGCTGTGAAAAACCACCAGATTAGAAGCAGATTTCTGATTGTCAACCTGCTGGGAGATAATCTGGGCATCGTGACCCACAGAGGTGGTAATAATTTGCAATTATGCATCAGCCTCTCTCTTGGGACACACAAACGCTCGCTGAATATTTCCCTAAGCTCGGTGAGGCAGAGATGCCGGGAGATTATTATTTTGCAATTAAAAAGTCATCTTAAAAGAAACACTTTAATAATCTTTCTCACGCTGCACATTTGAGAAGCTTCTCCAGCCGCTGTTTCGGGGAAGAGATGTTACTTGATCACATGACCTGAACACCCAAAAGCTTGCCGCTGGCCTGCGTGTTTCTGCACTGGCCTGTTTGTTTTTTAATGTTTTATTATTTTTTAAGTGTTTTGTGACATTTATTTATTGTTGAGAGACAGAGTGCAAGCAGGGGAGGGGCAGAGAGAGAGGGAGACACAGAATCCGAAGTAGGCTCCCAGAGCCTGACGTGGGGCTCGACCCCACGGGCTGTGAGATCATGACCTGAGCTGAATTGGACACTCAACCAACAGAGCCACCCACGTGCCTCACCTTCTTCCACTTTCAAGGACCCTGGTGATTACCTTGGGCCCATCCAGATAATCCAGGCTAGTCTCACTATTTTATTTTATCTTATCTTATTTTACTTTACTGTATTCTACTTTAATTTCATTTTATTCAGGCTAATTTCACTATTGTAAAGTCAGTGGATTAGCACTTTTAATTCCGTCTGCAACCTTACTTCTCCTTGGCAATGCAATTTAACACCTTCACAGGTTCTGGAGATTAGGAGGTGGACATCTAGGGGGACCATTATTTCCACCTTAATAAATATTTATGGAACACTTGAATAATAAATAAATGGCCAACTAGCTTGGAAGTTCTTTGGGGGCAAATGGCTGCATTTAAATTTCTTTTGCTGCTCCTTATGCCTACCCAAGTCAGACCAATATTGAGGCTTAGTAATTATTCTGATGGGCGTTATCTGATTCCCAGAGGAAGACGCAGACTCAGGGAAGAGTTCTTTCTTTAATTATCAGCTTCAGAAGAGGGCCCGGAGACCCTTAAGGTACTAGGTGAGGAGGGTTTTCAAGATCTAATTAAATATCTAATATTCTTTAGAAGCCATGAGATTTATAGTTGGTGCCACGGTAATTGGCACGGCTTCTCCCAGAGTGACAAATGTAGGCATTAGAAACGTTTGCCCCTAAGGTGATTCCAGCCAAGGTGATTAATTTCGGGGAGATTAATACGGGGAGGCTGAGGACCGTGTGTTTGGCAATCAAGCAGGCTGGGCTTCCCCAACCTGGATGGAAGCCCAGCTTTGGAGGGGAGAGAGAGAAACGGAGGCAGATACTTCACGAGTACCATCCACACGGCCGCACCCTCACCCAGGAGGTGAGTGAGCGCAGTCAGGTGGCGTGTGTGCCGGATAAAAGCCGCAGGGGTTCGCCTCCCATGATTTCACATGCTTTTCTCAAGGATGACCCAGCAGAGACCTTCAGTTGCAAGGTAGGAGGAGGAGCACGGCGTCTGTAGCTGTCCCCTCTCAGGCTATTGTTAGTGATGGCGCTTTAAAAACTTGAGGAGCCTCACTCACCAGGCTCAAGCATGAGGTTGCTATGCGTCTGCCTGGTGGTCCTCACTCTCTTTTCCTCCCGGATGTTCAGTGAACTGGACCTTGGCCGGAGCCAAACAATACAGCGAGTCTGGCTCACGCCCAGAAAGCACAGTGGCTCGCAGACCGGGGGTCCGGCTTCAGCGGCAACCAGGTGCGTGGCCCGAGGCAAATCTCTTTCTCTCCCTGGGTCTCAGTGTCACCGTGTGTGAAATGGGGATATCATTCCTCTCTAACCCAGAAGAGCATCAAATGCAATTCTACTGCCTGTAAAGCCCTTAAAACACGAGAATTTCACAAGGAAGAGGGGTCTGTTTTAATTTTCACGGTGGACGAGTTTCATCAAGTCCTGTTTGGAAAAACTGAGGAAGTCCTGTTGATTACACCCTTTGGTGCTTATCTCCCTCTTAGATTTATTCGAATCTATCTCAAGATAGTCTTCCAGGAAACTAAACATTAAATAGCAGCAGTGCCAGCACTGATCATTTGTGAGCGTGTATGAGCAAACGCTCGTAACTGAACACCGTTTCGTGGGTTTTTACAAAGAGGCCTGAGATTTCGCGGCTTTGCTACCTGCGTGTCGTGGAGAAGCGCCGAGTTATTCCCAAAGTCCTGGTGCCGCCATGTATACAGTAGGGCTCCTGGACAGAGGTCCGGGAAATTCCTTGGTGAGCCACAGGGTGACATCTTTAATTCCCATCTGGGGATCGCCTTGCCTGCCCACCCACCACTGAGGATACAGCCCATCTGTAGACCTCTTCACAAAACTGCTTTCACATAGGCGATAACACTTACCGGTTACTTCCTGGGTGCCCGCAGGGCCCCTTTGCTTCTTAACATGTTACAATGTTTACTCTGCACAACAACCTTATGTGGGAGGTACTTTGATAACAGAGAGGGCAAGCTACTTACCTAAGGCGACTCAGCTAAGAAGTGGTGGACAAATACTTTGTATTTGGGGCTAAATCTAGGGCTCAAGATTCCTCCTTAACCACGACCCTGCACCCCTTCCATTTGACATTCCCAGAAACGCTGCCCCATGGACATGAAGGGTAATATTCACTCTATTTTGAATCAGATGAGACAGGACCTTAGGGAAATCCAGGTAAGTAAGTGGCAGGACCACAGTTAGAAGACAGGTTTGGGACATTTATTTTTTTTTTAATGTTTATTTATTTTGAGAGAGAGAGAGAGAGAGAGCGCGCGCAAGCAGGGGAGGGGCAGAGAGAGAGAGAGAGAGAGAGAGAGAGAGAGAGAGAATCCCAAGGAGGCTCCATGCTGTCAGCACAGAGAGCCCCACGCGGGGCTTGAACTCACAAACCATGAGATCATGACCTGAGCCGCAATCAAGAGCTGGATGCTTAACCCATTGAACCATCCGGGAGCCCCAGGTTTTGGACACTTAGAACGGCGGTCCTTTTGGTGTTTCATCATGCTGCACTCATGTCCTGGAGAGGGACCATCTTCGATTTTTCATGAAGGAAAAAGGGACACCCCTATGATCTATGTGCGTAGCTAGTTCAGACTGTACACGTTAGATTCTCTCCTGGTTTCTCCAAGATGGCTGTAATAACAGCTGTTGGCCAGGTGGGGCGCTCTAACCAACAGCCGGGCACCTGCCTTTAACGCAGTTTGACCAACTGTAATGTGTTTCCAAATCTCCCGGGGATCCTGCTAAATGCAGCTTCTCATTCTCTAAGCCTGTGGAAGAAGAGGAAGAGCCTGTGACTCTGCATTTCTAGCCAGTTCCCAGGTGAAACTGATACCACCGGTTCTGGGACCTCACTCACAAGAGCGAGGTTTTCGTTCCGAGCACCAGTGAGGGGCAGAAGAAACTTTTGTGGGTTGATTGACGGAACGTATTGTCTGAGAGGTTTTCAGTTTTTTTCCATTTTTTCTGTTTGTTACTCTGCTACGGACGCTGATCAAAATTTGGGTTGTGAGATTTAAAATGAGGTCTGACATCAGAGAAGCGTCTTCGAAATCACAGCTGCTAGAGAGAGAGAGAGAGAAGGAGAAGGAGGAAAAAATAAGAGAAAAGAAAGAAAAATAAAATGACAGGATCTGGCCAATCACTGTGACATGTGTTCTGGCCTAGAAGAAAAGCCAGAGACAGGAGGCCACAACAGAGGAAGTGTTTTGCTAGGCTTTCTCTGGGAAATAGAACTAGAAGGGACAGGTTGGGGGGCGGGGGTGGGGGGAGAGGGTCTGATCTGAAATAAATGCCAGGGGTGGAGTTGAGGAAAAGGCCACTGAAAGGGATGATAAAAGATCCCGAATCTGGTACTGATTTTTCCGGAAACACTGCGGTCCTCAGGGCGACTGCTTATCCTAAGTCTTTTCGTATGACTATGGCCAACCCCGCCCCCCAAACCACATTTCCCCACCCCTCTCATCACTTCCTCACGGTCTAATTTCTAAAGCGACGGGTGGCACCTGGGTGGCTCAGTCGGTTAAGTGTCCAGCTTTGGTTCAGGTCGTGATCTCATGGTTCGTGGGTTCGAGCCCTGCGTCGGGCTCTGTGCTGACAGCTCAGAGCCTGGAGCCTGCTTCGGATTCTGTGTCTCCCTCCCTCCCTGTCCTTCTCTCACTCCCACTCTGTCTCTATCTCTCAAAAGTAAAATAAACATTAAGAAAAAATGGTTTTAATCTAAAGTGACCGAATGTCTTGGGTTTCCTGGAACAATTGTCATCTCAATATCCTGTCTTGGTTTCCAGCTACGTGCCCAAATCTGCACCCCAGGTATTGGTTTGGAAAATACGGTGGTTGTAATTATGTCCCAGCAAGAACACCTATACCGTTGGTTAGCTTAATCGATGCCCTGTGTATCTCAAAGGTTCTTAACCTGCGGGGTGGGTGGGGGACGGTGAGGAGTCAGGGGGCTTTCAGGAATTTTGTGAAACCTGTGGATGCACGTGTGCCCAGGCGTGCAAAAATTTGCATGTTTCTAGGATGTCTCAGAGACTCTCAAGCCCTTGGCATCGCAGGACCGGATTGGATCCGTGGACTCCAGATTCAGAACTCTGGCTGTTGATGATGGATGCTGACGTGCCCATGGAGACATGAGCTGCCTTTCCATATACGACTTGTCAATGGGCCGTCCATGGCTCTTGCAATGTCATTTCTGCCCCTGCCGAAGAGCGTAGGTGATTTTTCCTCGTGGACGCAGAGTATTATGCGGATGGCCGCGTCCCACATAATGTGTTTTGTACAGCCCTGTTGCTTTTTGTCAGCTCCTACTTTTGCAGAGGCATCGTGAGTTACTCTTTTTCTTTTCTTAATGTGTGTTTAGTTTTTGAGGGAGAGAGAGATTGAGAGACAAAGTATTAGAGGGCGAGGGGCAAAAAGAGAGCGGGGGGGGGACACAGAAACCGAAGCAGGCTCCAGTCTCTGAGCTGTTAGCACGGAGCCCGATGCGGGGCTTGAACTCCCAAACCGTGAGATCATGACCTGAGCTGAAGCCGGACGCTTAACCGAATGAACCACCCAGGCGTCCCTTGAGTTACTCTTCCAGGCAAAGAGAGAGGGAGCCCTAAAAGGTGAATAAATGGCTTTTCTAGTAGCAGAACACACATTTTTCTTAGGCAAAGTCTCTAGAGCTAGAAGGGACCCCTGAGATCGTCTCATCGGGGAGGTATAATCGCCAATACCTACCTTCCGGGTAGGTAGTGTGAAAGCGTGAAATCAACCTGTTGTATCTGTTCGATGAGGACACACTCTGTCTGCATCTGACACACTTAGAAATAGTCTTCAGCGGGGCGCCTGGGTGGCGCAGTCGGTGAAGCGTCCGACTTCAGCCAGGTCACGATCTCACAGTCCGTGAGTTCAAGCCCCGCGTCGGGCTCTGGGCTGATGGCTCAGAGCCTGGAGCCTGTTTCCGATTCTGTGTCTCCCTCTCTCTCTGCCCCTCCCCCGTTCACGCTCTGTCTCTCTCTGTCCCAAAAATAAATAAACGTTGGGAAAAAAAAAAAAAAAAGAAATAGTCTTCAGTTCCACAAGAGCGTGTTTTCTTTGCCACTTTTATTGAAGCAGGCGGCTTTCATTGTCTCTCTGCCCTGTGCCGTTTTTTTTCCTATCACGCGTTGGAAAATGAAATGGTTCTCTACAACAAGAGAACAACAGAGTAACGTGCGCATAAATGAAAAATAACGTCTACCTCCCTACCAGTACCAGGGGTTGATGGGGGGGGGGGTCGTGCAGATGGTCATGAACTGGATTGCCAGGGCCCCCAGGTCAAGTGGCTAGCGGTACACACTTCTGACAGCTGTGGCCACAAGGAGTGCAGCTGGAGATGGCCCGATCTTCTGATTTTTCGGGGGCACCTTGATACGTAGAATTTGAGTGGCCATCTCCTTACGCGAAACATCTTGGGCTATGTTGGGTTTTCACGTTTGTTTGCTTGTTTGGTTTTATTTTTATTTATTTATTTATTTTTTTCAACGTTTATTTCTTTTTGGGACAGAGAGAGACAGAGCATGAACGGGCGAGGGGCAGAGAGAGAGGGAGACACAGAATCGGAAACAGGCTCCAGGCTCCGAGCCGTCAGCCCAGAGCCCGACGCGGGGCTCGAACTCCCGGACCGCGAGATCGTGACCTGGCTGAAGTCGGACGCTCAACCGACTGCGCCACCCAGGCGCCCCTTGTTTGGTTTTATTTTATACCGTGTGACCCAAAGAAAACATGCCTGCCAGCCAAATCCTGCCAGCTGGCTGCCGGTTTGTGATTTCTGATCTGGTTCGGCTCCTTCGTTTCACAGGCCAGGATGCTGAGCGGGGAAGTGACACGTGCGTATGTATTTAGTGAAAGTGTTAGGGGATTGAAGCCAGGCCTCCTGGTTTTCAATTTATTTCTACTCCTGTCCTACCGTCCTCTTCCACTAATTTCATTCTCTCGCCTTCTTTGCTTTGCACGGAGGGCAAGCAGCATCCTTAACGTTGAGCTATATGCATAGAAGTATGAGGACTGGAGACATTCTTCAATCAAGCGTCAAAGGTTCAAGGACCTCTTGGGTGATATTTAAGAGCAGAGCGATTCACACGATTTCGGACAACAGGAGCAGGTACTAAGAATCCTTAACATAGCTTTTCTCTACCCTCAACCACGATTTGCTGTTCCCTGCAGATAATGTGTCCTAGGACATACTGTGTTTGGAAAATCATTAAGCCATAGATCGATTATTCTCCAGAGCGTTTTATACAAGATTCCAACAAAATAGTTCTGGCGGTCTGAAACCAGAAAGAAGCTCTTGCAGGCTGCAGAAATTTTATTATGGCAGAGAATTTACAAGATATCTTTTTAGCCTGATTAAAAAAAAAAAATCCATGAAAACAGGCAGGGATTCGTCAGGATTTCAGCACAGGGCTTTAATGTGTTCCAGTGAATCAATAAGGAACATAACCTCTTTGAGGACGCTCAGAGCAACAATGCATCATCGATTTTTCATATTCTGCGTGATGACTCTGGCCAGGCATTGAGTCCTAGGGGGGAGAAACAAAAAAGTGAAGATTGTAAAAAATATTCCTTTCGAACAGCAGAGTGGGTGAGAGAAATTCATGCAAGATTTAAGGTAAGTGGGAAAGGACCCAGAGCCACCGTTCTCGGGAGAATGGGGCCAGTGGGACTCTGGCTCTTGGAAGCAAGTGGAACAGCTTCCCTATTGGAACAGTTTAATTGTGAAAACGTTTCGTTCGTGATCAGAAAAGCCCTTAACTGTCAGGTCTTTGGAACCAGACCAATCTTTTCCATCAATGTATTGCCACCATTCAGGGTAGAACCCAGTGCTTACTAAGCGCTCAATATATATCCAGGGTCTTTTGGGGCACGGGGTGGCTCAGGCGGTTAAGTGTCCAACTCTTAATTTCAGCTCAGCTGATGATCTCGTGGTCTTTGAGATCAAGCCCCGCATGGGGCTCAGGGTGGGGGCACAGAGCCTGCTCGGGATTCTCTCTGTCTCTGTCTCTCTCTCCTTCTCTCCCCTGCTTTCCCCCACTCGTGCTCTCTCACTCTCTCACTCTCTCTCGCTCTCTCAAAATAACTAAATAAACTTTAAAAGATAGAAAAAAATGTATCCAGATCTTTTTACTTTTAATTTATGAAGTGCTACTATGTGTCAGGCACAGCGTTAAGACTGAGAATAAAGACAGATGTACATATTCCGGTGAATCTCGGGGTTTTTGCTCTGCTATGTGGCTGCGCCTTCTTGGGTGGACTCCTGAGCTCCCCCAGAGCTATCTCCATTCGTGGATATCTGTTTAATTACTGTTCTCTGTTAGGGAACAGAATCTGGGTCTCCTGCTCTGCCATTGGTCCTAACCATCCTGTTTCAAATGTGCCATCTGTTCAGATACCCACGGATAAACAATGAGCAAACTGGGAAATGACTCTGAGAAGGATGCTTTCAGAGCTGGGGAAGATAGCTATTTAATAGCTTTCAAGATTTTTTTTTTTTCCTAAATCCAAGCAGAGCCCTTCTTAAGTCATGGCTTCTAGGGGATCGTAACATACGAGAGGTGCCCTGGTTGGTGCAGAGCAGTGAGGCTGAGCTCAGGAGGTGACCGTGATTGCCCAAGCTGGAAATGCCTGCGGGGAAACTGGGACCCAGAGGGTGGTGTCGGCAGCGATGGAGAGGAATGGGTGGGCTCCAGAGACACTTGGGAGGTAGAATCTGGATAGAATTGGAGAAGAGGGAGAAGAGGGAGGTCCCAAGGGGTCCCCCAGGTTTCTGGCTTGTGTGGATAATTTGATGGTGGTGCCATTTGGTGGAGATAGGGAGCCCTGGAGGGGAATTTGTGATGGAGGCAGGCCCGTGGGCTCAGTTTTGGATACAGTGAATCTGTGACATCTAATGGGGATGTCAAGTTGTATCACCAAATGCAGGAAAGTTGTAAACGTCAAAGGGGTGGTCAGGGCAAAGAATATAAGTTCTAGTATATTCCGCCTGCAGGTTGGACTTTGAGTCACCGATAGCTCAAGGTAAAAGGTTAACAAAAGACGCATAGAGCTGGGTTTCTCCACTTAGCACCATTAACATCCTGGGCTGTATAATTCTTTGGGGGATCTGCCCCCTGCACTGTGGGATGTCTAACAGCATCCCTGACTTCTGATCCCTTGATGCCAGGACCCCCCCCCCCCCCAGTTGTGATAACCAACTATTTCCAGGGCAGGGCAAAATTGCTTCTGGTTGGGAACCATGGGCAGAGAGTTATGGTTATGAACTGGTGTCGTGGTGTTTGATTGCCCGGCTCTGTCCACGACCGGACCCAATACCCAGGCTGGGTAACTCACTGAACCTCTCTGTGTCCGTCTCTTCCTCTGGCACAGAGACAATAGTAGGGGCTGGTCCCTTACTACCTTGGTAGAGGTAAAGGAGAAAGCTTGAGAAAATCGCATAGAAGAGTGGCTCACAGGCGTTGTTCCTGGTGTTAATCTTACTGTTGTTCTATTCCTGGTGTTAATCTTACTGAGAAGCACGTAGGATCTAGAAAACTTGAGAAACTCCAACATTCAAGATGAAATGGAAATAGAACGAGACAGAAAACGGGAATGAGCAGTTGCCACATCGGAGGAAAGGGTGTGAGTGTGATGTCACAGGAGCGAAGGGAGAAATCAACTCAATATATTTTACGGAGACAAAGTACTCCCAAATAAATGCCTTTGTTAAATTTATTAGCGTATAGGAATGATAGTTTTATTGCGCTCTTACGCGGCCCTCAGAATGCACTGAGGACATATGGTAAAGACTTCTTTCTCTCCCTCAGCCTGATGGTCATTTTAAGACAATGCTACAGGGGCACCTGGGTGGCCCAGTGCGTTAAGCGTCCCACTTTGGCTCAGGTGACGATCTCGTGGTTTGTGGGTTTGAGCCCCATGTGGGGCTCGGATCCTAGAGCCTGCTTGGATGCTGTGTCTCCCTCTCTCTGTCTCTCTTTGTCCCTCCCCAGCTTGTGCTCTCTCTCTTTCTCTCTCAAAAATAAATGAACATTGAAAACAAAATTTTTTTAATAAAATAAAACAATGTTACAGAGCTGGTGGAGACACATAAAACATTGGTGAAAGGTGAGCCTGGAAGAAACAGCAAACTGTGTGCAGAGATATTACCTAACTCTGATGGCTCCTTCCCACTGAACAAGACACAGGAAGAGACAAGGGATAGGGTAACTGTTACCCGGGTGAAAAACAGTCTAGAGGCATAACTGCGTTTATCAGCCAAATTGTTCTGTCTACACAGTTTGACATCTTTGGCACTGATACTCCAGACAGAGAGCAGTTTTCCGCCTGTTTCTTCCTCTTTCTCCACCCCAACTGACCTAACCGGCTTTCGGCTAATTCTCAAATTCTGCCATGTAATTCTGCTATAGGAAAATGAACGCACCGCATGAAAGAACAGAACTCCTGGAAATTATGGATGTCTTCCTCCCTCCTTCCCTCTCCCTCCCTCCCTCCCTTCAGATACACATTATGTCCTCAGAGTGCCCCTGGCATTAAGTTGGGTGCAGGATACAGAAGAGAATGAGGGAGAGGGGACCTTCGGACTTAAATGTCCTTTCTTTTTATTTTATTTTTTTTAAATTTTTTTTTTCAACGTTTATTTATTTTTGGGACCGAGAGAGACAGAGCATGAACGGGGGAGGGGCAGAGAGAGGGAGACACAGAATCAGAAACAGGCTCCAGGCTCCGAGCCATCAGCCCAGAGCCCGACGCGGGGCTCGAACTCACGGACCGCGAGATCGTGACCTGGCTGAAGTCGGACGCTCAACCGACCGCGCCACCCAGGCGCCCCAATGTCCTTTCTTTTTAAAAACGAGCAAAATCACGAGCCCTGAGTGATGGATAGAATTGTTGACTCACTATATTGTACACGTGGAACTGATTTAAAACTGTATGTTACCTGTACTGGAATTAAAACTTTTAAAACGTAGAACAAATGGCTTAAATGCACACACACGCTCGTATGTGCACGCGCACACACGCACAGATGCTTATGAAAATGGCAAAGAAAAGAACCAGAATGAGTTGATAAGGAAAGAAAGAGGTACTCACCTTCTACGGAGAGATCCGGAAAGGACCCTTCGGGGGCACAACACTGAAGCCAAGATCTGAACGGTAAGCCCAGAGCAGAGCTCGGGGAGAAAATTCCAGGTAGAATAGACCCATGCGGGAGAAGGCCGGCCTGCCTTGTGCTCACGGTGCCGTGGAGTCCTGTGAGGGGCTACGGGGGACCATGAGGGCCACTTGAAGACCACAGGAGGCCTTTGAGGTTGTCCTGGGTGCAGAGGGAGAGGGCAGAGCTGGGATGGGTGGGACAGCCGTGGGCAACACCTGTTCTGGGGAGAGAGGAGGGTCCCCTGACCCCGGCTGTGGCTGGGCAGAGAAGGGACAAGTTTGGGAAAATTTTTCTCTCCCCCATCTCTACGTGACTACCCTTGCTGTGAGCGTTTAAAATTTTTTAATGACTCATGATGGTGTCTTATCTTTTTTCCTGAATGGGTCTCTGGGGAATAGCGATCCCTTCTAAATCCTCAGCCTAGCCTAGTGTTCTGGGATACAAATGAGTCACCAGTGTGGATTCCTGTCCTGTCATTTGGGAGAGACAGAGGCTTGTTACAATATCACCCTCAGCTTTCCTATTCTTTTTTTTTTTTTTTTTAATGTTTATTTATTTTTGACGGAGAGAGAGAGACAGAGCATGAGCAGGGGAGGGGCGGCGAGAGAGGAAGACACAGAATCTGAAGCAGGCTCCAGGCGCCGAGCTGTCAGCACAGAGCCCGAGGCGGGGCTCGAACTCAAAGACCACGAGATCATGACCTGAGCTGAAGTCAGACGCTCAACCAGCTGAGCCACCCAGGCACCCCTCAGCTTTCATATTCTTAAGTGAGTATCACGTTGCTTCCAAAGCCTCTTTGGAAGAGTAAATTAAGAACCAGGGTGAGAGTGGGAGGGAGGCACTACAATGAAAAACTGCTTTGGCTTGAAGCTCATTGGAAAAAGCGTCCATTCATTTACTAAGTGTTTATTAAGTGCCTCTGTGTACGAGATGAGTAACGCAGTTTTTTACCTCTTTTAGTCTCTGCCTAGTTGTAAAGCCAGACACATAAACAAATAATGTCAGACGATTGCATGCTTGAATAGAGTGCATACCACAAAACTAGAGGGGACAAAGTGGGGACTTAATTCTGCCTGGCAAGGCTGGGGAGCGTTCCTAAGGTAGGTACGATGTGAGCTGGGTTGAGAAGCTTGGGTGGTGGTTCACCAGGTGGAAAGGGGAGCAGGAGGGACTTCAGCTATAAAGAAATATGTATGTGCAAAGGCCCTGAGGCCTAAAGAAGCGTGCAGGTTCCCAGAAAGCCAAACCGTCTTCTGAAACACATGGTGATTAGCGGCATTAGATGGGACTGGGAAGCTTAAAGCGCACCAGGCTGTGATGGGCATTTAAGACATTCCAGTATCAGACATTCTCCTACAGGTCAGTGCTTCCAAAACCCAATTTCAGCCATTCAAGTACCATCTTCCATGATATTTCTCTATATACATATGAAGGAGAGCAGAATATACCACCCCAAAAGGTGCCTCTTTGCCATAAGGATTGTTTGAGGCTGATTATTTTTAAGAAACAGCAGACGTAGAAAAAGCCCTGAAAACTGAGTAGAGGAAATTTACGTTTATAAGAGAAATCTCTGTTTGTAAGAGTGTTTTCCTCTCTGTACCGGGCGCAGAAAGATGACTCTCCCTCTCCGGAAATTCTTCTCAATGCGCAAGAGACAGACCTACATCTGTACCGTAGCCTTAGCCTTCTTGACTGTGTTTTCTTTTCCTGGTGACCCCCCGTAACTGGTTCCTCTGTCCCCAACATCTTTTGTCTTAAGCTGGGAATGGTATATAAGGTGATGGCTTGGTAACCCCCATATGGGGGAGCTGCTTAGTTTTCCTGGGTATCGCCTGTGTATACAGGAGGTATACATTTTATGAAATCCCTCTTTGGTTTTCTCCTGTTAATCTATCTTTTATTATAGGAGGGTCTCAGCCAAAAATCTAGAAGGGTAGAGGAGAAATATTCTTCCTCCCCCCCACATAATATCAGTACTGTTTACTTAAAGCTGTTGTTTTCTCTTTAAATTAAAGTACATTGTGGGGCTCCTGGGTGGCTCCATCAGTTGAGCATCAGACTTCGGCTCAGCTCATGATCTCGCGGTCTGTGAGTTCAAGCCCCGCGTCGGGCTCTGTGCTGACAACTCAGAGCCTGGAGCCTGCTTCAGATTCTGTGTCTCCCTCTCTCTCTCTTTGCCCCTCCCCCGCTCTGTCTCTGTCTCTCTCTCTCTCTCAAAAATAAATACAACGTTAAAAAACAATTTAAAAAATGTGCTGTTCACTTAAATATTTTTAGGAAGGAAATTTTTAAGCACAATATTTCCAAGAAACTTCACATTTCGATTGAAGGGATGAGTTTGACGTGCTGTTGTGCTTTTATGCAATACATGTGGAATTATACACACGACTATGGAAACATATGAGGCTCACCTGTATCCTGACTGTACATCACCTCACATGCAACGTTCTTTCTTTGTTAATCAGGCTGCAGGGGAAGAGAGGGGTGGCAGATTATAAGCGGGTACATGATATTATCGTGTTGGGGAGGAAACATTTTTCTCTGTCCTTCCAAGATTCTTCTGGCTCGTCTAAGGATCAAATTGGAACGGCAGAGATTAACAGGAGAAAATCAAATTTAATTACGCACCTAACCAGGCATCCACCTGAGAGGTTCCAAAGACAGGCAGAACGAGACTATGTGTCATCTTGGACTAAGGAGATGGGGATAGGGGTCCAGGGCTTCAAAGGGAAGGAAGGTCATTTCCTGGGCCATCCGGAAACAACAGGACACAGACGGGACCTTGATCAAACAGGTCTTGGTGGGTTCCTCCCATTTGACTGCGCCTAATTCATATCATACTTTAGTTATTTACGGTGATGGCTCTTCCTGGAGTAGATCTCCATCTAATTTCTTTCAGGCAGCAGAGGGGAGGCAGAAAGACAAATGTGCCGAGTCTCTTTTTCTTAAAAATAATCAGCCTAAAAGAATCCTTCTGTCCAAGAGCCACATTTCCAGGTGGACATTTTGCTCCGCCACGGTCACATCTGTGTTTTGGAAGCATCCCTGAAGTGGCCGTGTGGAGAGTAGAGTGGAAAGGGAATTTGATTTCGACCTGCTTCCCATTCATTATCTGCAGAGTTCAAATCATTAAACAAACAAGGTCCCTCCACTGTGTCTGTGGAAATGTAGTAGGCCTGGGAAGGGGAGGGGGGGGAAGGACAATATCCGAAGCCTCCGATGTCACGGTAGAGACATCACCAGTCCCTCCCTCCTCTCTAGCCCGGAGAGCCTTTGGTTCTGCTTCATCCCGCAGGTGTTTTGGGATGAGGTCAAGGTTTAGGAGGCTTATGACAGACAAGTGACATCTTTTCACTGCAGGAGAATATTATTGGGAACATACAGGTCAGAGGACCAGTGTCCTGCCCTTCTTCAGGGAACACAGTGAGTCTTGTTAAAAAGAAAACCACGGGTCCAAAATGATGGCTTTTAAGCCAAGTTACCAAATCTGAATTTAATACTCAACCAAATCACAGTTTGAGCCTCCCATAGCAATGTCGTTTTCAGGGGTCCGGCCGGCATTTTCTGATCAGCATTACTGAGGCAATCTGTCACAAAGGCCCTCCCTGTCTATATGCCAAGGGAAAATGAAGTAATCTGCATAATAAGACCTTCTACCCTTCCCTGTAAGGTCTGGGGATGAAGCTAGAAACAATCCTTTCTTTTCTTTTGGTAATCACTTCCTGCCCCACCCTCCTTCCTATAAAACCCTCTATTTTGTACTCCTCCTGGGAACATTCTCCTTGCCACATGGGAAGCTGCCCGATTCAGAAGAGGCATAATGAAGCCAATTAGATCTTCTTCGGACTCTTACATGCTCTGTGTTCAACAGAAAACCCTTATGAGAAAAAAGCCCAAATGTCTTACCCTGGAATTCGAGCCCTTCCTTGCACTCTGCAGCATGGCGCACACCTCAGGAGAGATCCACCGTTTTCCAGAATGACTGACCAGTGTCTCATGCCTTCACCATCTACCTTCCCAACATCAAGGTTTTGCTCACACGCTCCCTGTGTCTCGAACCCCCTGGGCTCTGCTCTTTGATGTTCTCAACTTAATAGACTGTTTTTAAAATCTAGCAAAATCGTGTCTGCAAAAGCAACACACTTCAGGAAAAAAAAAGGCAAGTTGTGGATTTTGAATGTGGTTTGAAAAGCTCGTCAAGACAAGCCTGCCTATTCGAACACTCCAAGCCAGTTACTGGTATCTCCTATTCATTGCTTAAAAATATTTGTTGTATATGTAACCACTAAGATCAAATTCACCTTCAGAACCCTCTCCCATGTGTTTCTCTAGGCAGCTCAACCGGCTGAATTGGTGTGCAATTCAGAATCCTGACTTGGAGAGTTCTTTTAGGCACCAGGTTTGTTTGGTGGGGGGCGTTGGAAGTTCTAATTTTGAGGGGCTGTGTCGAAAGTCTAATGGGAAGTGTGGTGGGAGAGAGCTTTGGATCTTTGGGGCGCTCCTCTCAGCCTCCTCAGAACACCATCCCAGTAGGGTAAAACCTACTGAGTTCTGAGCCTCTTGAAGGGAGAATTAGATTCGTAAGATGCTGGAGCGAGCGACGAAGTTTTGGGGTGATGGTGGGTGGTCCGGAGCCAACGGCCAAGAAAGAATTCCTGAAGACGTCTTTGGTGCAAAACGGCGATTTTGTTGAAGCCTGGGGACAGGACCTGTGGGCGGAAGAGCTGCCCTGGGGTCATGACAGGTAACTCATTATATACCCTCAGGCTGGGGGTGGGGGTGGGGTGGTCAGGGATAGAGTAAGTCTCTAGGAAATTTTAGAAGCAAGGTTTCCAGGACCTTGAGGGACTAGCTGTTGCTAGAGAAATGCCATTTATTTATAAAACTTCAGTCATGAGATCGTTCAGATGTATATCAGGGGCCATCAGCTTGGTGTATGATTGACAGCGTGTGTCTTCGGGCAGTGGGGATAAAAGAAGTAGACTTACAGGATCCTCAAGGTGGGGATAATGTTAAGCTAAGGTTCTCTTTTGCCCCCAGCAAAGTGTCGTCATGGAAGCAGCTGAGCTCCTAGAGGGAGGTCACTCTGCCAGTTTCAAGGGGCTGTAGATGGTAAGGGAATTTAATTTTTCATTCGCCTTAGTTTCCCACATCATCCTGGCAAGCCTTTAAACCTCTTTCCTTTGTTCTTGGGTAGCAGGAGTGTCTGAGGAATATCACATATGTTCCACCTGGGTGGGGGTGCTGTTAGTCTGTGTTTTGCCCTCAGCTTGCCCCACGCTCCCTCATCGGTGAGTACCTCAAAGGCAGCCCTGTGATACCCAGCTGTAATGTACTCCTACTCAGCAGCTGCTTTATTCATTCCAGCTTTTTGTGCCCAGAATGCAAACCCCCTGGGACTGAAGGGCTCAGTTCAATTGTAACGTTATAGCAGGTTGCTGTAATTCCAACACTGTGGCCAACATGCCCTCCAGACCGTCCTCCTGCACACACCTTCTCCATTTCACAAGGTGTGGAGGTGCTATTTCTCTTGGGAACAAGGCCGCGCGTGCCTGTCAGACTGCCACATTGGAATGACTTCACCTGGCAGTGTGGTGGCCGAAGCCAACTTCAAGTGGATCCTGGGACCTTCCAGGTGAATGGAATTTAATAATAACTAACGATTATTGATGAGTATGCACCAGGAGTTGTGCTAGACTCTGTATATGTATGGTCTCATTTTATTCTCCCATCCCTAAGACATAAATAGTGTTCTTCTTCCCATTTACTAATGAAGACACTAAAGCACAGACACCCGAGATTTCCCAGTTAGTCACAGGGCCAAGATTTGAACCCAAGGCCTTTTGTTCTCAAATCCTGTGCTTTTAATGCGCAAACCTACAGGATAAAAGGTTGTTTGTCCTCCCAGTACCTCCATGTCCCTTAACTCGTAGGTGCCAACCTGCCATCTTAATCCTCTAAATCCAAGCCCTGAAAGAACTATTCCTGTGAATGCTGTCGGTTGTTTCAAAGACAACTTACATTTTGGACTGTCTCCCTTGACTCCTGAACTCACTGGTTGTTTCCTGCCTCTGGTAGCCTTTGTGTCCTGCTTCGGGTAGAGGGACAAACTTGTGTGCGGTCCTGTTCCCCACTTGGAACCCAACTCAGAAGACCAGTCTTCGCAAAAACCCTCCCCAACCCACTATCGTCCTCCTCTTTATCTCTGTCTCTTTCTGTCTCTGTCTCTCTCCTCCCCCTTTCCCTTCCTCTCCTTTCCCTTATCCCTGCTCCTCTGCCTCCCACCTGGATCTCAAGACTTCATGCTCTGGGAGCTGGTTGGTGGCAGAACTGGATCTCGGGTGAGGGGAAGGGGAGAAGGTACCCCCAGTTCATTTTTCTGGAGCCCCGCTTGAATGGCAGTGAGCACTGTCTGTCTGCAAAGTGGAACCTCATTCTTCAGGTGCCAGAGTTCCCACTGTATCCATGTCACCTGTTCCTCGCAGGACCAAGGGCTGGTTGGCAAATGTGAGGTTCCGCTCCCTTGTCCCAATTCCATCTTAACGCCATCAAACCTCCAACCTCCAGTTGGTCCCTGCTTGAGAAGACCATCCCATGAGCCTTTGAAGGAATGGTAGGCAAGGGGACAAGGTTGAAATGATAAAGCCTCATGAGATGACTAGAAAACTCTAAGAAATAACAAGGACAATTCAGGCCACCAGCCGGAAGGAATCATCGTTGGGCACATTAGCGGGTCGGAGCTGCAACATTTGGCAGCCTGAGACAGCAAAGAGCATCAGCTTTGGAATCTAGAGACCTGGGTTCAAATCCTGCCATCAAATGACGGATAAACTTTAGATGGAATATGTAATTCCCAGCAGGTATCGATTTTCTCTTGCAAATAGTGTTAGACTGATTATTTGAATATCTGTCGCAAACATTTGGTCCACGCTGGAGACTAGCAAGGAGGCAAATGGGATTCTGTGTTGATCTTAAGGAGCAGCGGCCCCGTGAAGCAGAGGCAAAGACCCCAGGAAGCAGGGAGGGGGGCATTTGGGGCAGCTGCTGGAATTGTGAGGCGTTAGGAGGTATAGGTAGACTCAATGAGGTGTAGCATTTATCCAGGGGAGGAATACACTCTATGCTTGGCTGTATTTATTTTGCAGCCACGTCGTTAACTCTTTTAAGGATTCATGGGCATAGATGATTCACATACTTGATTTTCAGCTACACAGTTGGGTGCTTGAGAAATGTGTGAGGGTCTACGCTTTCCTGGGTTTTCTTTCCTTTTCTTTCTAACCTCATGGGCCACGTGACGGATAATCCTGCTGACCCGCCAGTAGCTGGAAACCCAGGCGCTGCTCTAGCCGCAGCTGGGCTGACTGCTGGGTTCCATCTCAGCCAAGTGCTTTTTGTTCTCTGTCACTTGGGGCTGCTCCAGTCCGTTCATTAGCACAAGCTCCAGAGCTGGGTGACCCAGAGTTTCCTTTGACTCCTTTCTGACAGGAAGCAAAGTAGTGCTGCGGTGAGACAGGCATTTTGACATTTTCAAAGCTTTTTCATTTTCTTTTTTTCTTTTTTAATTTTTTGGGGTGACTCCAGCTCCCACCACTTTGCTTTTGGCAGGCATTGTAGCCTCCGAGTAAGTGGCAAACCATCTTTTGTTTTCACAAAGACAGAAGGAACATTTTATCACACTACAGTGATTAGCAACTTGTGGTTGGTAAATTCTGGGGTCTTGGACGTATGATTGGTGGATTCCCACTCCCCCTGGGGCAGACTGACCTCTGGAAGCTTCTAACACGGCTGGGTGTTCAGGGTGGTGTGTGTGTTGGGGTGGGGGGGTGGATTGGGGGAGTGATAAGCCCTTTAAGAGGAAGGCAAAGTGAAAGTGAACCTTGAGGAAAAGCTATCGGTTGGTGAGCTTCCCAGGGTAGCTGCAGACTTCATTTACCCATTAGAAGCATTTCCTGTAATTAGCTGAAAATGGCTTTCGGCTCTATTCGATTAGGACTAGATGAAAAAATTGACAGGCATCTCAAGGCCAGTTAAGAAATGCACTCCAAGTACTCTCATTAGAGAGGAAATGATCTCCCCTTAGACAAGGTGCCCCTCTAGACAGGTCGGAGAGGAAGGGGCTCTCAATAGAAATCACAGTTTCAGCGCACATGCTTTTCAGAGGCTCGTACTCGCTTAAAACCATGCACAAGAAGCCGGAGCCGAGGGCTAGGACCAGAAGCTGCTTCACCCCAGCACCGGCCTCTCCCCCAGTCATCTGTGTGATCCTAGACAAGATGCTGGCCAAACCCACGCTTCCCTTTCCCCGCGCAGAACCCAGAGCTCTCCCACCGTGTGACTCTGTGATCTCTTTGCGGAGACACCTATATGCCAACAGAAGAAAAGAAAGAAAAGAAAGCTGAGTAATGACGCTCTATTGCAAGATCCAAATAGGAAGCGTGTTAGGAGGAAGGGAGAAGAAATCACAGGCTATAGTGATGGGAACTCGAGTCAAAGCGTGGTGGAACCAGGAAGGGTAGTAGTGAATGGCACGGAATTTGCAGACAGTCCCCGGGGGAATTCCTGCTCTGCCATCCCCCCGGACAAGTCATGTAATCTCTCTGAGCCTCAGTTTTCATATCTGTGACATGGGATGGCAGGACCGCTTTGCAGAGGTAATTGAGGTAACGGGCATGGAGAGAAGTTAAGGCAGTTACTTAACAGCGTTACCTATATGTCCATCCTGCCTCTTGATACACATTCTTTGCCGCCCCTTCTACTGAGAGGTGGTGCCAAGCCCCCGTCTTCTTCAAAGTGGGCAGACTCTGGTGCCTTCTTGACAAACGGCGGGATGCTCTGGGACTGACAAGGCCAAGTCCCAAGGAGCCTTGCAGTTCTGCCCTGGTCTTTTGGAAAACTTGATCTAGAGCACTGAGCCACCATGTAAGAAGTCTGACTGCCCTACCAGTGTCATGCTGGGGAGACCACATGAGTGAGCTCACAGAGGGGCCCTGAGCTCTACAGAGAAAGATGTCAGGTGGTCCCAATGGTCCGGTCCTCAGCCACTGGGTCAAACCAGTGGAAGCCCCCACACATTGTAGGGTGGAGACAAGCTGTCCCCTCTGTACCCCGTAGAACCATGAGCGGTGGTAAGGAAGAGGTATGATTTTAGGCCCCTAAGTCTTGGGGTGCTATGTCACACATCCTATGTAGCCGCGTAAGAACTCAACGCATGTCGTTGACATTTAGCGAAGAACTCAACGCATGTCGTTGACAGTGAGGTTGAGAGCCCCTGACCTACAGAAGGATCTTCCCGTCTGCTTCTTTCATTCCCACATTTGCTTCGGTGGCTCTTTCTGAGCTTTGTCTGACTCTAAGCCCTTCATTTCCAGCTTCAGTGTAAATAACAACATCAATGTCACAAGGACATAGAGAGCGTGTACAAGGAATTTCCTGGTACATGGTCAGTCGGCAGTAAAAAAATGAATCAAATGGAAATCTAATTCCTACAAGAAACTGTCAAATAAGTGGCCTCATTGAATTAAATAATTTTAATAAAACTGAGCCATTCGTTGGGGCTCAGCATTTGTTGTCAGTTAGAGTGTGTGGGTCAACTTCTTTATTTGGGGGGCATCTAACCCAGCACTTGTTTCTTTACGTGAGGAAGAAGTTCACCGCATCCAGGCACGTCTGCATCAAAATCAAAGCTGGATGAAGAACCATGTGGATGGGGTGGGGTCCCTGTTGTAAAAAGAACCTTTCCTGCATTTCGGTGATCACCTCACCCGTGATGAGAGACAGTTAGCAGGCTTTCTCAGAAGGAGGTGGGGTGTTTTTCACTAGAATACAATCATCAGTGGATCTTTATCTTGTTTTGTCTGAGGAGTTTCTGATATGAGTTATGGGCCCTCTTTCTGGAAAGACGCACGTATACACACAGATAATAATCTGCTTACACTTTTGGAAAGTGGGGGAGGTCACAGATCCCAGAAGTTCATTTCTGAGTTGAAAATCCCTGACCTTATATTTTGAAGGATCTCATATTTGGATAATACCTTCTTCCTAGTCAGAATAGTCCTCAAAAATTTTTTTCTGCTGTTTGATTTGCCTGCTTAGGTTCTATGGTGTAGAAGAATCCACCCGTCACTCCCCAAGCCGTCAGGGTTTTTAGCATGAAATTTACGTTGTTGATAAGACTTTGAGAAGCTTTTATACAGGTAGGTTATCAGAAATAATTAGACTGAATCTTTGCTTTCTTATTTGTTTGCTTTTCTCTTAGAGGTTTCTTGATTTTGCTCCATTTATTAAAATCACACTCAAGAGACTTATGAACGCATCTGCCTTTGGGGGCGGGGGGGTCTCATCTTTAGCCTGAAACCAGCTAAGCAAACTCTCTTCCAATCGCACTGATTGCAGAATGCAACGCATAATTAAGTGTTTACTGAAAAAGCCAGCAAACAGGGCCTAAAGGAGTATATCAGAGCTGCTCTCGTCGCCATAGCAACACCCGATGAGCCTTGCAGAAAAATGCACGCATTCACAGGATCACTGATGCAAAATGATAAAGCCGCAACTAACAAGAACACAAAATCAACTATATCCTTACGTTCAGGGCATTAAAGATTTAATATCTCATCTTTCCGCATCGGCGTTCAATAATCCTAATTCGTTTTTGGTTGTGTCTAAGTCGCTTAAGTGGAAGACAACTGACGGCTGCTGAGCACGCTTCGGCCCGGCGAGTCCCGACATTATTTACACAGTACCGTAGAGTAAATTCTACAAGCAATTAGCAAAATGCAGGGTAATAAATTATGGCGGGTCTTACTGGCCACGATGCCAGAGCACACTCTCTCATTGATGAACGAGGGTTTATTCTTCGTTGAAATGGAAAAATGTTCCGAAGCACTTTGGGTGACTTTCCTTGTGTTTTGAAAAGTGCGTTCTAGAGTTGAGTGGTCTGGGGAGGGGGCAGGTGGGGCCGAGGAGCTACCGTTTTCTGAGGAGGTGTGTGCATTGCAAGTTCTCCTAGAGCCTGGGGCCACGACCTTGTCTCAGATGCCTGAGGCTGGGCGGGGACGCCTCGGTGGCCACTGCGGGGTGGCCACTGCGGGGTCATCTTTCTTCCCCATCGCGAGGTCTTCCCAAGGAGCAACCAGGCACCTGCTGGCCAGGGAGCGTCGATCTCAACAAGCTCATTTGCTTGGTTGACCCGGTGATGACACCATCCACTATAGGTAATCAGAATATACAAGTGAAAAAAACCCCAAACAATTAGCTCAGTGGCAACCAGTCAGTATAAGCAGGAGGACGACTGTAAAAGAAAGTGCGGAAACTGGTGGGGAAGAGAGCTTGGGAAAAGCACTTACCTTCATTTTCCCATCCTCCTGGGAGATTTATGCCGCAGGCTGCATATTCATAAACGTATTGCCGAATAATATTTGTGTGTGTGAAAGTATATTCACACATCCTTTGTAGAATAGCAACACCCATTACTTATTCATGACTATGACTCACTGTAATCTCTGCTGGACGGTTTTACATGTACCGTATGTCATGATCCTAATGACTCAGCAGAGTATTTGATCTCCTTTTCCGTATGGGGAAACAGTTTCAGAAGAGCTAAATGATTTGACCAAGAGTAGCAAGTGGTCGGTGAGGATCCTCATCACATTTGGCCTCCAAAGACGGTGATTTTCTGTAAACGTGCAGGTGTTCGTAATGCACACGAGTTTGTCATGCACACCTGTAGCACACCTCCTGGTGCTGTCGTCTCACACGGCCCCGTGATGGGGACGCTGGTCAACGCAGCACCGAGGATGTGCCGCAGCCTAGCAAACCCCTTCGTTCTCGGATCGGTCCCTGTGTGGTGAAAGGCTGCTTCCGCAGCGATGGTGTGCTCCGTCTCTCTCTGAGGATTCCGGTGACTTCTGCTCATTCCCCCCAAGAGAGACTGAAGAGGTGGGCAGCGTTCAGTAAAGCCGCTCCAGGCAAGCCGGAGCTCTTGGCAATGGGTGTTGCGCCACAACCGGCCTCCCTTAGACAAGGATCTCCCTGGATACCAGTTCTGAAATTATGGGGATCCACCAAGATTTGATGAAAGGAGAGGGGGGGTGTGTGTGTGTGTGTGTGTGTGTGTGTGCACAATAGATATATTCATTACCTTGTATTTTATATAGGCAACGTATAGAAAATGTACAGGCAATGATATATGTATATATGTGTATATCAGTGTATATGTATATATATGTATATATATATATACTTGAATTTTATAGTCTCTCACTATATAATTCGGAGGTTGGTTTGATAGCCTGAGATTGTTATGCAGATGTGAGCCCAAACCCTTTGGGGGCCTGACACGCTTCAGCAGGGCCCATGGGATATTGTCTTTATAAGCAAGACACCTCAACCTCCACGCTCGAATCAATGACTTTAGTAAATATGCAAGAAATGTGAGAATGGTGACATAATAAAATAACTTAGGGATTTCTGTGGATTATTTCATTTAATCCTCACTGCAATGCGTTCAGAAAAAGAAATTGACGCTTAGTGACATTAAGTAACTAGACCAAGGCCACAAAGCTGATGAGAGACGGAACAGGCAGCCTTTCTCTAGAGCTCACTCACAGCCTCCTTTGGACCCTTGGGATTAAGTCAATGCTTGGTTCAGTTCCTAGGTATTTTCGAAGAAAATTAAAAAATTACCTAGGCGGAGAGTTGAGTCTTTCATGATCTGCATTTGCAATAGGTTTCAGTTGTTTGAGATTAAGACCATGGTGGTGAGCTCAACAGAGAGGCATGTTCTGTGCTCCTGGATTCATTCATTGATCCATAGACTACTACCGAGTGCATACAATGAAGCAAAGTCCGTGCTGGGTACTGAGCACACAGAGGTGAGCAAAATATAGTTTCCTGAGAGAGGCTGGGAAATTATACAACAGCAAAAGATACACACTGTCTTCCCGTCTCCCTGAAAAAGGGGTCTTGACTCAGGTTTAGAGGTGAGGCTGGATTTCGCCATAGTACCATGGTACCGGTAAGAGAAACCAGAAAGCTGCTAGAAGAACAGTGATGAAGTGTGAAGGGGTGGGGGGTGACAATTTAAATATATAATTACTGGATTCTTTTTTTTTTAATATAATTTATTGTCAATAACCTACAGTGTATACAGTGTGCTCTTGGTTTTGGGGGTAGATTCCCGTGATTCATTGCTTACATACAGCACCCAGAGCTCATGCCACAAGTGCCCTTCTCAGTGCCCCTCACCCGTTTCCCCTCTCCCCCATGCTCTCCTCCCCTCCCCCATCAACCCTCAGTTCCTTCTCTGTACTTAAGGGTCTCTTATGGTTTGCTTCTTCCCTCTCTGTTAATATGTAATTACTGGGTCCTTTACCAAGAGGCTTAATGTTCTCTTTTGAAACTCTCCCTTCCCGGGGAGCGACAGCAAAGTTTGAAGCAGTTTAAAACCAGAAAGCCTCTCACGGATTAAAGATAGTTGACATTCTCAACATTGCGGAGTTAATGCAACAACTGGAAAACTCATGCTCCTGTGAATGGGTCTTGTTAAAAATAAATGACCAGCCTGGAATGCAAAAGGGTACAGCCGCTTTGGAAAAGGGTGTGACAGTTTCTTAAAAAGTTACCAGTAAAAAGAACGTGAAACAAAGTGGAAAAGGAAGTGAAATATACACTGAGTGCATGACCCAGCCAGTCCATTACCAGGTATCCCTGGGAGAGAAGTGAAAACCTATGTCCAAGCAAAGACCTGTCCACGAATGTTCACAGTAGCCTGACTCACAGCTGTCAGAAAGTGGAGGGGTGCCTGAGTGGCTCACTTGGTTGAGCGTCTCTTTTTTTTTTAATGTTTATTTATTTTTGAGACAGAGAGAGACAGAGCATGAATGGGGGGAGGGTCAGAGAGAGAGGGAGACACAGAATCAGAAGCAGGCTCCAGGTTCTGAGCTGTCAGCACAGAGCCCGACACAGGGCTCGAACTCACGGACCGCGAGATCACAACCTGAGCCGAAGTCGGATGCTTAACCCACTGAGCCACCCAGGCGCGCCCTTAGCATCTGACTCTTGATTTCAGCTCAGTTCGTGATGCCAGGGTCATGGGCGTGAGCCCTGCGTTGGGCTCTGTGCTGACAGTGGAGCCTCCTTGAGATTCTCTTTCTCTCTCCCTCTGCCCCTCTCCCCAGCTTGCACTCTCCCTCTGGGGAAGAAAAAAAAAAAAAAAAAAAAAGGAAACAACCCACATGCCCTCAGCTGGTGAATGAATACACAACACATGCTACATCTATACAATGGAACCCTACAGGCAGATAAAAAGGAACTTGTTTCTATTCAATGCTACGACATGGATGACCTCAAAACCACAAGCCAAGAGAAAGAAGCCAGATGCAAACACGTTTCGTATGATCCCATGTAGATGAAAACGTCCAGGGAAGGCAGACACGTCGCGGCAGAAAGGAGACTAGGGATTTCTGGGTCTGGCAGGGGCGATGAAGGGGAAGTCGAAGCTGGCACGCAGGGCGGCCCCTGGGGGTGACAGAATGTTCTACAACTGAATTGGGGTGATGGCTGCACAGATTCTGAAAATTTCCTAAGAAACAAATCACTGACTTGTACACTTAAATGAATTTGATGCTATATAAACTATACCTTTAAAAAAAACTTTTAAAAAATGATCCCTAGCCTACTAAAATTTCTGTTTCGGTTAGCTGGAGTATCTAAAGTGTCATGTTAAACATTATATAACAGCCATCTTGGTTGTACCCTCTTTTAATGGATTCATTTAAAAATTTTTTTTTAATGTTTTATTTATTCTTGAGAGAGAGAGAGAGAGAGAGAGAGAGCATGAGCGAGGGAGGGGCAGAGAGAGAGAGGGACACAGAATCTGAAGCAGGCTCCAGGCTCTGAGCTGTCAACCCAGAGCTTTACGTGGGGCTCGAACTCACAAGCCAGCCATGAGATCATGACCTGAGCGGAAGTCAGATGCTCAACTGACTGAACCACCCAGGCGCCCCAGGATTCATTATTTTTTTAATTGAAGCACAGTATATACTATAACACAATGCCACATTAGTTTCAGGTGGGTAACAGTGACTGGACAAGTCCTATGCCATTGCTGGCCACAAATGTAGCTACCGCGTGTGACCATTGAACATTGTTACAATACCAACTATATATTCCCTGCGCTGGGCTGTACTCTCTTTTGAACATAGCTTTGAAAGCTGTTCCTTTCTTTGACTTAGGGAAGGAAAGAACACAGACTTTAAAGATGGCTCAGGGAGTTACTAAGTCATTGAAGCTGAAATTTTTTCCATGTTAGTTAATATTAAAAGATCTGTGATTTGCAGATGTTTTCCACTAAATCTAAACTTGTCAGCATTTCAGATTCTGTAGGACTTTTTGGGCATATGACAGATCCATTAGCGCTGACAGCCCCTTTCCATAAATGTGCCGTATCCAAGCAGGCCCTGGAAATAAATGGCACTGCTCAACCAACAGCTATGAATTAGCTAAGACAAGCCTCTGTTATTTTTTGGGGAATGTATCAAATGAACATTTCGCATCTTTTCACATCACTTTTGATGAGCTCTGGACCAAAATTTATGGGAAAGCTTTGAAGAAATCGCATCTCCTTGAATTCCAGTTCTGCGTATTAAGCCAACTTTTCTTAGTTAAGGACTGAGGAGTCAGTAGAGAAATTTAATTCTAGGAGAGGAATCGTTAAGATTAGCACAGCTCATTCTCGGGAATGGAGGCAGGCAGGCATCATCTGAAAGTGTTGGCTTGGAGTTTCACGCCCTGGAAGAGCTGGGTCCCTTGTTCTGTGTTTCCACAGGGGTTAGGCTTATGTTTGAGTTCTGCTACCTTACTATCAGTGTGACTTGTGGTAAGTAAGTGAATCATTGTAATCCTCAGTTTTTCCCTCAGTAAAGTGGACGTAATCATTCTATCTGCTCCGGAGGATTAGGGTGAAGGATCACAAAAATAATTCATATATGGAGTTGAGCCCAAATTAGGTGTCCTAAAGCAGAGACTATTAGGAACAGTAGTTGTTGTGTCTTGTAGAAACTTCTATCAGAGGTGGGGCCAGTTTTGTACAATGATAGATTAAAAATATCTGGAACGTGTTAGAATTTGAACTCTTGGGGGAGGGAAAGTCTTTGTCCTCAGGGTCAAACACAGTGCCAGGCACATTCTGACTTGGCTCAGAGATATGTGTCTAGTAACTGAGCCAAATCGTGTGTCGTTTTATAGATGAAGGAAACAAGGTCAGATGTAGCGGAGGGTTTTTCCAGGTTGCACAGATGGTCAGCGGCAGAGCGAGGATGGAACCTTGTGGTCCTGGCCGTTCCTCTGGTGCAACTGGCCCATTTAGCGTTGTAGAGTACAGGCTGTTCTGGAAAAGAGCTGGGGTGGGGGGCAGAGTCCTAAAATCCTGACCAGCTGCAGCTCAGGGGGCAAAAACTCATGTTTTTAGTGGAACCTCGTGGTCGATTGTCTGAACCATTGTCTCCCTAGCATTCTTCACCACCTCCCCAAAGCCTACCTACTTTGCACTGTGCCTACCCAGCAAAGTCACAACCCTGATCAGTGTTGAATCTGTCTTGCCCCCAGGCTCCTGAGCTTTGTGGGAGAAAAGCCACCTGACGGATAGGATGTCATCGTCGCAAATATATGGATTCCAGGGCTTCCGGAAGCTCCCAGGACGTAGCGGACACTTGGTATATCTTTATGGAGAGGGGGTGTGAGTGAGGGCACGAATGAACCAATCTTGGTCCAAATAAGGAGCCATAGTTGTCTTCGGGCAGTTCCTCGCCCATCCCCTAAGTCCTTGAGCTCAACAACAGAAAACAGCTGTACGTCACTCCCTGGCCTTCAAATCCCAGCTCACCACCATCACCATCAGCACGTTCTCGGGCAATTTAATCTCTCAGTGGCTTTTGTGACCTCATCTGGATAACGGGTTTGGTGGGAGGAGTTAACGGATTAATTCATGTAAAGTGCTTTGCGCATTAATTGGCACATCTATAAATATTAGCCTATTATTAGTACCAGGACTACAGCCGCCCCTCCCTCTGACCCTCAGGCACGGGAAGAAGACCTCGTCCCAGGTACTTGGAGACACTTGGGGCAGCCAGGTGGGGACGCTTTCATATTCTCACTCCGCTGCCAGATTATAAACTGGGGAGACACATCCTCCAATGGGCATTTCAGCAAGATCGGGACTTCAGGCGTTGCTTTGGGATAGGCGAGGGCGTAGTATGGCAGAAATTTCCAGGAGAAATCAAATCTGGGGTCATCGAGGATAACGCCCTCACCGTGCACCTGGGAGAACTGAAACCCTATAGTGTAAACTCTGACAGTCAATTTTTTTCCTCTTTGTCTTGCAAATGCCTGATTTAAGCGTTGATTGCCTAGGCGTCCACTTCAAAGGGGCACCCACTTCAAACACAGCTATCTCAAATAAACATGTTGGCAGCCAGGTGACCAGATAAACACCAGGCGCCCCACCCTCCAGCCCCCAGGCTGGCTCCTTTGTTTCAGAGATCTTGGTTGATTTCAGCCGTGGGTAACTGACACTTGGGGCCACCTGTTTTTCCTCCTTTGGCGCTTTAAATTCCCACTCTTGTGTTTTAAATTCACCCAAGACACCCTGGGCCCCCACCCACCACTCCGATGAAAGCAGAACCCCAGGCCTGCTCTCTCTCTACCTGTGACCGTGCTGGACGAGTCAGGTGTGCTACGTCATTTCCAGGACGTGTAAGTGAGCTTTTTTCCCCCCCTAAGTTTCTTGATGGTTATTGCTGAAGGCGTCTTGCAATCGAATATTAAGAACCACAAGTGTTGGTCTGATCACAACTGGTTATGGAGAGGCCCGTGGGGGAAGTGACTGACTCCCGGACTGACACTAGGGCCCAGGCATGTGGACTCCGGGGGAAGAATATTTCTCATGCTGTCAGGCACACAGCACACGGGCCATGATTTATTCTGGACTTGAATCTGCCTCGATGCCGGTCGATCTGTGTGCCCTTGGGCCTCCCTTGGTTTTTCCTAACGCGAGAGGGACCAGCTTCATTGTGCACTCCTGCCCTCTGCTGGGCGATGCGCGTATTGGCGCAGGGGCTCCCGCTCCGGAAGTGCGCCCAGAGAGCCAGCCAGAGGCCACAGGGCCAGTGCCTAAGGGGAACAGGCAATCCTTGGGTCCCCTGAGGGTGTGTGGGTGTAGGGTGGTTCCTGGGAACCCAGGAGGGAAAGATCCTGCTTTTATTAAAGGAGCAGGGGTCGAGCAGGGGGAGTTTGATTAGTGTTTCTTTCAAGCAGAGCATCGGAAAGGCCACTACTGCAATCACCACACCCCACCCCTTCCTAGGTCTAGAATTGCAGGCATATTGCCAAGAGGCATTTTGCAGGATTCCTGGTCTTGTCCAGTTGGAAGTCTGGAAGGGCGGACGCAAAGACTAGAGAAGGGATTAAAAGAATTGCTGCGTGTAGTCAGTGTTATAAAAAAGATGGTCAGGGGCGCCTGGGTGGCGCAGTCGGTTACGCGTCCGACTTCAGCCAGGTCACGATCTCGCGGCCCGTGAGTTCGAGCCCCGCGTCGGGCTCTGGGCTGATGGCTCAGAGCCCGGAGCCTGTTTCCGATTCTGTGTCTGCCTCTCTCTCTGCCCTTCCCCCGTTCATGCTCTGTCTCTCTCTGTCCCAAAAATAAATAAACGTTGGAAAAAAAAAAATTAAAAAAAAAAAAGAAAAAGATGGTCAGGTTAGCTGTGACTGAGCCCAGCTTCCAGCGTGCCCCTTGCTGCGCCAGAGGAGAGGGTGGCCGTCTCCCCGTGAACCCCGTGGCTCTCCATCACAGCGCTCATCTCTTGCCTACGGAGTTCCTCGCTCTTCTTGGAAGCTCCGCGAGGGTAGAGCTTGTGTTTACCTTATCTAGTATACATGAGGTGCTCGATAATTAGTTATTGACCGACCAATGAAAATCCCTGTTGGCTGCCTCTAAGGCATGCTGGTAGGGTACAGACGACAAGTTATTTTATGTTTTAGAATAAGTACCTGCAGCAGTGGGTCATTATGTTACAATGTCTGTTTCCAGTATGTTTAGTATCACAGCCCGAGGGACCGGAGGGCACCGAAAATGTGAAGTGATCTCAGCTTCCAGTGTTAAGCCTGCCCTTTCCTTAAAGGCGCGACCGCCTGAGTAGTGAACATGAACTCGATTGTGCCTTATCTGCACAAAATGTGTGCTTTGCTTTACCAGGGTTTGATATGGGGTCTGGCATTTACTGGCTGTGAGGATTTGGGCAAGTTATTTACATTGTAAGTTTCTGTTTTTGCCTCTGTTCAGTGGAGATATCAATAGTAACTATTTCAGGGGTTCCCCTCCCCACCAAAACAAGAAATAAGTCATGGATTTCACTTACCTGGTACCACGGCTGGTACATGGTAGATGCTTAGTAAATATGAGTAGATATTATGTTGCCAGAGGAAGAAAGAAGAGGAGGAGAAGGAGAAGGAGAAAGAACTGGGTATGGCTGTTTCTTCAGGTACAAGCGATGCTGTTAACGTTGGGTATTACATTTCCTTCCTTAATTAATGACTACATTTTAGGTTTCAACTTCTCTCGTTATCTCATTGGAAAAAATCACATTATTATTATTAAAAAATATTTTTTTTATTTGTTTTTGAGAGACAGAGGCAGAGTATGAGCAGGGGAGGGGCAGAGAGAGAGGGAGACGCAGAACCCAAAGCAGGCTCCAGGCTCTGAGCTGTTAGCACAGAGCCCGACGTGGGGCTTGAAATCACAGACCGTGAGATCATGACCTGAGCCGAAGTCAGACACTCAACCAACTGAGCCACCCAGGTGCCGAAAAATCACTTAAAAAAAAAAAAATAGCACTTCTTGGGTTGCCTGGCTGGCTCAGTCAATAGAGCATGTGACTCTTGACCTCCAGGTCGTGAGTTCGAGCCCCATGTCGGGGGTAGAGTTTACTTCATAATAATAATTAAAAAAAAAGGATTTCTTTTTTTTTCTTATTTCAAGAAATACCTTCTCATTACCGAGAAATCAGAAAATATACAAAAGCTCCAAAAGAAGAAAAGTTACCATCAACCCACCAGAATTAATTCCTCTATAACCTTTGAGGCATTTACATGTTATAGAGCTTCGATCATTAAAATCACTCTGCTTTGTGACATGTTCTTCTTACTTTTTATCCTGATTCTTGTCTCATAACAGCGGAAATTAAGTTTTTAGGGGACCATTTAAAAGCTGCAGTTTCTACTTATACGGGCTCACTATAACAGAGTTAGAGAGTTCCCTGTTGAGGGACATTGTGTCATTCGAAAACATACCGTCTGACCGTACACATTGTGTCTGTGTCCGTCCTCGCGGTGACTAAACCTTTGCACACGTTCTGAGGTTGCTAGATTGACACGTACAGTATCTGTGAGGATAATTTGCTCCAGTACCATACGTGGATTAATTCTTAGAACCAAGTCACAAGCCTCCGCTAAATGTCAAAAGTGGTGAACGATGGAGAAAGGGCTTGCATCCAAACTCCCAATGCTGGACTTCCTTCACTGTCCTGAATCTTTCTCTTGGTCCGTGCATCTGCCCGCTGCTGTCCATGCTCCACCCTCCTTCCAGATTTGTAAAAGGCGGTTTCAGCTGCTTCCCGCTCCTCTCGGTGGACCACTGGGCCGTGGACCCAGCGGTGTGCTGGTAAATCTTGAACAACTGGCTCTCCTGAGGGTGAGGGAAGCCCTGCTTTATAGCGATGGCCGATTTCTGTGGTGCAAACAATCCCACCAAGGCCATTATCAAGCGGCCAGCGCTCGGTATCCGCTGAACCCGAACGGGATGTTGCCTGGAGGGCACAGTCAGCTCTCAAGAGTTGGAATGAGCCGGCTTGGCTCTGGATGTCAATGGGTCCTCAATACAGCCGCCTATCCCCCTTCCTTCCCCGAGGGAGTCTCGAAGTTCAAGTTCTCTTCATTCCTTTGTTTTCAGTCTGCCTTAATGTCCTTGAGAAGAACCGGGTGCAAAAGAAACACCTCACTGTCTGTTCCCGCCACGTACCCCCCCCCCCCCCAGAATATTTTCCATCTTGTTGTAGAGAGTTTATGCTTCCTGGAGATATACGTGTCAGATGTCAGAAACATGCTTTTGCATCAGTGCTTCCATCTGACAAATCAAAAAGTTGCAGACAGGTGCCCAGGCATGCAAATTGCATCTCAGTATTTTCAGCAATTCCTGCGCATCCCTGTGTGTGTCCGGGCTCCTCCTGGGTGCAGCTGGCCAGTAAGACGGGCCGGGCCATAAGCTGAGCTCTTTGCAGGGCCTCACAACTGGGCTGGACAAGTTGCATACCTTATCCTGCGGCTTCGCCCTCAGAATAAGCGCGTGTGGAAGGCTATTTTCTTCCCCATCCCACAGAAAAAAGGAAACAGGTGTTTAGGACCAAACCCCTCTCGCTGATGATCAAGTCCAGGTTTGTCTTCTGAGTCGCTCTGTAGCAGCCCGTCCGGGCTGCCGCAGCCTTGGGAGGCTTCAACAACAGAAACAGCTCTGGAGGCTGCAAGTCCCAGATCCAGGTCTGGCAGGGTTGGTTTCTGGTGATGGCTTTCTTCTGGCTTGCGGATGGCCGCCTTCTCACTGTGGCCTCAAATGGCAGAGAGACAGAGAGATTGAGACAGGTAGAGAGAGAGAGAGCTATTTAGTCATCTTGGGTCTCTCTTTCTATGAGGATCTTACGGGTTAGGACTCCAGCCTTGTGAACTCATTTAGTTTTAATCACCTCCTAAAGACCTTATCTCCATAGACAGGCACATTGGGGTTATGGCTTCCATACGTGAACTTGTGGGGGATGGTGGGGGGCACCATTTGGTCCATAGCACACTCTAACATGTTTCTTTCCCTTCAACAGTTCCAAATAAATATATAAAAGGGTGGGGGGGTGGGACATGAAAAATGATCACTGGAAACAAGCTCTGTGCCCAAAGGTCGTCGTCCTCTGTGGTGGAGAAGGTGAGCTTTAATCAAATGATCGGGGAGCAGTAAAAACAAAGGACCTAGTTACACCCAGACACGGAAGAATTGCAAATGCACTCTACCAAGTCAGACTCAAAGACTCATTATGCGTGACTCCTTTCATGACATGCTGGAAAAGGTGGCACTGTAGGGACAGAGAACAGATCACTGGTGTGTTGATCTTCGGGGAGTGAGAGTTGGGGATGGAGGGAGGAGTGGGTTTCAAAGGAGCAGGAGGAAATTGGGGGGATGATGGGGCCACTCCACTCATACCTGGCGTGTGATGCGAGTTCCACAACTGTATGCATTTGTCCAAAGTGACAGAACCATGCAACAATCCTGAGACAACATTATAGTTATCTCCGATTTCCCGATTAAGACGCGGAGTCTCCTATTTTCTTCAAATGACCCGAATGCGCTCACAGAAACGGCCAAATGGCACAGCACCATTTCTACCCTGGTCTGATTGATACGACAGATGTTCAGTTATGGCTTCCTGATTAATTTGCCCCATTAAATATTTCCTGGTTTTCATTTAATGACTCAGTGTCAACTGAATACTAAGCAGAAACATTGACTCGAGAGGCTTAAACTGTAGAATTGACTGGCTTGTGAATTTCAAAGTCCATGGGCTCTTGGTAAGGTTCCTTCCATCTCTTGACTGAACAATGTCATTACAGACCAATTTCTCTTCATCTTGCCACTCTAGTTTCTATGCTTTATAGGCTGTTCATTCGCCATCTTAATTCTAAGACCGGATATTCTTTATGATCCCAAAAGAATGGCCAACAATTTTCCTTTACATTGTATTCCATCACGTGTCCAACTCTGAAATAATTACTGTGGACACAGGGTTGCATTCTTCGATTGACTCAAGCCCATCCCAAACTGTACCGCAAGGCTGGGAAATACAGTTGTGTTCAAAAGGGGAGAATAGGGTAGGTTAGTGGGGAAGCTTCCAAAATATCTGTTACAGTCTTCAAGCCTGACCAAAAAGCTAACTCACTGGCCAAAAATATGTTTCCTATTATCCATGTATGTGTTGTCAACATCTTTTATTTGTAATGGCTCAGACAGGCTGGGAAGGTGTCTTGTCTCACACGAGTTTCTGGAAGAACACCCTGAGTTTGCATGCATGCCATCACTTTTTCAGTTAATGATGGACGGGAAAGTGACTATCCTCGAGTGTCTGAGGAGCCTTCCTTTTTAATTGAAGCAATGTTCAGAGTCACCACATTCTCCTTTTCTTTCTAAATCCACAATCATCTGAAGCCTTCCATGGGTACAATTCTGGGGAGACGGGAGAAAAGAGATTTGCGGTCACTGTTGTACAATAACTAGAATAAACATTTATTTAGTGTCTTATGCAGCATATATTTATGGGATTTGTAAGCAAACAGAATGTGGAGACGGCTGAGGACAGACTTAAACATGTAGTCTTCTCAAACCGCGTTTCATTATCCAAAGATCTCCATTTGGTATGCACCCTAGATCCAGATGGTGGTGTTTTTGTTTTTGTTTTTGTTTTTGTTTTTTTTTAAACGGGAGAAAAACGAACAGAAGTTTAATAACATGTATATCTCCTGTATACATGGAAGACATCTGGGAAAACTGAATAACTCCTTAAAATGGCCCAAGCACCCCCTCCCGGCCCCCAGATGGTATTTTTGATCTTCTACTCTGAATCTGTGGCAGAGACAGCCAACTATCTCCCAATATTTGCCCTTCCTTCTTTGCCCTATAATAGTAATAATAGACTGATAAGAGAATAAAGAGCTACTTTTCCTAGTCACCGTTAAGACTACACGTGACCACGAGACAAAGTTCTGTTCAATGGGACGTAAGCAGAAGTGGTCTGCAAGACTTCTAGAAGTGCTCTTAGAGAGACTGTGTGTAATTTTTCTCCTCTGTGCTCCTGACTTCTGGCTGGAACATGGACAAGTTGGCTGGCATGGGGGTCGCCATCTTGGATCAGAAAGTGAGAATTACGGGTGGGGCTGGTAGAGCATCGGGTTCTTGGTGGGGTGAGGTCATCACCCCAGCCCCAGACTGCTTGTGTTTATGTGAGAGAGAAATACGTCATCACGTACAAGCCATTCCAATGTCATTTTTCTGTTATTTGCAGCTTCAATGTAGTAATAATAATAATAATAGCCAATGGTTGATACAGTGCCTGGCACTTCATATGGACTTGGCTAACCTTTCTTTGTTTAAAAATTTTTAAATGCTTATTTATTTTTGAGGGAGAGAGAGAGTGAGAGGGAGGCAGAAGGAGAGGGAGACCCAGAATCTGACGCAGGGTCCAGGCTCTGAGCTGTCAGCACAGAGGCTGATGCGGGACTTGAACTCAGGAACCGTGAGATCATGACATGAGCCGAAGTCGGATGCTCAACTGACTGAGCCACCCAGGCGCCCCTAATCTTTTTTAAAAAAATGTTTATTTATTTTTGAGAGAGAGCGCACGCACGCGTGCACACACAAGCGGTATAGGGGCAGAGAGAGGGAGACAGAAGGTCCAAAGTGGGCTCTGTGCTGACAGCAGAGAGCCCGATGCGGGGCTCGAACTCCCAAACTTGAGATCCTGACCTGAGCGAAGTCAGACGCCACCCAGGTGCCCCTTGGCTAATCATTAATGACCAGGGGTGTTACTATTATTTTACCCATTTTCAGACAAGGAGAGCAAATCCGAAGTCACACACATCGTAAGAAGTGAGATGGGGATTTGTACCCAGGCGGTCTGGCTCTGGGGTCCCAGCTCTTAATCTCCATGTTTCCTTTATTACTGCAAATTCCACCCAGCAGACTCTGCCGGAGGAACCCACGGAGAAGGAGTATAAGTCTATCACAACACACTGAGGAAGCTATTAGAGTGTAGCTTCTTTCAAAATGAATGCAAATAATCTGAACCATCTGGATTAGACTGCCATTAAAATATACATAGGGGTTTAAAAGTTGAGAGCCAAGCGTGTGGCCCAATTCACAGGGTGTCTTCTTGAACCTGGAAGGTTGGGTATTTGGCCTGAGATGTTGCATGGCCCAAGAACGTAGAGGTTCATCTACTTCAAATTAATCGGGTCTTGTGGTGCTTTTGGAGGATCTTTGGCCGAATTACAGATGAGCAGGGAGCATGACCCGGACCTCCTCTCAAACTCCTGAAGGCAGGTGCGTCTTCAGTGTTTCTGCATCTACCTTAGTCACCGGAGCAACTTACCCTCTTGTCAGGAGAGTGTTTATCTTGTTTCTATTCTAGGATTTCCTATTGAAAGATCTCTCATGAGCCTTTCTAAGCTGGGGCAAACAACATTGAATCATAAAACTGAAGGCTTTGTATTCATGTTCAAGGCAACAGAGGCCTAGAGAGATTTCGTTCTGACTCTCCCGGGGCTTTGTAACTTTGTGTCTTCATCCATTCGATTATTCACCATTATTCCCGAGCACTCGTTTAGCAAATGCTGCCTGTTGATCACGCGACCTCACCTACCTTCCCTCTAATTTTTACAACGAATATCAAGTAGGTTAAAGGTGCTTTGCACGTAGCAAATGACTGAAAAAGATAGTTGTAATTATCACTGTTTTCAAGGCTGCGGGACAGATGCGGATAGTCATTCATTTATTCAGACGTCAAACAAATATTTATTCAACGTCTATTATTTGCTAGATGTTCTGTTAGGTACTGAGCATAAAATAGTTGATAACTAAATAAATAACGGTTCCAGTTTCAAGGACTGTCCTTACTTAGAGTGGGGTCACGTTTTTTGTGGTAGTTGGGTGCTTTCGGCCGTGAGGCCTTTGGCAAATTGCTGAGCTGCGTAGTGACTCTGTTTCTCTATCAGGTGAAGGAGGAAAATAATTCTCATCTGGTGACCTTGGTGTGAGAAGTAAACGAGATCACAAATAGCGCGCGGTACCTGGTGGATGCTAAAAAAAATGTGGCTCACTAGTTTGTCTTACCCTCCTGGAGAGGAGCTGCTCTGCTCACTTCTGTTAATGTATTCGACCTAACAGGGGAGCTAGACAAAACTGCCACTTCCAGTTAACTTTTCTGCCTGCTTTTTTATTTTTTATTGATTAAAAAAATTTTTTTTTCCAGCCTGCTTTTTAAAAAAAATGTGTTTTTATTTTTGAGAGAGCGAGAGAGTGTGAGCAGGGGAGGGGCAGAGAGAAGGGGGAGGGAGGCTCTGAGGCAGGCTCTGCACAGACAACAGAGAGCTCGAGGTGGGGCTCGAACCCACAAACCGCGAGATCAGGACCCGAGCCCAAGTCAGATGCTCAACCGGCTGAGTCAGCCAGGTGCCCCTAGCTTTTCTGTATGCTTTTTAAGAAAAGGGGCTATGCCCGGGCGCCTGGGTGGCTCAGTCAGTTAAGCATCTGACTTCGGCTCAGGTCATGATCTCACAGCTCGTGGGTTCGAGTCCCCCGTCAGGCTCTGTGCTGACAGCTCAGAGCCTGGAGGCCGCTTCGGATTCTGCGTCTCACTCTCTCTCTCTGCACCCCTGCCCCCTGCTCACGCTCCGTCTCTCTCCCTCTCTCAAAAATAAATAAACATTAAAAAAAAAAGGAAGAAAGAAAAGGGACCATGCCTCGTGTCCCTCACTGTGCCTGGCACATGGCAAGTTCCCAGGGGTTCTTACTGCAAAATATTCAGCAAGAACTATACAAATGGTGACGCGGTAATGACATCTTAGGAGGGAAAACCTTGTGGATAAAGGAACAAAGAAGTGACATAAGAAGTGTGAAGTTCATTACCATTATCCACCTTACTCTTCCTTCCATCCCAAACTATACCAAAGATATTTCCCCCCAAGTGTTTAAAAAATTTTTTTTCAACATTTTATTTATTTTTGGGACAGAGAGAGACAGAGCATGAACGGGGGAGGGGCAGAGAAAGAGGGAGACACAGAATCAGAAACAGGCTCCAAGCTCTGAGCCATCAGCCCAGAGCCTGACGCGGGGCCCGAACTCAGGGACCGCGAGATCGTGACCTGGCTGAAGTCGGACGCTTAACCGACTGCGCCACCCAGGCGCCCCCCCCCAAGTGTTTTAACAGGGCTGAAAACACCTCAAAGGAAGAGACCATGCCTTTTGCATTTTAATATAGATCACTTAAAGATCTGGTTAAAATGCACCTTCTGATTCAGTAGTTCCGGCTGGGACCTGAGACTCTGAATTTCTAACAAGCTCCCAGGTGCTGCTGAGGCTGTGGTCGCAGACCACACTTGGAGGAGGAAGGGTTTACATCTTTCTAATTAGTTGATCAGTATGTCCAAAACAGGATTCACCCTGTATTTATTTATTCATTTATGTATGTATATTTTATTTTATTTTATTTTTTAAAGTTTATTTATTTATTTTAGAGAGACACAGAGAGAGTGAGCAGAGGAGGGGCAGAAAGAGACAGAAAGAGAGAATCCCAAGCAGGCTTCGCACTGTTAGCACGGAGCCTGATGCGGGGCTCAAACTCACAAACTGTGAGATCATGACCTGAGCTGAAACCAAGAGTTGGACACTTAACCAACTGAGCCCACCCAGGCGCCCCTGTTTTTTTTTTTTAATTAAAAAAAATAGATTTTATTTTTAGGAGACATTTTAGGTTCAGAGCAAAATTGAGCAGAAGGTAGAGAAATGTCCCCCACATCCCTTGACCCCTAGTGGCATAGTCTCCCCCATATCAACATCGTCTGCCAGAATGATACATTCATTACAGTCCACGAAACTGCGCTGCCACAGTGTCACCCGAAGTCCGTAATTTACCTCAGGGGTCACTCTTGGTGCTGTGCATTCTAAGGGCCTGGACAAATGGATAATGACATGTAGCCACCATTATAGCATCATACAGAACTGTTTAATTGCCGTAAAAATCCTCTGCGTTCTGCCTGTTCTCCCCTCCCTCCTACTAGCCCTTGGCAACCCCTGATCTTTTTACTGTCTGCATAGTCGGGCCTTTTCTAGAACGCCGTATAATTGGAATCACTTTGCAGGCCGACTCCTTTCACTTAGTAGTAAGCATTTAAGTTCCCGCCATGTCTTTTCATGGCTTGATGGCTCATTTCTTTAATTTCCTTTTAGTGCTGACTATATTTCATCGTCTGCATGGACCACCGTTCCTTTATCCATCCACCTCCTGAAGGACATCTTCGTTGCTTTCAGGAGTTTCGAGGGATGCCAAATGATACTTATTTTCTAATGCTCTTAGTTGGCAAAATAAAGGAACATGTGAGGCAGGGACTGCACACGGTTGGCAGTTTACTGTTTTATTGTTGCTTTTGTAGTGCCCTTTTTGACAGTGAACTTCCAAAGCTGCAGGCCTGGACGGTCTTGGTACTTCCGGCTCTGATTTACGCGGCGCCGCGAAGGGCCACTAGGGGGAGCCGTTTGGTAGCGCTGGACCGCTCCGGGTCCGCCAGAAGCGGTTTTTCCCCCCCTCGAAAAGTAGACCCGGTAAACAAAAGATGGCTTGCGAAATAAAATTCCCCACGCCAGATGGGGTGCCGTGCGAGTGGCGGAGATTTTCTTGCGGCCCGCGTGGTTGAGTGTGCCGCAGGAGCGTGGCAGGGCGGCAGGGAGGGCTGAGGCAGTGCTAGGATTCGCAGCCGAGCGGAGCGCGTCTGGGAACAGGAGCCCAAGTGTTTCCAAGCATCGGCGCTGAGCGTGTTTATTCATAACAAGCGAACCGAACTCCTGAATTGTTTAAAGTAAGGAGTTGAGTTGTTTAGGAGATTGCGCTGGACTCCCAGGGGTTTCCAGGATGCTGCATGCGCGCGCGCGCACACACACACACACACACACACACACACACACACACACACACACAGGTTAAATGAGAGCACTGGCTTCTGCAGGCACTGAGAAATTCTTCCCCAACAGGACAGGTGTGCCCTCTGCTTCTGGCCTGGTACCAGCCCAAAGAGCAGGCATATTTACTCGCTGTAAGCTTTTAGCTGCCTGGTATACTTTTAAGGATGCTCTGAGCGCTATACCCCCTAAGCAGACGTTTGCCACAGGGCCAGAAACTCCACCGCTGGGGATGTGTTAGAACCCCTGGTTCTAACAGCCACCTTTGTAGACCCTTTTCCCAATTCCTGCCATGGCCCCGTGTCACATCTCCTTGGTTAGTTACATCTCCTTGGTTAGTTACCTTTAAATACTTTTTTAAAAAGTTTATTTCTTGGGGCGCCTGGGTGGCGCAGTCGGCTAAGCGTCCGACTTCAGCCAGGTCACGATCTTGCGGTCCGTGGGTTCAAGCCCCGCGTCAGGCTCTGGGCTGATGGCTCAGAGCCTGGAGCCTGTTTCCGATTCTGTGTCTCCCTCTCTCTCTGCCTCTCCCCCGTTCATGCTGTGTCTCTCTCTGTCCCAAAAATAAATAAACGTCGAAAAAAAAATTAAAAAAAAATAAAGAGTTTATTTCTTTAGAGAGAGAGAGAGAGAGAAAGTGAGCACATGTCCAGGGTAGGGGCAGAGAGAGAGAGGGAGAGAGAGAATCCCAAGCAGGCTCCACACTATCCGTGTGAAGCCTGATGTGTGGCTTGAACCCACTGATGGTAAGACCATGGCTTGAACCCACTGATGGTGAGAGCACCACGAGAACCGAAGTCGAGTCCAAGGCTTAACCGACTCAGCCATCCGGGTGCCTCATAGTCTTTTTTTTTTTTTTAAGTAAGGTTATCTTAAAAAGAGATATATAGATATGAATTATAAGTGGAAAATAAGTTTCACTTGCCGTTAAGAGAAAGCACGTGTAAAAATAAATTCAACAAAGACACAACAGTATTAGTTAACTCGTGCTAGATCCTGTGGCCTCTTGAAGGTTTTAAGCCCTGAGATGTGCTCCCCTTTAAATAAGGCAATTAGCAAGTGCTAGAAAGAGGTGCTAAAGACGTTTTAGGCCCCATATGGGATCTTTTTTTCCTTGACAAAATAATCAAGAGGCCTGAAGGGGAACAGCTTTCCCCCAGTGTGATTCAGAGTTATTTAACGTCTTGTCTGTGCACAGCTAGTAATCCACCTAAAACCACCTAATATAACACTAGTTAGATTCGTTTAACACTTTGGGAACGCAGGTTTAAAGCAAAGTGATGAAAGCTTCGCTACTGGAAAGATCTCCCTCTGTTGCCCAGAAGTGAGAAGGTGGTCAATTTTTTCAAGAGAGAGGAAGCTACAGGTCTACCCTCAAAGCTGTCCGTGTTGTTAAAAATAACTCCATGGATAAACTCGAATTTAAGAGTATCTCCATCAGCTAGCACTGCGTTTCTGTTTCGGGGGTTCAATGTAAAAATAATTGAGCTGGTTTCCAGGAACTTTGACTCTTCCCTTTTCTCCTACAGCCTACATTTGACTTGCTTCTAAATCTTACTGCAAGTTTTGCAATCTGTCCTTTGTTCTGTATCCCAAGTGATGCTGCCTGAGTTGACACCGTTATCCATTGTTGTCTGATCTTGATATTGCTTTCCTGCTGATATCTCTCCGCCTTTCAGTACATCATCACAAAAAAAATGATCTTCCAGGGGTGTCTGGGTGGCTCAGTCGATTAACACATCCGACCTCTCAGGTCATGATCTCACGGTTCATGGGCTCGAGCCCTGAGCCTGGAGCCTGCTTCAGCTTCTGTGCCTCCTTCTCTCTCTGCCCCTCCCCAGCTCATGCTCTCTCTCTTTCCCTCTAAAAATAAACAAACATTTAAAAAATGATCTTCCAATAACAATGAATATTTTTCTTTTTTACTGTTATGGTGTCCCGTTTAGTGATTCCTAAGTAGTTTGCCCAAGGTCAACCCAATTTGTAAGTAGCAGAGCTGGGATCCAAACTCAATGGTCGGGTTCCAAAGGCCATAATTTTTGGACCATATCAGTCTTCTTTGCTAAAGATAGAATTTAAGCAACTGACCTTGTTTGGGGGGTGGGCGAAGGAGAAGAAAGATATTTTGTAGACTTGAAGAATCCAATATAGCCAACATTTCCCAAGTCTAAAAATGGGTATTAACTGAACCAATCAATGTCTCTGAAGCATGAAATAAATGTGCATCTTTTTGGTTGAGCTGATAGAAACATACTCAAATTGGTTCACATCATAGGTAATATTATTAACTATACACTGGGGAGAACTGACAGGTTTAGGAGGGAGGGCTAGCTTCTGGCTGGAATGAATCCAGGAGCCGGGTCTCTAGGGCTTCATCCCTGGCTCTGCCCCCCTCCACCCTGCCTCCATCTGTGGTGCTCCATTGAGCAGCTGGTCCCCTGGTGGAGACAAGGGGCCAGCCAGGTCCCCAAAGCACCATCAACCCCAAAGAAGGAGACCATTCGCTTCTTTGTTATACTTGCAAAAGTTCCAGGACTGAATCTCATTGGCCCAGCGTGGGTCATGTGACAATTACGAACCAATGGTTGTTCCAGGGGAAGGGGCTCTGCTGATTAGCCCAACCTGGATCACTTCGGGATGCCGGGAACGGAATCAGCTTCTCTGAAACAAGCGGACATAGGCTGGAGGAAGGTAGTTCTTGAAAGGGAAGTTGAGGGGCGGCTACCGGAAAAGAATGGGGAGCAGGGCGCCGGGAATAGATGCCTGGTGGGCAAAAGTGAGAGGTGCTGCGGGGCTTACTCTGTGCTTAACGATTGGCTGTGTGTCGTGTTTGATGCAGAGGCAAAGTATGTGCTCCCTCAAATAACTAATGATGGGGGGGGGGCGGGAGGGTTAAGACAGCAAAGGGGGAGCATGATTGCTACTTCGTGGTTCGCACAGAACAGTTCAACTAAGTGTAATCGCAATTCACAAGGGGAGGATCTTTGCTGGGGGGACAGGGGGGAAAATCCTTCCAGGGACTCCCTGGAGAGGGTGGGCGGGAAAGGTGAGCCACTGTCATGGGAAAGGTACTGCCACCCTCCCTTATCCCCTGAGGACACACCCTTGAGTATGTTTCATTAAATGGCAAAGGGAACATGGCAGAGGAAATAAAGGTTTCTGGAAGCCTCCAGAAAACTCTCCCTCCATCTCTTTTCTGAATTTCGCCCCATCGAGGAAGGATGTGGGTGGGTATGAAATGGCAGCATCTGGAGCCCGTGATGGGGAAAGGTGTTCCCACCATCTCCAGAGATCAGGGCAAGGGATATGTAGTTTGGATCCTGAAATACTGAGATTTCGCGGACATGGAGAAAAAAACTGAAAATAAAAATTGTGGGTTTTTTTTAATACTTTTATATCATTTTTTATTTAATTTTTTTTTAATTTACATCCCAATTAGTTAACATACAGTGCAACAATGATTTCAGGAGTAGATTCCTTAGTGCCCCTTCCCCATTTAGCCCATTCCCCCCTCCCACAACCCAATTGTGGGTTTGAAAAAAATTTTTTTAAATGTTTATTTATTTTTGAGAGAGAGAGAGAGAGAGTGAGAGATACAGAACATGAGCAGGGGATGGGCAGAGAGAGGGAGACACGGAATCCGAAGCGGGCTCCAGGCTCTGAGCTGTCAGCACAGAGCTTGACGTGGGGTTCGAACTCACAAACTGCAAGATCATGACCTGAGCCGAAGTCAGAGGCTCAACTGACCGGAGCCATCCAGGAGCCTCCAAAATTGTGTTTTAAAAGGTCACCAGCTTAAGAATCACCCAGAGTGTTTAATAAAACTCACAGAATCCCTTTGAAGCAGGAGCTGGTAAAACTTGGAAGTCTGCATTTGAAGGTAACTTGTTGGGTTGGCTTTTAGGCGCACTTACCTATGATAAAGACTGGCTCCTGAGGTCAATGGAACAGAATCTTAGGAATGTAGGACTGGATAGAGTATTAGGAATTTAGGAATTTGAGCTCCTGTAACAGCCCCTTCGCTCTCTTTCCTTCAGACTTTCCCTTCTTTTTAACTCCTGGCTTTGACGTTGATTGTATGTCTCAAAGTCTGCACACGGGCCAGTGGAAGGGTCAGAGGTGACACCGGTGTGGGGCTTGGTAAACAACAACAATCCTTCGAATTCTTGCCTTCCCCCATCTGGAGCCTTGCTTCCGCATTTTAGAATAAGAGTTCTGAGTTTCTGGTCCGTGGGATGTTTGCAGAGCTCCTGGAGGCTAGGCTTCAAACTTGGTGTTAACACGTAGCTGTGAATTTCCGTGCAGAACGCTATGGCTTGGGCATTATCTCAAGGTGGCTTCGGATCCTAAGAAATATAATCAAAACCCACCACCCTGGAGACTCCTTTTCCCAGGGACCACGCTCAGTTCAGAAAGTTTCCTTGGGAAGAATTTGGACCAACACTCTTTTTGTTTCATCTGTTAGCGAATTGGAACTCAAAAAGTCCCCGCTGCCAGCCCAGCACCTTTCCTGTGTCTTGGGAGTATAGAAATATGAAAGGAATTTGTTTTGCTGAGTAATTTTGAGTAACTTGAGCTGTGTATGTGAGGGAAAGAGAAAAATCTATCCAGCAGTTCTATGCCCTATGGCACAGACAGCATTTCTCCAACCCAGATGCCCCCCAAATTGCAATCGCGGTTACCCTAAGAACAATGGGTGGTCCAGGAAGTGGTGTGCCTGATTTTAGAAAGCCAGACTCATCACTGGGGTGCTCTTTAATAGAACTCTTTGTTGAACAATGGTTTTTGCCCCAGAATGTGATCACAGCTGTTTTATTTTAGCTAATGCAGCAATTCAAACAATTAAATCCATATTCCTCTGTGGCTATTTATTTTCACCAAGTAGTTCTCAGCGTATTGTCATGAAAGAATCCTTTGAGACTTGAAAAGTTAAAACAGAATGTGGACTTTTTCTTTCTTTTAAAATAGCCACATCTGCTTCTTCAAATTGTCTGTTCTTTGTTGATGTCTCATAAGGATGTCCATTTTTAGTCTGTTGGAGCTGAGTTCCTTTGGGAGAAGTAAGATTTTTTTTATTCAGAGCCTGTAGAGTAAGGAGTGTGGTAAATCATGATCCAGGATAAGGAGGACCTATTTCTTTTAGCAGCAAAATAATAACTTAAATCGTAGAGCTGATGTTGAAATCTTACATTGCTGCAAAACTAAACCATAAGAGATTATTTCCCGGCTGTAACGTCGTATACGAACAAAAGATTTGATGTAATTGATTGTATGACTTTCTTCTCTTTTCTTGTCATTATGTCTTGCATAATTACTTTATCCAATCATTCAACAAATATTTATTGA
The DNA here is from genome assembly GCF_018350175.1 of Felis catus. Lineage (NCBI taxonomy): Eukaryota > Metazoa > Chordata > Mammalia > Carnivora > Felidae > Felis > Felis catus. The sequence goes on along the minus strand of NC_058382.1, from coordinate 51,663,798 downwards.
GCTGCTACTATGTGTCAAGAGGGACACAGTTCTTGACCTTGTTCACTTTATATATTTCGGGAAAGAGAGGTGATGAGCAAGCATTAGAGATGAATAGAAGAGGGGCTTCTGGGTGGCTCATTGTGTTAAGTGTTCGACTTTGGCTCAGGTCATGATGTTGTGGTTCGTGGGTTCGAGCCCCACGTTGGCTCTGTGCTGACAGCTCAGAGCCTGGATCCTGCTTCGGATTCTGTGTCTCCCTCTCTTTCTGCCTGTCTCCTGCTCGTGCTCTGTCTCTCAACCATAAATAAATGTTAAAAAAAAAATTGAGAAATGAATTGAACAGATTGTGGTGCATGCTAGGAAGAAAATAATTGAGGGGCTAAAATGGAAAGTAATTACTTTGATTAAAAAATATAGTCAAAGAAGCCCATGGAGGGGAGGGGCAGAGAGAGAGTTGGAGAGAGAAGCTCAGTACTGATGGTGTGGAGCCCGATGCGGAGCTCAAGGCGCACCCTTTGTGGGGCTTGAACTCACGAGTTGTAAGATGGTGATCTGAGCTGAAATCAACAGTCAGATGCTTAACCCGCTGAGCCCCCCAGGCGCCCCCAAGGCAAGATGATTCTTAAAGCAAGTTGTACTTTCACATGAAAAGGACAACAGCATAGCAGGCAGAGGGAGTTGTCCTCTGTGATGGAGCTTGGTGTGTTTCCAGAACTATGGGGTGCGTGACAAGGCTGGAAATTGGTGAGTGGGGTGAGTGTGGTTGGAAACGGTTACTGTTGCTCTCACCTTCCTGAAACGCGCGTCCATTGTTTATTCTGAAATTACATTGGCAAAGTCACTGCCATCCTGCTTGCCTGGGGGTAAGGTGTGCCCCTTTCAACAAAACCTAGGACGGGCTGTGCGGAGATCCTGGGTGGGTGTGGTGTTGTGGACTTAATGTTTATGTCTTCCCCAAATTCATGGGTTGAAGCCCAAATGTGCAATATGATAGTATTTGCAGGGGGAGGGGTTTGGGAGGTAATTAGGTCATGGGGATAGAGCCCCCATGAATGGGATTCATCCCCTTGTAAGAAGAGCCAGGAGAGAGATGATCTCTCTGTCTCTCCCTCTCCCTCTCTCATGCGAGGGTAGTGCGAGGTGCTGGGCACTGTATAAACTAGGAAAAGCGCCTTCCCCCAAAACCTGACTGCTCTGGCACCCCGATCTCAGACTTCAGCCTTCAGAAGTGTGTGAAAGAAATGCCTGTTGTTTTAACCCCCGGTCCGTGCAGTTCTGCGGTAGCAGCCCGAGCTAAGGCATAGGAGAAAAAAGCACTGGGGCTCTTTAAGAAGGGAAAAGATTGAATGCACCTGTTAGTTTCTGCTTCGCAGTAATGAGAACAGCCACCGAGGGACCGGGACCAAGGGACCGCATGGAGCCAGAAGCTGGCCGAGACGCTGGAGGAACGAATCCAGCCCTTTGGGCTACACAGGAACCTGTATCAGGGAAACCCGACAGTTTTGCACAGTTTATTATTCTTCTATCGATTGCCTTTTTTTGCTGACTTTTAAACAGAAAGAGAAATGACCCAACTCTGTCAGCCAGCCCCCACTGAACTAAAGGGACGTTTAAATAAATCAAAATACAGGCTCCCGCTTAGTTCCCTCGCAAGGTGCGGGCTCAGGAATAAAGGTGTGATCCTGACGGCAGTGCGGCAGGGATCCGAGAGAAGAGGAGGGCAGAGGGGGAGAATGCAGTCTACTTGGTCAAATTTTCTCCTCCTCTTCTTCACATGAGTTGGTTATTAATACCTGTGGTTTATGAAGATGATCTAAAAATACTGGGATCGGGCTTCATGCTGCCCGTTAGATTCATTTTCACCGAGCCCCTATTCTGTGCGAAGGCCTGTGGTAGCGGTCTTTGATGTGATGGGTATGAACATGAACTATGTATTGAGTCTCTTGAAATGTCAGGGATGCTCACCAGTGTAGAAATAACTGCCGTGATCGCTCAAAGCAGGGAGAGATTCTTTCTGGAGGGAGGAATTTGGAATGGTTTTACGAAGGAGGAGTCGTTTAAGTCAGGCTCGGAATTCCCGGTGGGGTTCGGTAGACGGGTACGCGGCAGAGAGGAGACTCGGAGGGAGGGAATGTTGTCATGGACAGGACAGTGGGACCCACTGCTGGGGTTCTCAGGTGTTGCCTGGCGAGCCTGTTACAAATGAAACTGGTCAAGATCCATCCTGAGAGATTCTGATTAACAAGGCCAAAGGTGGGGCCCGGGAATCTGAATCCTAAGGGCACATCAGTTAAACCTGATGCAGAGGGTCCAGGACCGCCCTTGGAGGGATGCTGGTCTCGAGGAGAGAAGGCAGTCTCGGAGGTAGGAATATTTGTTGAAGGGCATCAGTGTGGGGTAAACTGGGAATTGTTGCGGGGGCCACGCACGGACACAGTCTTCCATGCCAGGTGCTTTGTTTTTCCGCATCGTTACCATGTTTTGGTCAGTCCCCGTGAACTAGATCATCAAAAGAATGTGAAGGGAAAGTTATGTTAGCCCCATCTCAGATGAAAGCGCTCAACCTAAAATGAGTGTAAGTGAGGTGTTCAAGTTTCCCCACAGGGTGAATGGCCACGCCGGGCTTCAAACCCGGTAGGTACTGGGGAGAGGGGTCAATGTGATTTGGAGCGGTGACTGACTGCACGATGAATGAGAAGAAACCAGTGGTGGGGAGCCTACTGAGGCAGTGCAGACAAGGGTCAGGTGCCGAAGATCTGCCTAGAGCAAGAGAGGGGAGACGCTGCAGGAAGCCTTAGAACGTTTGTGAGGTCGTCAGGGGTCAGTGGACCAACCACCCTTCTCAGCCTCTTAGGATTTCCACAAGGTGGCCGAGGGCTTGAACAGCCACTTTGGCAAACCTTTCCCTTTGGGACTCCGAGTACTTGGATGTTGTGACCACTGTTTGCGAGGTACTGACTCCCAAGTCTCTCTGATCCACAGCGGGGCGGCAATGCTGAAATCAGACTTCCTGGGTTCAAATCCTGACACCCCACTGCCTGCCTGAATGACCTTGGGCTGGTGTATTTAATCTCTCAGGGCCCCAGTTTTCTCACCTTTAAAATGGACAGATAACATCAGCATCTTGAAACAACTGATACGGGGTTTCAATGGAATAATGCGTGTGATAGGCTTTGAACCCCTTCTGGCACAAAGGAAAACCCCCTCAATATTAGGATGTGCTAATATTGCTACTATTTTTGTCATTCTTTTTTTTTTTTTCAGTTCCTAAGCCCTATGACACTCGGACATGCCTCTTGTCAACTTTACAAGCCACAGGCTTAGTCGGTCACCTCTGAGAAGAGTTCCTGTATCAAGGGTCTGTCTTTTGAGGGAAAAGACAATGGACAGCGATCGAGGAGAAATTCATTTTCTGATTAATTTTGTTACTTTGCAGCGTCTGAGGAGTATGAAGGACGCTGGCAGTTCAATCCTAGAAGAACACTGGGTATGTTGCAATCACATCAACCTTGGCCGTTCCAGTGACAACGAGAAGCTCCATCACGGGTCACAGGTAGGATTTCCTTGTTATAATGTGAGCAAAACGTTGCTAAAGAGAAGGGAGTACTTTCTGTCCTTAATGCTTCTTCCTGGAGATGGTTCCGTGGCTGTTACGGAGGTAATTATATGTATAATTCATATTAGTTCGATGACTAGGATTGATATACCTACCCCCTGCCACATACTGGGCCATGCTGCAAATCTATATCATAGACTCTCTCCTCTTTAGCCTTGTCATTCATTCATTCATTCATTCATTCATTCATTCATTCATTTTGTTTTTTAAGTAGGCTCCATGCCCAGTGTGGAGTCCAATGCAGGGCTTGAACTCATGATCCTGAGGTCAAGACCTGAGCTGAGCTCAAAAGTCGGATGCTTAATCGACTGAGCCACCCAGGCGCCCCAGCCTTTACATTTATTTAGAATGGAGGCCGTCGACTCTATACATCATGGCAATCCTAGGGAGGCTGACCCAAAGAAAATTAGCTGAATTCTTTAAAGAGTGGATTTGCAGGGTGAGGCAGGTGGTGCTGCGTTAGGATTCTCAAAGAAAGCTGAACGTAAGGTGGGAGCGAAATATGAGACTGAGCCACTTACTTAGAACTTGGGGAAGAATAGTCCAGGTGGAAAAAAAAATGGGTACAAAAACCCTGAGCCCAAAGCCAGGACAGACTCAACACATTTGAGGAACTGGAAGGGGTCCTGCTTGCTTGTGTGTGGGAAGGAAAGAACACGAAGGTGGGAGGGAGTCGAGAAATATCAGAAGCCAGAGTATACAGGGCTTTGAAGGCCATGGTTCCATTTTGAGTACAATGGAAGCTATGGAACATTTTCAAGCAGGGTTGTGAGATATTCTGACTTACATTAAAAATATCTCTGGGGGCGCCTGGGTGGCGCAGTCGGTTGGGCGTCCGACTTCAGCCAGGTCACGATCTCGCGGTCTGTGAGTTCGAGCCCCGCGTCGGGCTCTGGGCTGATGGCTCGGAGCCTGGAGCCTGTTTCCGATTCTGTGTCTCCCTCTCTCTCTGCCCCTTGCCCGTTCATGCTCTGTCTCTCTCTGTCCCCAAAATAAATAAACGTTGAAAAAAAAATTTTATTTAAAAAAAAAAAAAAAGAAAGAAAAATATCTCTGGAATCAGGTAGAGAAGAGATTATATACAGAAGTATAGGCGTGGAATCAGCTATTGCTGCCACATAGTGGGATAGTGTAGATCTTCAACGAATTTTGAAAAAATTGTACATAATTTGTTTCCCCTTGGGTGCTTGAGTTGAAGAAAATTGTGGAGTGTTCTGAATTTAGTAGTTGAAAATAAGTCATTGCAACTACTGGAGAGTGAAAGACTCTTCTTGGCATTTCTGGACATGGTTGCCGAATTCTTTTTTTTTTTTCCTTAATGTTTATGTTGAGACGGGGGGAGGGGAGAGGCAGAGAGAGAGAGGGAGAGAGAAAGTCTCAAGCAAGCTGTGCTCTGTCCGTGCAGAGCCCAATGCAGGGCTTGGACGCACGAACCGTGAGATCATGACCTGAGCCCAAATCAAGAGTCAGACGCTTAACCGACTGAGCCACCCAGGTGCTCCGGTTACAGACTTCTAAAGATAAGCTTAGTGTCATCAGCCCTGATACCTACCTGTGGCAGTGGAAGCCTCTCCACAGCTCGGTCTTTGCAATCTTCGAGTGCCATGGGACAGTTCCAGAGCACGGTGAAGAAAATGAGACTCTGGCCTCTTAAAGAAAGGAGCCTTCTGTCAGTGGAAGCCATTTATTAAAAAATAATTAACCCAGAGGTAGAAGAGTGAAGAGTATAGTCGAAGTGGGTGTGGGAACCTGGAGAAAAAGGTCTTTCGTGCCATGGTTCCCAGAAGGCACTGGACCAGGTGCCGGGGGAGGTGAGGACAGCAGGGCACATGCTTCTTCGGGACAGTTGGATCCGTCTTGTGCTAGACTGGAGTGATGGACATGACCCACCCCAAGGAGCCTACTCAGCATCAGGCAGGGCCTATGCTAATTTGGAAACTTCTGACACTCCTAGAGTAAATTGCAAGTCAATTTGGCCAAGGGCAAATTACTGCCAGTGGTGAAATCATTTTGCAGAATTTTCCTTGCTGACCCAAATCCTACAACTAAAGGAAATAAGTGAAATTTAAGCAGAATATTGGACTCCCAGAGAGAAAGTCCTAAGGTAGAAAATGAACACCAACTTACAAAACCTTAGCCCTTTTCAGAAACCCATGGAATTAATGAAATCCAGCTCTCTCTCCCCAGTTGACCCCAGTTTTCCTTTTTTTTTTTTTTTTTTTTTTTTTTAATTCCAGACCTGGGGCTGAGAACTAGGTTTTTAAAAGTGTATCTGAGCCTGCTTCAGAGTCATTTCACTCCTGTTGCCCACAGGCAAAGAAACTATGGTCAGTGGTGGGAGTTAGAAGATTATCGTTGAACTCAGAACTGGGAAGAATGTGTTAGTAATCATACCTGGCCCACAATGGAAGAGTGAGACAATAGTACTAATCACATGATGTTACCGTTTACTGAGCATATACTATGTGCCACACGAAGTGCTTTATATGCATTATCTTCTTTGGGTCACAGCACAGCTTTTTTTTTAGAGACGAAGAAACAAAATCAAGGAAGGGTTAAAGTCTCCCGCCAGAAGTCACCCAATTATTCTGCTTCGGTATCCTTGGAGTGGGGCAGGGGTTGGGAAACAGAGACAGCACATTTGAGAGAATGAATGAAGGAATGAATTTGATTAAGTTCAAGAAATGTTTTGAAAAAGTCACTATGTGCTAGGCATAGCGTGTGGCATTTTTGGGTAAACAAGGACCAATATGATCTAGATTATGTCTGGGAGATCCTTCCAGACTAATAGGAACACTTTAAGCAGATGCTTTGTAATTTATAAAGTGGGACATTTAGAAAGCTCCCCCCAAATGTGGTGGAAACATTTGGTTGCATTTTCTAGGTGGAAATAGATTTACAAAAGGCTTCCCGCGTCGAGTGGCGGTTCAACCGAGCATTGAAGGAGCATGTGGGAAGAGATCGGGGATCAAGAAGGATTCTAAGCTGGGGCATGGATTGATGGTTTACCCCAGGATACGAGGAATTCACTAGGGCTCTCTCTAGAAGGAGGTGATCTGGAAAGTATCAAGAATTATCTGGTAACTAGAAACCAAGGGACTTGGTGTTAAGAGAAAGAATGAAGGTCAGAGGCCGGAGAAACACCCGGGAGAATAGTAGCAAGAGCCCGGATTGGGGGGCCGGGAGGGGAAGGAAAGGGGCAGGCAGCTGGGAGAACGTCTTTAGAGGTAGAATCCATTAGTCAGGAGTAGGGGAGCTGACAGCGAGGACAGCTCCAATGATGTTGTTTGGACTTTGAAACTGATGAACCTGGAAGATGGTGGTGCCATGAATGATGGTCAGGAGACAGTTTGGGGCCCTGGAATCTGGCGCCCGGAAAGAGAAAGGAATGAAAATTTGATCATGGATTCACCCTCTATATGGACTCACGAAAAATACTTTTCTTTTTTTCCCATTGTGGGAAAGAAATCTGGGGGCTTGCCATTGTGGGTTCTAGCAATCTGTGTGGTCAGCTAGCCAGTGTTAACTACGACAGGTGTTTTTCGAGCGCTGCCTACTCAGTCTGTGATGCTGGGGCACAGCGATGAACGAGACCCGTTCAGTCCTTGCCCTCATGGGACCGATGTTTCCGTGGAGAGACGGGCATCCTATGTATGATTGCACATGTAATTAGCAAATCGACAATGGTGGCGAGCACCTTGAAGGAAGACCGTTAACCTGAACTTGACCCTAGGCCAGGCTCCTGTGAGAAACGAAATTCAAGTGGATACCTGAATGATAAGTAGGTCGGTCCTGGCTCACAGATTGTGATCTTGAATGCTCTGTTTCCTCGTAACTGGAATAAAAGTGGGAAGGGATGTGGACACTTCAGGCTGCTTGGACCTGTAAACTCTGACTTTTGATGGACTTCTTGATGCAGGTATGAAAGATACCTCACCGATGGGAGGTGTTGACCACCTGCAACTTGTCAATATCGACTCTTCCTTCTGCTGACTTCACCAACTAACTGCCTTGTTGGCCTTAGGTTGTCTGGGTTATTCTTAAATTATATTCTGAAAATGTGCTTCATTTTCTCCAAAGCGATGGCTTGGGGGAGGCCAGAAATGATGCTGTGGTAAGAGAATGACACTGGAATGTAGAGTTGAGGGCTCAGACTCTGGCTGGAGATCACTCAGCCTGCCCACAAATCTAAAAATGCACAGTTTGACTGTAATGCTGGAAAATATCTCCTAATGTTTTGGCTTCTGCCAACAGAAAAGAGAAAGTTAAAATCATGGATGGCAGCAATATTATTAATTCAGGAATCTTAGCACTCCACACTGCTCATCTTGCACTAATGATTTTTTTTTTTTTTTTAAATCATTTCACTGTGAATTTGTCCCGGCCAACACGCAGGTTGTTGAGAACAGAGAAGGAAGAGGGAAGGGAGGAGGCAGAACTGTAGATGCAGGACCCGGGGGGGACGATTCTGAAATGCCATTGTTCTGGGAGTCAAGGCTGAAACGGAGTTGAAGGCGTGTCTGTTGGTGCCACTTGTGTCATTTTTCATTGCATGTCGCCATGTTGATTTGCTTGTTGGATCCTTTTCCTGGTATGTAGGAGCTGATGCCAAGGTTGATCCGAGGGACTTGGAATTAGGCTGAGCTTTTCATCACCATGATCCAAGCATCTCAGCTGCCTTCAGTTTTTTTTTTTATTGTAAAACTCACATTTTTGCCTGTGTAGATAAATTGGGCCCCCAAGGGGATTTTCAGTCTAGTGTAAACCCATCAAAATACCAGCCACTGGGGAGGAAGGATGATATTTTCTGTCATAGAAGTGTGAGACAGAACTGCTGACATCTTCGAGGTTGCCCTGTCACTGTGAGTTCTTTTTATAGATGACTTTTGTCTTCATTTGAAAATATTACCTGAGCAGCCGCTGTTATGGGTTGGGCATAGCGGGCAATGCCAGGATGAGTAAACATGGCTTTCTCCCAAGACTCTGAGCTTCTTGAGGGCAGGAAGTAAGACAGACATAAAGCACTGCATTATGAGGTTGAAATGTGGGCGTTACTACACTGCCAGAAAACCTTTATTGATGACCTATCACTGGCAAGTACTATGCTGTGATCAGTTCTCAGAACCTCAGAGTTGTGAGCAGAGAAATGGTATTAAAGTCCTCTGGGGCTGGAGTGAGTGAGAATTCACTTCTGGCCAGAGAAGTGGAGAAGGTTCCTTGGAGGTGGTGCTATTGAGCTGGCTCTCGAGGAATGGAAAAGGTTTTTATAGATATGGATGGGGTGGGTGATTTGAAGTCGGGCAGCTGGCCTGAGTAAGAATGAGGAGGCGTAAGCATTCTTATTTGGCAAAGGATACACATCTGCTGTGGCTAGGATGAACCTTTACATAGAGCAGTGGGTCATATGTGTTCTAGGCATTATGTTTTATTAAAACATAATATAAATCTAAAAACACATACGAATCCTATGTCCAGGTCAAGGGATTCTCATAAACTAGATGCACCCATGTAATCAACATCCAGATTGAGCAACCAAACATTCTAAGCCTCTCCAGAAGCCTTCCTCGCTCGGCTTCCACTCGCTGCCCTCAAGATAACCTCTCTCTTGACTTCTAATGGCGTAGGTTAGTTCTGCTCGTTTTTGGATATTATCGAAGTGGGATTACTTTCCACAGTTACAAGGAAGTTTCGCGCTTCCTTGCTCTGTTTCACATTCGTGAGATGCATCCTGTTGTCGTGTGCAGCTGCCTGTTCACGTGTATGGCTCTGCGGTATTCTACTGTGACTACGCCACAACGTGTCTATGCATTGCGCTCTTGTTGGGATTTAGGTGGGTTTCCACTTTGGGGGAAATTATGACTCTGCTTCCGTGACCATTCCTGTATAATGTCTGCTGATGAACGCATTGTGGCATTTCTGTAGAGTATGTATCTAGGAACAGGACTTCTGGATTGCAGGACCGAAAATCCCCTTTTAATGAACAAAAATATTCACCTCATATGATTCTAATTATGCTCTTAATGTTCCTAGGTTGGGCAACACATAATGATAAATATCTACCGTGAATTCTGTAACACTTTGTGAATCCATGGGTATATCATCAATCACAGAAATATCTTGGTACGTGCGTGATGTATTTTGTCTGCAGACAAGGTTTGATGGGCGTATATGGACACACAGATGCCTCGCGATACCTCTGAGTCCGCAATCAGGAGCCACCGATTTAGGTGAATGGTGGCGTGTGAGGCCAAGGAACAATCATCGATTTAGTTCACAGACATTTCTGAAGTCTCAGGCCAAGGCTCTGACCGGGGAAATCTAGTGGGGTTTTTTTTTCCCTCTCTTTTCGTTTTGCCTGAGAAACACACATATTTCCCGAGCTGTAATACAACTAGTGCCTTATGAGGAAGAGAGTATGGCCAAGGGGAATGACGATGACTTTTGAAGGGGAATCTGGGCTTTAGCTGCTATCTGCCCCTTGGGAGTTATGTGAATCAGCTAAGTGAACAGCCTCAATATCCTTATCTGTAAAGGGGAAATGGGAATACCTATCTAGGCTAGGGACCATGAAAATCAAGTAAGATCATGTATGCCAAACATCCAACACTGTGTCCTCTTACTGAACGGTAACTGCCGCCATTTTCATCGTCTTTTCTTACCCGTGTCTTCTCCTGGGGGTTATGTTCTTTTTTGGGGCGTGTGGTACGTTGGTCTTGGCTCGTAATGTCTCTCCCACTTGCAATTAGTCCCGTAACTAAGGTAAAATAGTTTGCTTGCTCAACTCCTTGGACCCCAGGCATCTTTCTCTGTGAGATCTTTAAACAAAGATCTCGTGTCTGTGATCCCTTGCATCAGCCCTGTTGGTGGACAGAACAAATTTGATAAGTTCCCTTTAGCCAGCATGGTCTGTCATGTGTTCCCCATGTCTTTAAACAATTTTCCTTCATGTTTTAATCCAGAGAAAAGAGCTGAAGGATTTTTTTTTTAGTCTTGTGACAGGCTTTTGATGGAGTCATTGTTGGTCAAAGGGGATCTTTCCATCAGCCTCTTAAAGCATGTAGGAGACCTCCTTCGTAATTTCCAGACGGTGCTTTGTAGGGATAGGAGCATGTGTGGAGTAGTCAGGATGTTTATGGGGAAGGAGCTTGGCCAAAGGCCTCAGAGATGGAAACGTCCAGAAGAGTTAATAACTTCCATTAGTAGGAGCTCTCACAGCTCCGTGAGAGGTCAAGGAAAATGGAGAACAACATCTTCAGACAGACTCTCCCCCCCGCTTCAGAGCTAGATCTGGTTTCGGATCTTAAGCAAGGAGAGAGTCACATGGTCTGGTCACTTGTCTAGGATTGAGGTCAGGCCACAGGACAGTGGGAAGTTTTCTGGCAACGGGCGTGACAAGGGCTGAGGATCAAGAAGGCAATTAAGGAGGCGTGACAGGTCACACCCTCCTAGGGCACAAGAGTAATACTTCTGGGAACGGATTTTTAGGCAAACGTGACTTCTGATGAGGAGCAGTGAGATGCACTTGTGTTTCAAAGCACACGATCCCTGGTCCAGCCAGTTCTTAAAATACTCAGAGCCGAGCAGATGGACTCGAACAACTTATTAATCTATTTGTAATGCCTTCCCGGACTATCGTCCAACTGGCCTTCGACATCCTCGGTCTCCTTTAAGGTGAAAGGGAAGAGTGTTTTTTCTCCTTTCGTTGGTTATTCCCCCTCCTCGCTCTGTAAGGCCAGGTTTCCCGAAATCCCCACGGACTCCCTCCTTTGGTGAAAGTATAAGCTCCTCCTGTGCGATTTCAAGCTTCGGCGTCCCCCCCACCCCCGCCCGTCCTAGCATGCAGGGGGATGCCTTTCTTTAAAAGAATGATCAGAAAATGCATTTCTGCCTGCTTTGTGCCAACTAGTATTTTTCAAGAGACACATATTCACATGTCGTTATAATTTCACCATTTGGAAATTAAAGAGGAAAAGAAGTTGCCGAAGAAAACGTGTTAGATTTTACCGAGCCCCAAATATCTGGAAAACAGTTTGAGGTCCTTGGCCAAAGTCAGAGCTCTGGCTCGCTTTTCATACCCCGGCTATCGACAGCTAATTTCTTGAGCAAATTTATTCACTGTTTTTGAAAAAAAAAAAAAAATTGGCTGCCTGGAGCCACCTCAGATGTGCAGCCTGTTCAGAAATTCCTGAGTTCAACTTTCTTAGGCATTTCTGTTTCCTTCTTAGCTCTCAAAGAACATTCTAGCAACGTGACATATTATTTGTCTGCGACCTTTCACCAGAGGGCACAAAGATGGAGAAGCCTGCTTACTTTCTGGAGATAAGGAAAAATATTTTATTTCTAACAGCCTTCTTCGTCCAAAAAAAAAAATTTTTTTTTAAGGTCAGAAGGAAGAAAAATCTTAAACTTTTTTGATTTTGACAGTAGTATTTAGCTGCTTGTCTCAGGAGGAAATGTTTATGTCTGCTTCAAACTTGGCATCTGGAGCTTGAATCTGATTTCATTTATCAAAACCAAATCATTAGCACAGAGGATTTTTAAGGCAGTTGAAAAATACTCTGTGTGCTATTATGACGATTATACATTTGTCTAAACACAATAGAAGGTGAACCAACACCAAGAGTGAACCCTAACGTAAACTATGGACTTTCGGTGATAATGACATGTCAGTATAGGTTTGCTGATTTTAACAAATGAACCCTTGTTGGGGGGGTGGATATTCATTAAAGGGGAGGCCATGCATGTACTGGGGCAGGAGATGTGTGGAAACCTTTGTACCTTCCCCGCAATTTTTCTGTGAACCTGAAACTGCTCTAAGAAATTAAGTCTTAAAAAATGATCTATTTAGTTTGAACTAGACCTTAAATCTAGATCATTATTCCTAACTTGCTTCATGAGCAACTCTTTGCTTGCATTTCCCAAAAGCAGGCCTTGAGATAGGAACCATTGGGAAGGTGATCCCGGGAAGCAGAGGTGAGTAGGTAGGGTTAGGTGCGGGGAAGGGAGATAGCCAGTAAGCGGGAGTTGCCCATAAGCAGATCTTCAAAGTGGGCCACAGGGCGCGCTCCCACTGGAGACCCTCTGAGAATCCTTCTGGAGTCCACCCACGTTGGGGGCTGGGAGACTGGAATATTTATGTACCAAGTCTTACTGTTCCCCTGAACCTGGGCTGCACCCAGAACAAGCGTCCATGGGGCCAGAGGAAGTTCCTAGATGTTTCGGGAGCATAGATACCCTGGGGGTGAGAAGCTGTCAGCATGCTGGAGATAGCCCAGGTCAAGGGAGCCCAGGTGTGTCAAAGGAGTCAGGGAGGCACTGGCAGACCATGCTTCATGACCTTCGGCAAAATACATCATGTCCCGAGGCCCTATTTTCTCCTCCTTCGCAGGAAGGAATAGGAATTTCCAAACTGGGTCCCCTGGCTGACAGATGTTCCTTCCAAAAACAGCTCCTTGGCCAAATAAATCCAAGTATGAGGTTAAACAATATGTATTTTTTTAAACTGCAGGGCATCCTCGAGCCTTTAATAATCAAAGAGTGGGTGAGCACGGGGGGCGTTTCTAAGGTAGTTGATCATGGACATCTCCCCCCCATTATTATTTTTTCAGGTGACATCTGTTAATGTCTTGAAGACAAAATGGTCTGTGGTGTGGGGTTTGGGATATGCTACGCCAGATGGTTGCTCTAGTACAGCTCGGCTCTGTGGCTGAGTAAACAGTAATCCCAGGAGCTTCCCAGGAGGTGTGGAGGGCTGGAAACCAAAGGGTTCTAGGCTCCACGTTCCTGTTTTCACCACTTTTATCTGTTGGAGCCCCGAGTCCGTTTTCTTTTGGTGAGAGCTTTCTGGAACTAAGAACATCAGTGTATTTAGGAGAAGGTGCTGGGAAGTCATATTGTAGATATGGCAGAGGCACGTGTAGGGGCAGAGGGACAAGGGGCTGTGCAGGGCTCCTCCGTGGCTTTGGCACAGGTGTTCTCAACTCTCGTCACATCTGAGAATCACCTGAAGAGTTTGTGACATGTGGCCTGTGCTCAAGACTCCCTCCCCGAGAGACCGATCCAGAAGGTCTAAGATCCAGCCCAGACATGGGCATTTTTGAAAAGCTTCCCAGATTTTCTCATGGGTAGTGAGAGTAGAGACCTACTTTCTCTGAAAAGGAGTTTGTTTGTTTTTTTCTTTAGTGTCTCTGAAGGTTGTCAGAGAATATTCTAGGCCAGAAATTATTTAAATTTTGATAAAAAAGACTCCCAAGATGTGGTCAGAGGGAGAAGGGAATTAACGTTCACGCAGAAGGCCTTGTGTGTCTACCCTCTTACTCAACACACACGGGCACACACATGCACATGCGCGCACACACACACATTCTCACAGTCCTATAAAGTAGGATATTTTGAAACTGATTTACTCACAAGGACTCTGTGTAGATTCCTATTGCTGCTGTAACGAATTATCACAAACTTGATGGCTTAAAATAACACATCTTTACCATTTTGCAGTTCTGAGGGTCACAAGTCCCAAATCGGTCCAGGTAACGTCAAGGTATTGGCAGGGCTGTTCCTTCTGGGTGCTCTAGGAGAACCTGTCTCCTTGCCTCTCCCAGCCCCTACAGGAGCTGTGTGCATTCCTCGGCCGTGGCCACATCTTGCATCTTCAAAGCCAGTCATGTCCGGCTGAATCTTCTCATGCTATCATCTGTTCTTCTCTGTCCCTTGTCCCCACTTAAGGACTCTTGCGATTATTTCAGGCTGACCTGGAAAATCCAAGACAATCCCCCTATTTTAAGGTCAGCTGCTTGGCTATCTTAATTCCCTTTTGCCAGGAAGCCTTGCATGTATCTCAGGTTCCAGGCACTGGCATGTGAACATCATAGTGGGGGCCATTCTCCAGCCAACTGCAGATGCTGAGGCTCATGCTCCATGTTTGAAGCTGGGATGATTGTCAGAGATCAAGTCCCAGCACTACGGAAGAGGGTTTCCCCATTTGCTTCGTGGTTACTTCCACAAACGTTTCTCGGTGTATTTGTCAGAACACATTATGTTGACACGGTGGGCAAGTCTTTTAGTCTTTCTGATGTGACATCCGCTCACTGTTCTGCCCATCTCACTGGGATGATGCCAGAGCACAATACGTATGGAAACCTACTTCATAAGTCATGAAACACCAAACCCCTCTAAGAGATGATTGTCGGCACAGATCGCTCCAGTAGGGGAACCAGAATACAATTTCTGCCTCGTTCATTCAGTGCGCCACCAGCCCATGAGCCTATCGAAGGTACGGCCTGGGTCTTATTTACGTTTCTGTCCCAGATCCCAACCAGTTCCAACATTCAGTACTTGTTGCTGAATCGAGGAATGTGTGTGAAGATGAATAGATCACTGGGATCTGAGGGGAATACACTAATAAATGAAATGAAATTTCATGACTTGGGGCATTAAAGATTTGGTAGGGGAAACAAACATGTAAGTAACAGAGTAGAATGTAGTAGGAGTTACAGAAAAGCAGAAGCAGACAGTGTTGGAGTTTCCAAAGGTGGAGAAGTCAACACTGGGTTGAGGAAATCAGGCAACACTTAATGGACACTGTGACATTAAATGACAGAATTTTATTTATTTATTTATTTATTTATTTATTTATTTATTTAAAAAAAAATTTTTTTTAACGTTTATTTATTTTTGAGACAGAGAGAGACAGAGCATGAATGGGGGAGGGCCAGAAAGAGAGGGAGACACAGAGTCTGAAACAGGCTCCGGGCTCTGAGTTGTCAGCACACAGCCTGACGCGGGGCTCGAACTCACGGACCACGAGATCATGACCTGAGCCGAAGTCGGACGCTTAACCGACTGAACCATCCAGGCGCCCCTAAATGACAGAATTTTAAATTCGTGGAACTCGTGCTGCTACTCCCCAAGGCTGATCCCAAGGCAGACATAACTAATCAATCTTGCACTCTTTTCCCTAAGCCAGTGATTAGGACCCAGTTACCCATTGTTTAAAATTGACAAGCAGCTGGAATCCAATTTATTCTATTGGGTTACAGGTAGGATTTCTTTACTGGTAATTCAGCAAATAAACTTTGCCCGAAACTCACTTATAGCAAAGTATTATCCTAAGGTCCCATTGGGCACCCACAGCAAAGCAGCTCACTATTTTTAGATTTCCCTGGATGAACATTCCCAGCAGCACAGAGCTTTCTTTATGTCTAAGCACAAATTGTGTTCTGATTGAGAGCCAAGGTTGGGAAGGCTCTGTCTACACCCGTGACTATGTAATTTAAGGGTCTGTTGTTGACCCTGCTGGTAAGAAGCATGCACTTGAAAGTACACTGACATCTGAGTAACCACAGCCTGAAACAATAGCCCGCTTGTGAATCTGTTTGCACATCATTGCTCACTGCTATGTCCTAAAATCTTGGTGACAATATGATGAGGTGTGTTCCCGAGTTTGCCCAGGGACACCTCGTGTGTTCTCACCCACAGCATGCTGAGGAAAGGGTTCCTCAGACAGAAGCTCTGAGGTCCAGAATAGAGGGTGTGATGGGAGAGTCACCCTGGAGGGTGACAGGGTCTTATCCCCTGTTCAGGAAAGGTCTTAATCCTCAGCCCCTGGGCAAGGACTTGTGCCATTACACATGACTCACTTGGTCACGAGTGCATGGCAAAACAAAGGATCGGATTATGCAGATTTCTTTAGAAGTGTCTTCTTTGTGCTCTGAAAAATGTCATTTACTTTAAAAAGCTTTTGATAAAGGGGCCTCTGGGTGGTTCAGTTGGTTAAGTGTCCAACTCTTGATTTCGGCTCAGGTCATGATCTCAGTTCATGAGCTCGAGCCCCACCCTGGGCTCTGTCCTGATAGTGTGGAGCCTGCTTGGGATTCTTTCTCTCCCTCTCTCTCTCTGTCCCTTCCATGCTCTCTCTCTCTCAAAAAAATAAATAAGTCAACTTTAAAACAAACGTTCAGTAGAAGTGTGCAGAAACCTGTGGTCCAAAATATTAAAAAAAAAAAAACAACCCAAATTGTGAATATTTACAACTTTTAAAAGTGGAAAGTATTAAAGAAATGTATTTCACCTTCATCATCCTTGATAATAATTTTTTGTGTGTCACTGCACATATACAGTATTGTTTATTGGATTGATGGGCACTTATTGGGAAGATAATCTTCACTCCCAGAGAAAGGAGAAGAGTATTCTGAACTGTATCCATGGGCTCCAAAATAGGAGAATGGTCTGTCTTTTAAAAAAAAAAAATCCATTTTTCTGTTTCTCTGCAGGAATTGGATCAATAATGGCCAAGTGATCGCCTCGTATTTTCACTTGACAGCCAGTTGGTGGGAGCTTTGAGCTGGTTCTCCATGTAGGGAAAGTGTAGTGAGAAATCCTAGCTGGAAGTTTCGTGTACGGATTCCAGCTGATTTAAACAGAAGAGGAGTTTTAGTAAAAAGGGTATTTTTGGGGGCTGACAACCAGGCAGGCTCAGATTTACAAAGCCAGAGGTGAAGATCAAAATCATACCCTAGGTCTAGTCTGGTAGAAATTCTCAAAAAAAGGCCCTGAATGTTTTTGGATGTAGAGCCCTGTAGTCGTGCCCTGGGAGCTCTGGTCCCACTTTTGGGCACCATGAGGTCCTCTTTTAAAGTCCATCATGGGCACCACTGATTGACAGAGCCTGGGTTGTGTGCTTCCTCCTGCTCTAGCTGCAAAGGAGTCTGGGAAAACAAGTATCTGAGCTATTCCGTGTTTGTAGTGGAACCCAGATGGAGCTCTCCAAACAGAGAAGAACATTTCAATGTTGGAAGCCATCGAAGTCGGCAAGTGTCTCCCACAAAGACTTCAAGGCCGAGTAAGCAGCATGTGCAAGATCACGGCTGCACGAGAGATGATTCAGACACAGGCTGGTGGTCTCAGAGCGTGTGGTCCATGAGAGGAGATGTGTCACAGCACGCTCTGCCTTGCCTTGTAAAATTCAGTAACTACAGATATTTGGAGGCTGGGATCGAGAGAGAGAGAGCGAGAGAGCGAGAGAGAGAGAGCGGTAGCAGCTTCACAGTTATTACAAAATTACGAAAGGCACTGTAGGTATAATTGTATGGAAATAACACCCATATTTAAAAAAAAATTGTAACCCCCCAACCTGGCTCGTAGATATTAGACTTATAAATGTCATCTTCTGTGGCACGAACTTTGTTCAGGTTTTGAGAAAGCTGGAGTCTGGAGAATGAGATATCGGTGAGGAGAGGACCCTTTGCTGTTTATGTGTGGATCTTGCATTTCTTGATGTGTTTTGAGCCACAGTGGATGGTCAGGGCCCTCAAAGCACAGCCTTGGCTTCTGGAGGAATGGGAGGTGAGGATTTGTGTGAATTTTATTCCCACTGGTAGTCAACCAAGGAAGAGCTGAGTCTAGGTGAGCCACAAAGGGGGTGTGGATCTCTCTCTGCTGGATCCGAGTCTTAGCTACGGCGTGGAAGATCTGAGATCAGATGTTGAGAGATAAAGGCGGATGAAAAATTTGGAATTGGCTTCAGCTGTACGGAGTGCAGGCTGACGGTAGGTGATCCCTTGTAAGCCAGATTCCATTCACAGCACTCTTTCCCCTGGTGTTCGTTTCCCCTTTGAAAGAGCCGGGTGTGGCCATTCTAACATCGTCTGAGTTAAGTCATGGGGTCCGAAGAGAAGGATCTTTCGTCCATCCTCAGGCTAACGTGTGAGTAACGTCTCCCGCCCCGACACACACAAGGCCAGCGGGGCGATGGCGGCAGGAATCCTAAAAGAGGTGGAAGTCACAGAGGCGGTCAGAGCCACACATCCCAGCTCGCCTTGTCAACCAGGACGTCTCCTGGCAGCAGTGAACTTGGTGGTTCTAAATTGTACACTTGGCCAGGAAGAGAAAGAGGGAGTTTCTTACACGATGTGTGAGAAAAGTCGGAATCCACAGGCCTTAAAGAAGATCACAAAGCCATACAACGTAGCGCTTTGTGGCCATGTCGGTACTCAGCGCTTGGTTGCAGCAAGTGTCGGGAAAGAATAACGGGGAGCCCTGTCACCCTGCGCTCTGTCTGTGAGAGGGGGGTGTTCGTGGTACCCTTTGGAAGAAAGACTGCTTATTCCTTCTGAAAGATGCTGTCCTCAGTCGCCACGGCTTCTAATTGGTGGTAGTGGCTTTTGGCAAAGCCTCTGGTTTGGCCACTCCTGCTGGGTTTACTTGATTTCACGATCGTGGTTTCTCTGCAGGACAACATTACTTGATCTGGTAATTTTCATGCAAATTAGAGGTTGAAGGGGTGTATCGCGTAGTGAGACACTGAGGTCCTACATTTTATGTGGAAATCGATTTGAAGGAGGACTAAAACCCCAGGGGATAAGACTGTTGACTAGACATTCCTTGAAATAAATACAGTGGAGAAAACCCGAAGGAAGGACTGATGGCTGAGTGCTGATCATGACCCAGACACTTCTCATAGTTTTGTTTTATTTTCATAAGATCCTCACTACAGCCTTACAAGGAAGGAATTATGATTGACGGCTTATGGACGGGTTACACCTGGTAATGCCCTTTGATAGAAATCCTTAGGGAGATTTGCATTTTCTCTCTCTCTCTCTCTCTCTCTCTCTCTCTCTCTCTTTCCCTGCCATCCTCCAGCATCATCTGGTACCAACCTTTACCTCTCGCTCTGTGTCTCTAGCCACACAGATACTCTCCCAGTTCCATGACTTCGCCCTGCCCCCTTCCCCCACCGCACTTTGGGCCCCATTGTGTTTTCTTTCCTTTTTATTTATTTTACAGAGAGAGCGCGAGAGAGCGCGCGTGCAGGGGAGGGGCCGAGGGAGAGAAAGAGAGAAAGAATCTCAAGCAGGCTCCATACTCAGTGCAGAGCCCAATGCGGGGCTCAATCCCATGACCCTGGGATCGTGATCTGAGCCGAAATCAAGAGTCGGATGCTCAACCAACTGAGCCACCTGGGTGCCTTCCCTTTTTTTGGGAGGATCCACTGTGTTTCTAAGCACACATGGAACATCTGCAAAACTTGAGCCTATACTAGGCTACATAGTATTTCTCAACACAAACCAAAGAGTCAATATAACACATACCCCATTCTTTGTACCCAGTGCAGTAAACTTAGAAGCCCATACTAAAAGCCCTGAAAGACCGTATGTTTGATAATTTTAACAACTTACTTCAAAACAGGGCGTTGCTCAACTAAAAAAATCACAATGGTATTTAGGACCAAATAACAATATTAACACTACATATCAAAATGTTCAGGGATGGGCCGATGTAGCATTTAGAGTGGAATTTTGAGCTTTCTATTAAGACATAAAAGATTCAAAATGGATGCAGAAATGTTTAACCCAAGGAGAGGGGACCATCCACATAAATGAGCCGTCCAGTGCTCTGACTTCTCTGTCCTTGTCTCCAGTGACGTCTGTTATCTTTCCTCATTGTTCCACCTCACATCTTGCCACGTTCAAAATCTCTTTCTTAAATCTTGCAAGTTTGTTCCTACCACAGGGCCTTTTCACTTGCTCTCCCTTGGAGAGTTCTTGTGTACTTCATCCAGGATTCTTCCCAAGCGTATCTTCCTTGACTCTCCTCTTGAAATGGTACCTCTGACCATCATTCCCTAGCCCCTGACTATAGAATTTATACATAGTATAGTAATAAATCATTAGTTTTAGCTCTCTACTTATCTATCTATCTATCTATCATTTGTTTATTATCACCATTGGAACGTTAACTCTTTGAGTCTGTGGTTGTTGTCTGTCTTATTCACAGTGGTACCTTCAGCATCTAGAACTGAGCCTGGTGAGGAATAAGTGCTTATAATATTTTTTTGTTGAAATAAACAGATGAATTCATCTACACAATTTGTAGAAATACTCAGTGAGTTTAAGGGGAAAAAAAACCTGTTAATAATCTCTGTCCAATAATTGAATTTCTCCTTTGGAATGTTCTATAAAAGTACATCTTTAAGTGGCACATAGTTATGAAATATCTTCCAAGGACCTTATAATTTTATAAAACCAGAACCAAATATGTACTTTTGATGGAATTTTACTGTGAAAGGACAATATTTTTATGTGAGTTGAAATTATCACTTTTAAATCTTCTAAAACCAACCCTTGAAAAGAAAACAGTAGTTAGAGGCCGTTAAGAATGCACCCTCAGTGTATTTGATTGGGAATTAATCATCTATAGCATTATGGAAAATAGCAGGGGCACCTGGGCAGCTGAGTCGTTTAAGCATCCGCCTTCAGCTCAGGTCATGATCTCACAGTCCATGAGTTCAAGCCCCACCTTGGGCCCTGTGCTGACAGCTCAGAGCCTGGAGCCTGCTGTGGATTCTGTGTCTCCCTCTCTCTCTGCCCCCTCGTCCACTCACACTCTGTCTCCCTCTCTCTCAAAAATAAATAAACATAAAAAAAAAAACCCTTAAAACAGCAGCAGCCTTCTTTACGGAAGAAAACATGTTTTTCTTACGTAAAAATATTTTATTATTTGACGTTGTGTGAACTTTTAGAAGTTGGATTTGCAGTTTATAGTTTGTGGACGGCACCTCTCAAGATTTCTAAGTGTGTCGTTGAAAAATATTTTATAGCCTAAAAGTACTATATATTGCAAAAGTGAGAAGAAAATGCTGCCTTTTCTAGCACGAAGTCCTCTTTAAATTAGTTATTGAAAACATTTTTCCTATTGTGGATGAGTCATGTAAGCAGCAAAAAAAAAAAAAAAAAAAAAATTTAAATGTTTGCCTGGAAGATGATGGTGGGTAACATTTAACCATTCCTGTTCGTGTCTTGCCTTCAGTGGTAGTCCTGGGCCCAATACACGCCCTGTGGTTCAGTGTCCCTTATTCCAACACAGATTGGCTTGGGCCCCTGCCCAGTTGTTCTGGAGAAATCAAAAGTCAGGGATCAGCACGAGTTTGCACAAGGCCTGAAGAACTGTTCCCACGTGTAGTTCTCCCTTGTTTTCTTCCCCCCTTCCCTTTTCTATTAGGTTCAGACATGTTCTTTGGTCCTTTTTAGCGATCTCATCTAAAAAAGATCCCACAGTATTAAGAGAGCTTATTTTTATCTTCTTATAAGTTTAAGGTTTGCCAAAATTGAAGGGACCTTGATGAGACCAACATTTTCTTACTGAGAGCTCCCCCAAAGATTTTGCAAACATTGCAAAAAAGTTTCCTTGGATGACCTACCAGTTAGAACAGGCTGGGTTAGGAACAGACAACTCCTATATCTTGACGACCGGAAGAACAAAGATTTATTTCTTGCTCAATTTTCATGCCTGCACTAGTGAGGTTCTCCAGAGAGATACAACCACTAATGTATTGTGGTTATATTAGGGAGAATGGGATGTCTCATGACCTACCGTCTGCAAGCTAGAGACCCAACAGATATGGGGATGTAATTCAGCCTGAATCCGAAGGCCGGAGAATCAGGGGAGCCTACAGTGTAAATCCTAGTCCCCAAAGGCAGGAGAAGTTGAGAGGAAATGTCCCAGCTTACACAGTGAGGCAGGAAAAAAAAAAAAAAAAAGAAAGAAAAGGCAGGAAAAATATCTCCTTCCTCCATCTTTCGTTCTGTTCAGGCACTCTCCTGTGCTTCATCCACCAACTCAAATGCTAGTCTCATCCAGTAACACCCTTACAAGCACACCCAGAAATAATGTGGAATCTGGGAATCCTGTGGCCCATCAGACTGACATGTCAGCTTAACCATCACAAAGCCAATCCTGGTGGGTTGGGGGATCTGTCCCCCATCACTGTAAGCCCAGAGTTGATTCTGCACCTGCCACGTACAGTGTTGCAGGCCACTTGACAGAGGGAAGGAGAATGTGGGTCATGAAATGTCTCTTAGAACTTTGTGAGTATATTCAGCTCTAATAGCATTGGCCAATCCAGTCACCCGGCCATATTTACCTAAAGAGGAATGAGCAAATGTCAGTTCAGTGTCTTTCTACCATGCTCAGAAGAAGGGAGAGTTGAATAACTCTAATGATTGCTCAACATACACATCTAAGGAGGTCTTAAGTATCTGCCCTCACTTATCAAGCAAGACTGTGATCAGTGTTAACATAGTGTGTCAACTTATACTTCATTAAAAAAAAAAAAAGACTGATTGGTCCGTGCTATCTGTACTTCTAGGGACCAGAAAGTTGGGTCTTACGAGCTGGGTAGTTTCTTCACTTGGATGGCTAGAAGTATGCAGCATTAGTGCTTTTAAGAATCACCCAATGTCCATGGAGATTTCCACAAACAAGATGCTCGGGACCTACCTCCAGAGTCTTTTTCCTAAAGTTCAACATGATTCTCTGTCTTTTTTCTAATTTTATCAGTCAGAAATGGTCCACCAAAACAAAAGGAAAATTTGGCAATGGTTTTCTAGTCCCGGCAGTGAGAGAAAGATAGTAAACCTGCTATAAATGTAAATTCTGATAACTGGTGAAGAGTTCTCTGTTTTATGGCAGAAAAGGGAGATCCGTGGCTCGGCCTAATCGTCCCTCCAGGCCAGGTATGACATGTAAGATTTCATCTCATATAATAATGCTAACCGATTGGAAGGAGCAGCCTAGGGTACCATATGGGATGGGTATGGAGGCTGCGTCAGAACTCATCATCAAACTGTGCAATGATTGATTAACAATGTCTGCCATTTGTGCAGGAAGAGTAATAGTGGAACACATGCCAACTACTTGTCTTTGCTAATCCAGATCATCACTCCCCATCCATCTCCCCGTTTTGGGGAGATTACATTCCGATCTATCAATCTGATTACTACTTTGTTTCCGCGTGTTCCTTGATATTTGTGTGGGTGTGATTTCAATGACAGACATCCATTTCTCATTCACTAGATAGGTGTCTTCTTCAGAGTAAATTAAAAACAAAACAAAACCAAATCCAAAAGACTAAAACCAGAAGCTTGACATTATGATTTATACCAACTCTTTAGGATTTTTTTTTAATTTTTTTTTAACATTTATTTATTTTTGAGACAGAGAGAGACAGAGCATGAACGGGGGAGGGGCAGAGAGAGAGGGAGACACAGAATCGTAAACAGGCTCCAGGCTCTGAGCCATCAGCCCAGAGCCTGACGTGGGGCTCGAACTCACGGACCGTGAGATCGTGACCTGAGCTGAAGTCGGATGCTCAACCGACTGAGCCACCCAGGTGCCCCATTTAGGATTTTGATTACATTGACTCAGTCCCAGCGATCACGATCAACTGGTAATGTAAATTCCTTAATGTGGACATCTGAACTTGAGTGTGATCTTCCCAGAAGACCCTCTCTGTTTCGGAAATTGGACCACTTTCTTCTCTGACATCACTGTATTCCTTCTTTTTGATTTCAATAATTGTCAACCGGCTGGCACCATGGAAGGCACCAATGTGAAACAACTCATTGTGAACAGAGTGTCAGAAGAAAACAGATGAGAAGTTCAAGGGGGGAAAGATATGCTTTATATTTTGAGGTGAAGGATGATTAGTCAAGGTTGGGCTAAGTATCTGTAAGGTGAGTGAAGAATGGAAGGCTGGATCATTCCAAAGAGCTGCCTGGGTCTTACTTTACCCTCAGTGTGTGATTTAGGGGCTGAGAAAATACATGCCTTCTTGGCTCCAAAATAGACATTTAGTATTAGGCTTCTTTCTCTACTTTTCAAGACAAGATGAGGTTGGGCTGTCTTTTTAATGTGATCGTTGATCATTGGGAATAAGTATTTGACAGGTACTGCAGTTACAGAGACCCTTATAAGCTAATGAGAGATGGGCTGCTTGTCAAGAGAAATTAGGAGAACATTTCAATCTTCCTAGTTACGTGACTAGAAGAAAAATATTTCATTTTTTCATATTCTTCATGACTAAAAAAATTTTTTTATAGTCTCATAAATCTTGAGCCTTAGAGTGTATATCAGTAACTTGCACATAAATATATTTCTAGGATGTAATGATATTTATGTAATGGGACGGAGTCTCTGGCCAGCGGCCCGCCTGTGCTAGTTAGAGAGTCTTTCCCCAAACCTTAGCTTTAACCTGTTATGCTCCCAAATGTTACATCACGTAATTTAATAATAAAGAAACAATTCCACTGGCAACTTTAGTTCATATTTTATGTCACATAAGTAGGCAATTTTAAAAAGTCTTATGATCTGTACAGATTTCGAATTATAGAATGTCAGAGACTAATTTATCATGTGCATTTTCAACAGGGGTAATATTTCTCCCCAGAGGGTGAAAATTTGTTCTTAAGTACTACAGTAGTTTGTGGCTGTCCAAGGGCCCACCACACATTCAAGACATACAGATGTACAATATATCTGTGGTATTAAAATTTCAGGGAGCAGGGGGAGTGATCAGGAAAAAAGATGTCAGAAAGAAGCTTCTTAAGGAGGCGGTAGTAAAAAGGTCGAGAAACACTCCTCTGCCTCAATAATTTTAGAAATAGTAATCTTTTTAATGATGACTAACATTGGTGGTAGGTTGGCCATATGTCCAGGATTTTGTCTAATGCAATTTCTCTGCCACTGGGGTTCTTTTGATATAGTAGGTTTCCCATCTTGGTAATGGGACCATTGACAGAAGTCAATGAAATCGAGGTGGTTGATGGTGTGCATTTCTTCTACATCCTTGCTGACACTTGGTCTACTCAATCTGTTACCGAAAGAAAATGTTGACATCTTCAACTATCATTGCGGATTTCCCTACTTCCCTGTTTCATTCTGTTAGTTTTTGCTTCAGGTATTTGGAAGCTCTGTTTTTTTTTTTTTTTTTTTTATTTTTGGGACAGAGAGAGACAGAGCATGAACGGGGGAGGGGCAGAGAGAGAGGGAGACACAGAATGGGAAACAGGCTCCAGGCTCTGAGCCATCAGCCCAGAGCCCGATGCGGGGCTCAAACTCACGGACCGCAAGATCGTGACCTGGCTGAAGTCAGACGCTTAACCGACTGCGCCACCCAGGCGCCCCATGGAAGCTCTGTTTTTTAGGTCAGGACGCATTTCACATTGTTACACCTCTCGGTCAACTGACCTTCCTATCATGACAAGGTGTCCCTCTTTATTTCAGGTGACTGTCTTGGCTCTGAAGCCCTCCTCTGTCTGATAGTCTTAGGGTCACTCCAGCCTGCACCCCAGGAAGTGTTTCGTGTGCCTCTTTTCCCATTCTTTACTATAACCTGTCCACATCCTATTTAAAATGGGTGTCTTTGGAGAATATGTATTTTCAAAATCTATTCTGACAATATCCGTCTCTTAAATAGTGTGCTCAGATACTAATTTCATGTGTATGTGATGATATGTTTGGACTGAGGTATACCAGTGCATTCTTTGTTCTTTCTGTTTTCATTTCTCGGCTTCCTCTTTTCCGCTTTCTTCTGGATTATTGGATGTTTGAGTATTTCCTTTTAGTTTTTCTGTTGATTTTTACTACATCATTTTACGTAGTTTTTAAAATTTTAGGGGCGCCTGAGTGGCTCAGTCAGTTAAGTGGCTGACTCTTGGTTTCAGCTCAGGTCATGATGATCTCACGGTTCATAAGTTCGAGCCCCACGTCGGGCTCTGCAGTGACAGCTGCGGAGCCTGCTTGGGATTCTCTCTCTTCCCTTCTCTCTGTCCCTCCCCCACCTTCTCTTTCTCTCTAAGTACATAAATAAATAAATAAACATTTAAAATTTTAGTTGTTGCTCTAGGGATTTCAGCATACATACTCAGCTTTTCACTTGCCACTCAGAATTCATATTGTCTCCTTCAAGTGCAGTGTAGAAGTCTAACTACAATACAGGTATTTTTTTTTTTTACCTTTCCCTCATTTATATGGTAATTATTATATGTATAATTATCCCATATGTGTAACTATGTCACTGCACTTGGAAAACTGCAACAGTTTTTAATTTTTACATTCACCGCAATACATATTTTATTTAGCCAACTGGAGAAGAATGCAATAGCTTATTACTCTTACCCAGATAGCTCACATTTCTTGTGCTTTCCTTCATTCTTGATGCTCTAAGCTCCCTCCCCATATCATTCCCTTCTAAAGAACTTCCTTTAGCATTTCTTTCAGAAAAAGTCTGGTGGCAAGGACTCTTCTCAGAATGTCTTTACTCCTCCTCCATTGGTGAAGGACATTTTTACTGGGTATAGAATTCTGGTCGACAGTTCTGTACTTGCAGAAATTTACGAACGCTCTCCCTTCTCTGGTGTCCATGGTTTCTGATGAGAAATCTGTAGCGATTTAGTTTTCAAGTCCTGTTATGATGACGTGTCTGGGCATGATTTTCAAAAATTTATTATGTTTAGTTTGCTGAGGACAGAGAGGGGGAAAATGTAATGGCTGTTTGCCTTCTGCTGTTGGAAGCAAGCTCTCTGGTGAGAGAGAGTCTCCCTTTCCTCAGTTTTAGATTTCTGCCCAGTCTCTACCACTGAGGCAATGAAGCAGGATTGCCTGGTGGCTGGGAAAGAAACCTAAAAAGAATAGGGACTTAATCTTACTCTCTCTGGTCCTTCCAGCCCCCTTTCCGAGGCCCTGGGCCAGAAAGCCAGGTCTTCTCTTGAAGCTCTCGCTGTCCACGCCAGTGTATACTTCTGGGTTTGGGGTTGCATGTGTGTCTAGACTGGCTAATACTGGAGGGGAAAAAGTGGGAATCTTTCCACTCCACTCCTTTCATTATACTTCCCATTCTGCTTTGCCCTATCTGCTGGCTACCATTTACTGCTGAGATAATTGTCCCCTGTGTTCTGCCCAGGGCTTATATTTGCAGTTAGTGGAGAGAGAGCGTGGCTTGTGCTAACCCCATCGTGCCCAGAATTGATCCCAATCAGTTTTAAACGTTCTTTGTTGGCTTCTGACCACTTGACGAGCATACAGAGATTTGCACCCTTACTCACTTAGATTTCCTGAATTTTGATGAGTTTCAAAATTTGATATGTCTCAAGTTGCAGAATTTTCTGTCTTCTTGCTGCTCCGGACACCTCCAAGTTCTGGAAAGAATCCTAAGGCAAAGAGAGCTAAGATTTATTGAGTTAGTCCTTGGTGCTACACTGTCATATTCCATCGTCATCAGTGTCCTTTTTCACGGGTGTTACTTCCTCATTTAAAAGAAGTGGGCAATTTGGCTAAGCCAAGCCACAAAGTTAAGTGGCACATCCAAACTCAGGTTTATTTGTCTAATTCCGAACCTGAGTTCTTTTCATCATACTATCCTACCATGCTGAGGATAGACTAAATTTGTGTTTTTCTTTCTTCTTTTCTTTTCTTTTTTTAATTTATGTTTTTATTTGATGTTTTTATTTTTTTAAATATAATTTATTGTCAAATTGGTTTCCATACAACACCCAGTGCTCATCTCAACAAGTGCCTTCCTCAGTGCCCATCACCCACTTTCCCCTCTCCCCCACCCCCCATCTACCCTTAGTTTATTCTCAGTCCTTAAGAGTCTCTTAGGGTTTGCCTCCCTCCCTCTCTGTAACCTTTCCCCCCCCCCCCTTCCCCTCTGCCATGGTCTTCTGTGAAGTTTCTCAAGATCCACATATGAGTGAAAACATATGGTATCTGTCTCTCTGCCTCCCTTATTTCACTTAGCATGATACCCTCCAGTTCCATCCACATTGCTGCAAATGGCCAGATTTCATTCTTTCTCACTGCCAAGTAGTATTCCATTGTGTATATAAACCACATCTTCTTTATCCATTCGTCACTTGATGGACATTTAGTCTTTTATTTTCTTAATATTTATTTATTTTTGAGAGAGAGAGAGAGAGAGAGAGAGAGAGAGAGCAAGCTGGGGAGAGACAGAGGGAAAGGGGGACAGAGGATCCTCTGAAGCAGGCCCCATACTGACAGCAGAGAGCCTGATGCAGGGCTTGAACTCACAAACTGTGAGATCATGAACTGAGCCAAAGTCGGGTGCTTAACCAACTGAGCCACCCAGGTGTCCCAGAGTTGTGTTTTTATTTTTTTTCAACTTTTTTATTTATTTTTGGGACAGAGAGAGACAGAGCATGAACGGGGGAGGGGCAGAGAGAGAGAGGGAGACATAGAATCGGAAACAGGCTCCAGGCTCTGAGCCATCAGCCCAGAGCCCGACGCAGGGCTCGAACTCACGGACCGCGAGATCCTGACCTGGCTGAAGTCGGACGCTTAACCGACTGCGCCACCCAGGCGCCCCCAGAGTTGTGTTTTTAAAACGTGGGTATTATTGGAAAAAAAAAAAACCTGTTATTTTTTTTAACCCATTAATATTTGAAAATGAAGTCAACATATTATCTGAGGCAGGCTCAGTCCCTGGATCCAAGTAACTCAAGGACCAGCTGTCCCCCGATTCTCTTTTAAGACCTTTCCTAGGTGTTCCGATTTCATTAATAACCGCATTTCATTAATAATGAAATAACGATTTCATTAATAGTCAGTCCTCTGGTAGACTCTTGGCCTGAAAAATCTCAGACTTTCATTTTGTCAAGGAAAAAAAAAGCCAGTTACATTTAACTTAGAGTGTTTGGCTTGGACAGAATATTAGACTCATAAATACTAATTTTTGAGAAGTCGCTGGGGTCGGCATGGATAAGTGGATTGACCTTCAGCAAGCGTGTAGCTGAGGAGACGCCTAGGCTGTGCTCGAGTCAGGAAATCCCTGAAGTCGTGGATTTGATGCGGTGGGAGAAGGGGACTCGCTGTCCTCACTGCCGACGAGACTGTCCTGGTGGCCGTTACATGTATTCTTTGGCAAGCCGCCACGTCCACAGCCCCAAACCAACAACGGCTCAGCGGTGTGAAAGCCCTGTCTTCGGAGGAGTGGTTCCACAAGTCTTTGGCAGCCTCCCCAGGGTGAGTGATGTGGAGAAGCTCTATGGAGATTGAGGAAAAGATAGTTGAGCGGGTTAGCAGGTCAGACTGCGGTTGTTAGCTTTCAAAAAATAAAACAGATCAGAATGAACTCAAAGAGAGGTACCCTGCGTCTGCAAACTACCTGGAAGATAGGGGATTGTTTGTCTCTACGTTTCCTAGGGAGAGGGGCGATTCTTTAAATGAATCAAAGACCCCACAAAGTTCAGAATCCTTGATCGTTTGTCGTGTAAACCTGTGCGCTCTGTGGGGTTGGTGCCTGTGCTATGCGCAGAGGAAATCATTAATAATAACAGGTAAAGTGCGAGATGGTCCTCTGGGAGCCTCCACCAAGGGGAACGTCATGTTGTTCATGTGAGGCAGTATTAAATTATTAGATGGCTTTTGTGGCCGTGTCCCTATCGTGCTGTGGTTCAGTTGATGAGAGTTTGACCATGATGACCTAAAGACTGAAGACAATGTGAAAAAAAAAAAAAAAAGCATGGCTTGAGGGAAGCTGGATAAAGAATGTTTGGAAACTGTCTCGTGCTATTTTTGCAACTTGTCTCATATCGTATATATAATATGATATATATCAAAGAGTATACGTGTATCCTTTGGAATGAGATGAACCCTAGAAGTTTTATGGATTGAATGGTCTAGGTTGACCTTGGGAATTTTGCTAGCAAGGAGGCAAGTGTACTTTAATGTTAAAGAGCATGGACCCTGGCGTTAAGAATTCCTGGGTGTGATTCCCAGACCTAGTATTTACCCACTGTATGAGCGTCATTTTGCATGCCCCCAATTTACAGATGAGAACACTGAGGCTCAGGGAGTTTAATAACAGATACCTACCTCATACCGTCGTCACAGGAGTAAAACGAGATAATTCAAGCACAAATTCTTGGCATGTGGAGAGCATTCGGTGAGTGTTAGCCATTAATATGATTATGGTAATAATTATTATTAGAGCGGAGACAGAAGATTTTAAAAGACATGAGCAGGCGGGTCAGATCAGTCAAGTTCTAGTCCTGACAGCTAATGATCTTCCCATATGTCAGAGTGTTTTGGGGGGCTGAAACTACAGAAGGAAATAGTAGTCAGTAGGGTAAAATGGAGGGAGAGAGCCAAGCATGTAGGGTGCAAGGCTGGCTGATGGGGGGCCATCCTGGGGAGCATCTGAATCTTGGTGGAGAAGGTCAGGCCAATTGATTGTGGGACTCCTTGAGCCCTATATTATTAATAATCAATATTAAACCTTGAACATTTGGGTAGCAGGTAAGGCTTGAATTCCTTCTCTCTGATAGGCTTTTAAATTCAGAGTCCCTTTTGAGGAAGACTGTTTCTTACTGTGTACATTTGTATTTGGGGGCTTTGGGATCCTTTTGTATTGGGGATCTGATTGCCATCTAACTGTTAAAGTCTTGGCTCTCAGAAAATGTGCCCCCCCCACCCCAAACCGGGTGCACAGTGACCTCTGAATGCCTTAGACAAACTTTCGATTGTGACTCCATTAACCTAAATGTGACAGGAAGAACCAAGTCCAAAATATTATGAAAACGATGCTGTCATGATCTGTAATCACTTTCCCTCACTCTAACTGCAGACGGAGCGAGTTATTTCCCCCCTTGAACTTGCCCATGACTTTAACGTGGTATGTTATCATTTTAATGTCTGTGGTCTTACTCAAGAATTGAGTGATGAAAAACCAAGACACGTGAAAAATGGTCCATGGTAAAAGCCTATATTAAGAACATGTTCAGAAAAGAGATTAAACTAATTGCATCCCAGGGAACGTGGGTTATGAGAGGCCAGACTTGTGTTCCTACTTAGAGTTACAGTCTCTGAACACATTTCTTTATTTGATATGAAATTATAGTAGAAAGGAGTTGGCCCGAATAATAAATGTAGTGATAACTGAGAGGGAAAACATCATGAAGCCAGAGAACTTTGGTTAAGTCAGGCTGAGGATCTTGTGTTTGGGATGCATGCATGGCCACATGTTTTGGCTTCTTCTTTTTGCTGATGGGGACGTTTCAGTTTTATATGGTCCATAGTCTTGCTTACTGAGGTACAGTCAGCAGTAAAGCTGTTCTATTTGTATTTTGTAGCAATGTGGGATAAAGCAGAGATCCCTTAGTAATGAAGAAAAGAACAGCTAGGAGAAATATCTCTGAGAATACAAAGGAAACGTTTGTTCTAAATATCCAGTTTCTTAGGGCCTCTGGGTGGCTCAGTTGGCCGGGCGTCTGACTTCAGCGCAGGTCATGATCTCGCGGTTTGTGAGTTCGAGCCCCGCGTCGGGCTCTGTGCCGACAGCTCGGAGCCTGGAGCCCGCTTTGGATTCTGGGTCTCCCCCTCTCTCTGCTCCTCCCATGCTCATGCTCTGTTTCTCTCTGTCTCTGAAATATACGCAAACGTTAAAAAAATTTTTTTAAATACCCAGTTTCTCGAAAATACAGGATCACAAGGGAACAAAACCAATGACCAAAAACGTAATACTTCTCATTATTGTATTTTTTTAAAAAACAAGTACCACTTCTTTCCATTATCATAAAAATCAAGCTGACTCAGAATATCTGGAAAACATAGAAAAGATAAAAGAATGAAAAGCACATTTGCCACATCGACGTGAACATTAATACTTTTCTTGCAATCATTTCAAGTCAGATGAAAGGGTTTATCTCTACCTAATGGCTGCTAAAGTGAATGGACAGTTAGGTGTTCTGCTTTGTCCGTGTGGTGAAAAGTTTCCCCATGGTATTGGAGCTTGGCTGAAATAATCATTTTATTTTATTTTTAATGTCTTTATTTATTTTGAGAGAGAGAGAGAGAGAGAGAGAGAGCATGAGCAGGGGAGGGGCAGAGAGCAAGGGAGAGAGAGAATGCCACGCAGGCCCTGTGCTGCCAGCGCTGAGCCCAATGTGTGGCTGGAACTCACGCACCCGTGAGATCACGACCTGAGCCTAAGTCAAGAGTCTGGCGCTTAATCGACTGAGCCGCCAGGCGCCTCTCAAATAATGATTTTAAAGACACAGTTGGAAGTCAGTGTAAGGAGAGCGGCTCCCACACATCAGAAGGGCCGGATGCCCCACCCGGACGGAGTTCAAAGGAAATGTCCTCAGTGGGTTGGGCATAACAGCCATCGTCTGTTAGATATGCAACGTCCTAGCGTGGCGTGACAGTCCTAATAAATGTTTGAGTGGTACTGAGGAGAGAGCCTCATGACTTCCAACCCGGGGCTGATTTCTAATCTTACCTCTTCCATAAATTAAATGACCCTGCTTCCCTTCTCTGAACCTTAGCTCTTTATCTCCCAATTGACGATTGCCAAGATACTCTTCGATCTAGGATGTTACATCTCTAGACTTAGTCCCTTGGTACCATGGAGCATATATTTTATTATTACTATTATCATTTTAGGTTTATGTATTATTTATTTTGAGAGAGAGAGAGAGAGAGAGAGAGAGAGAGAGAGAGAGAGAGAATATATGAGGAGGGGAGGAGCGGAGGGAGAGGGAGGGAGAGAGAATTCCAAGCAGGCTCCATGCTTAGTGCAGAGCCCGATGCGGGGCTTAATCTCATGACCAAGAGGTCGTGATCTGAGCTGAAATCAGGAGTAGGTGGCCCAGGGGCGCCTGGGTGGCTCAGTCGCTTGAGTGTCTGACTCTTGATTTTCGCTCAGGTCACCAAGTCCCGATTTGTAGGCTGGAGCCCCGCCTTAGTCAGGCCACCAGCCTCGTCTGTTGGTCACCCGGTTCCTCACATGTCGGCTCACGGGTCATGGTAGACAGAATAATGTTACCTCCCCACCAAAGACGTCCATGTCTTAATCCTCAGAAATCCGTACATTTGTTACCTGGCAAAGGGAAGTCAAGGTTGCGAGTGAGATAAGGTGGGCTAATGAGCAACGGTTAACGTAGGTGATGGCCGGGATTACCCAGGTGGGCCAAATATAATCACAACAGTCTTTAAAAGCGGAAGCAGGAGGGGAGGCTCGGGTGGCCCAGTTGGTTGAGCGTCCGGCTTCGGCTCGGGTTGTAGGTTTGTGAGTTCAAGCTCCCCATTGAGCTCTCTGCTGTCCACACGGAGTCCGCTTCGGATCCTCTGTCCCCCTCTCTCTCTGCCCCTCCTCTGCCCGTGCTCTCTCTCTCTCTCTCTCTCTCTCTCTCTCTCAAAAATAAATAAACATAGGGGCGCCTGGGTGGCGCAGTCGGTTAAGCGTCCGACTTCAGCCAGGTCACGATCTTGCGTTCCGTGAGTTCGAGCCCCGCGTCGGGCTCTAGGCTGATGGCTCGGAGCCTGGAGCCTGTTTCCGATTCTGTGTCTCCCTCTCTCTCTGCCCCTCGCTCGTTCATGCTCTGTCTCTCTCTGTCCCAAAAATAAATAAACGTTGAAAAAAAATTTTTAAAAATAAATAAACATAAAAAAAAAGGGAGGAGAAGAAAAATGTGATGCAGGGACTCAGCCAGGTATTGTGAGCCTGGCAGTTATAAGGAGCCATAAGCCAAGGGGTGCGGTGGGCCTCTAGAAGCTGGACAAAGTAAGGAAGCAGATTTTCCCCTAGAACCTCCAGGAAGAAATACAGCTCCGTGGGTCTGTCATCAGACTTCTGACCTCCAGAACGGTAAGATAATAAATTGGTGTTCTTTTTATGCCGCTAAGTTTATTGTGACTTCTGCAGCAGCTGTAGGAATCTAATACAGAGGGTGTTCTCTGACACTTGTTAGAAGTCTGGAATGTTCCCGCGTTGATGCCCAGGGGGCTCTGTGTTGTTGGGGGATGGAGTAGCAGGGTTGTCTAGCAGGTGCTGGTGTTGGGAGCGAGCGGGCTGCAGTTTCAAGGTGCCGTTTAATTGAACAGGACCCAGCCTGTTGTCGGCGGCCCGGTTGGGACCAGCCCCTCGAAAATGATTAGGCGCATCTTCAAGAATGAGTCTGGTAGATTTGAAGGGACATGGAACCATGGGGTCTAGGACACGGGGGGCTAGAGTGCTGTCCAGTGGAAACGTAGTTGATCTACGCAAGTGATCTATTTTCAGTCGTCAGAAAATATGTTTTTGATCTTTTCTCTATCCTCCAAAGTTTAGACTTTAAAGGAACAACTTAAGTGTTGCTCCAGAAACACTTACTGACTGTTGTGGTGGTTCATCTCATTTTTAAGGGAGCATTTATTTAACCATACCTTTTCTTTTTTTTAATGTTTATTTTTGAGAGAGAGAGAGAGAGAGAGAGAGAGACAGAGAGTCAGCGGGGGGGGGGGGGGGGGGGGCGGCTGGGAGGGTAGAGAGAGAGGGAGCCACAGGATCCAAAGCAGGCTCCAGGCTCTGAGCTGTCAGGACACAGCCCGACGCAGGCTCGAACTCATGAACAGTGAGGTCATGACCTGAGCCGGAAGTCGGACGCTTAACCGGCTGAGCCACCCAGGCGCCTCTTAACCATACCTTTTTCAATGGCGTGTTCAAATGTGTTGCAGATAAAACCCAAACTCTAACATCTTTCTGGGAGTTGTTAAACTTCTCAGTAGTCCTGGTGTTTTGTTAGTTACATAGAAAATTTTAGAAGTCTTTCGGATGGGAATTGTACTGGTCTGTTGGCTCAGGGTGAATAAAAAGACAATTGAAATGCACATTGTTTGTTTCAAGATGATGGAAACAGAAAATAATTCTTACCAAGAAAACATCACCCAAGGGCAAGCAGCCAAAAGAACAATAGTGGTTAATCTACTAATATAATAAATCTAAGGCTAGATCCTTTCTCCTATGTTTAAACAAAAGGGCAATAATAATTCTGTTTCATAAGAACATGCCTGGGAGTTACGTATGAAAAAAATTTTTTTTCTAGGCAGTATTTGAATTTTCCTGTTCTGTCATCTATTTGTGAAATAATGTAATATCTGGTAACATCTGCTCAGTCTGCGTGATCTGTATTTCATTCTCGGAATAGAACATGTGGCAGCCTATAAGAGCACATTACCACTGTTGTTAAGGGGTCTTTTATTTATTGACTGTATTTATAACTTTTCTCTCCAAAGGAACAAAATCCAATAAAATAAAAGCAGGAAACCGGGCAGGGAAAGGAAGGGATATGGAGGAAGGAATCCATATGATAACTCTGTGGTTTAGTATATTTACTGTGGCTGACCTTCCAATTTGGCTCTGAGTTTCCTAGCAGCAAGAGCAAAAGGGAAAAAAAAAGAAGGAATTTAAAACATACAGGGTTCCCAGTAGCAGAAATTTAGGATAAAAACAATTTTATAAGGAATTTCCCCTACTTACTTTTTTTTAAGTTTTAAATCCAAAAAATGCAACCACTTTCTCTCTTGGAATAGTAGAGAACTCATCACTGTGTTCCAAGGGGGTAGCTCTCAAGCTCTAGCAGACGTCAGAAGCCCCTGGGAGTGCCTTTTTTTTTTTTTTAATTTTTTTTTCAACGTTTATTTATTTTTGGGACAGAGAGAGACAGAGCATGAACGGGGGAGGGGCAGAGAGAGAGGGAGACACAGAATCGGAAACAGGCTCCAGGCTCCGAGCCATCAGCCCAGAGCCTGACACGGGGCTCGAACTCCCGGACCGCGAGATCGTGACCTGGCTGAAGTCGGACGCTTAACCGACTGCGCCACCCAGGCGCCCCTGGGAGTGCCTTTTAAAACAGATGTCTGGGTCCTACTCCCAGAGCTGCGTCCTTGTGGCCTGGGAATTTGCATTTCTAACAAGTTTCCAGGTGACACGGATCCTGCTGGACTGGGGAACACACTTTGAGAAGCACTTTTTTCTTTACATTTTTTTAATGTTTTTTATTTTTGAGAGAGGGAGAACACGTGTGCGAGTGAGTGGAGGAGGGGCAGAGAGAGAGAGAGGGAGAGAGAGAATCCAAAGCAGGCTCCAGGCTCTGAGCTGTCAGCGCAGAGCTCTATGCAGGGCTCGAACCCATGAACCGTGAGATCATGACGGAAGCTTAGGCTGGACGCTTAACCGACTGAACCACCCAGGCGCCCCATCCAGTGGTAACATCTTGCCGGGAAATTGACATAGGTACGATCCAGAATTGATTCAGATGTCACCAGTTTTACGGGCACTCTGAGTACGTGTGTGGATGTGTATAGTTTTACTGCACGTGTTTATCCATGTGGCCACCACCGCAGTCAAAATAAAGAAGTTTTCCACCATCTCAAAGATCATCCATTTGCTCCCCGTTAAAATCACACCCATGCTGTGCCACCACCTGTGCCCCTAGCTGCTGGCAACTGCTAATCTCCCTACCTCTATAATTTTGTCAGAAAGCATGCAGTATATAACCTTCAGAGACTGGCTTTTTCACTCTGTGTGATTGCTCTGCAGTCTACCCACATCGTTGTGGGCATCAGTCGTTTATTTTTTGTTGCTGAGTAAGTATTCGGTGGTGTGGATGTGGGACTTTGTTTAATCGTTTACCCGTGGAAGGACTTTGTTAGGAAGGGGCCCAGAATACACCTACACCCAGGGCAAGGCAACAATAGTTGAGTTAAATTGGGGCATTCTTTCCTGGAGCATCAGAGACCTTCCTGGCTTGGGTTCAGTAGGTTACAACGGGAGGCGGATGACAGTTCGAGGAGAGGCAGGCATCCGGGTGAGTGTTGAAAGTCTTTCTTGGGCTTTGGTGGGGGGAGTTAGTGCCTCCAGAGTAAAGCACACTCTGGTTTGACATTTTGGTGAGGGGGTTCGTCGATCTGCCTGCCTGGTTTGATTGGTTCATCCTGCGGGGAAGCTGGCTGATTCAGAGACTCCACCCTGAGTTCCTGATCTGTCCCCTTATTCAGGGAAGAGGTCTGTTGGGGGGAAAACCCCTCAAAACACTGGAGACTCATTTGAGCCACTTACATCAACAGATGAAGCCCTGCTCTGAAGAGACAGTCAAGACCACCAGACATTGGAGGGAAATCTCAGGAGAGTCAAGGCCAAGATGAACAAATAGATCACTTGACTCTGGAAGACGGAAATAATTCGAGGGACAGAAGAGAAACTGAACTGAATTGTGTCAGTGATCGTGGCTTCTGAAAGAGCAGGCTGCCATAAAAGAAGAAATAGAGAAAGCAGGGTTCTTTGATTCATTCTCTTCCAAATTTTATTTAAATTCTAACTAACTAACATACAGTGTCAGGGTTTCGGGAGTGGAATTTACTGATTCATCACTTACCTACAACACCCAGTGCTCATTACCAGTGTCCTCATTAATCCTTATCACCCATCTAGCCCATCCCCCCACCCGCTTCCCCCCATCAACCCTCAGTTTGTTCTTTAAGAGTCTCTTATGGTTTGCTTCCCTCTCTCTCTTTTTTTTCCCCTTTCCCATATGTTCATCTGTTTTGTTTCCTAAATTCTACATATGGTATTTGTCTTTCTCTGACTGACGTATTTTGCTTAGCATAATACACTGTAGCTGATGAGTGGATAAAGAAGATGTGGTAATGGGGCACCTGGGTGGCTCAGTCGGTGAAGCACCTGATTCAGCTCAGGTCATGATCTCGCGGTTCGTGGGTTCGAGCCCCACATGGGGCTCTATGCTGACAGCTCAGAGCTGGGAGCCTGCTTCGGATTCTGTGTCTCCTTCTCTTCTGCCTCCGCCGCTGCCTGCATTCTGTCTGTCTCTCTCTCTCTCTCAAAAATAAACAAACATTAAAAAAAAAAACAAAACATGTGCTACATGCATAGAATGGAATAGTGCTCAGCCATCAAAAAGAACAAAATTTTGCCATTTGTAACAGCATGAATGGAGCTAGAATGTATTATTAGGGTTCTTTGAAATCTGTGGTCTCAACCTGGGTGATTGGCAGTGTCTGGAGACCTTTCTGGTTGTGATGGCTGGAGGTTCTGGGCTGTTGGCATCGAGCAGGGAGAGTCCAGGATGCCACTGAAATACTTGGGTGCAGACGCTGGTTCCCCACAACAACGAATTATCCACCGTTGCTCCAAAACTTTTTATTTATTTATTTATTTATTTTGAGAGCGAGGGAGAGTGAGAGACCACATGAATGGTGGAGAGGCAGAGAGAGAGGGAGAGAGACAATCCCAAGCAGGCTCTGCACCATCGGCATGGAGCCCGACGTGGGGCTCGAACTCATGAACTGCGAGATCGTGACCCGAGCCGAAGTCCAACGCTCAACCGACGGAGCCACCCAGGCGCCCCTCTAAAACTATTATTGCCATAATAGTCTTAATTCAGAAAGTAATGTTCTTGAACACCCGAAAGAAACATTTGGAAGGACGTCTCGGAATGTAAAGCAAAAGATACAGAGAAAACATAGGAGAATAGTTGACCTAGATGGTCAGTATATGAAGCCCCAATTCCCAATGACTAGAACTTCCCCAGGAAGTGAATAGAGACCATGTCAATGAGAAAACAATCAAAGAAATAGAAGACCACTTTCCAGTGTTGAGCAAAGACACCAGACCAAAAAAGCGGGATGAAAGAAGAAGGCGTTTTTAGGACACTGAGGAGAAAGGGGCTCTGAAAATCTGAGAATCTGGGTGAGGTCTGTGGAAACTGGGCAATGTTCGCAATTTTGCTTGAAGGCCAAAACGCGTTCAAAATAAATAATTCTGAAAAGTTTCCAGTCTGGCTTGCGCTTTTCTCTTGATTATAATTAACTCCGTGAGAACATCCTTGTAGACAGTTCTCGACAGCTGACAGTTTGCTTAGGGGTCTTTCTTTCTTTATCAGTTTAATATCCTTTCCCTATTCACACCTACGGAGGAGTTGGTACCCAAACCCTGCCCCTTCTTGCATTGCTCCCACCTGTGCTGTCATGGAAGGGGGACCTTACCAATGATCCAGGCAAAAATGTTGATTTTTCTAGGGGAAGGAGCCAAGTGCAGGTTTTAATGATCCGAGGTCATGGAGTCAGAAGGTCTGATTGTCAGACGATGGGCATTCCGGACAGAACCCCGAGTAGCAGCAAGCCCCCTGTGTGCTAGAGTTCTCTCTGACTCCCATCTTTTAACTTGAATGCAGAGTGTTCAATTTTTGATGACGTTTTCCCCCCCTGTGGTTAATTGTCCTTTGTCGATACCTCCAAATGCCCTTGTAGTTTCCTTGAGCATCGTTAGTTATTAACGTGCG
Organism: Felis catus; assembly: GCF_018350175.1. NCBI lineage: Eukaryota > Metazoa > Chordata > Mammalia > Carnivora > Felidae > Felis > Felis catus. Next base: position 51,624,291 of record NC_058382.1, on the reverse strand, counting down.
TTGCAATTTTGTTGAGGATAACCGCTCAACTCGCGTAGCACAGCCTCACAAAGCAAATACCACAGAGTCTTATACTTAATTGGAATTCAGTGACTGTTAATTCATTCAGCAGATGGCGAATGTCTAATGTGTACGGGTGCAAATTAAGGGGGTGTACAGTGAACGAGATAGGTAAAGTCTTTGCCTTCAGAGAGCTTGTATTTTATAGGGAGGCAGACAACAAGCTAATATAATATCAGGCAGTTAGAAACGCACAGAGAAAATTAACGTGAGTGAAGGGTGATGAGCTTGCTCGTTTGGATGAGGCAGGCAGGGAAAGCATTGCGTCTAGAAACGCCATTTTCAGAAAGAAAATCTATGGTCCTCTTATCACCTCTGTGCCTCCTTAGCAATGAAGATTCAAAAACATACAATCGTTTTTCATTACTTTATCCCTTTTAGTACTCCCTCTGGGAAAGGTAATTGGACTTGGAGAATTCCAAGACCCTTTGCAGGGCTGAAAACCTCTGACAGGAGACATAGTGCAGAGCAGCAGAGATTTTTATCAGAAATGTTACAAACCTCAGAGAGCTCAGGTTTTCAGATGGAAAATTACGGTTCTCACGTAAGTGTCTCTGTGCACCGTTCCTTCAGCCCCTGTTGTGGTATGGTGTGGGCACGTGTACGTGTGTGCTCGTAGATGTTAAGTGCCTGTTGAAGGTTGTGCCTGGATGTTGACTCCCTGGTTCCCGTCATCTCTGGCTCCTTTTCACCCTACGACCTTGACTTATGAGGTCACGGAACGTGAAGTCTTGGAAAAGAAGGAAGCAAAAGGTAGTCACGCAGGTACCAGATGCTCTCCTGGGATTTTGTTGTTCTGCTTTGGGATTAAAAAAAAAAAAAATGAGATGCAGGGGCGCCTGGGTGGCTCAGTCGGTTAAGTGTTGGACTTCGGCTCAGGTCGTGATCTCACGGTCCGTGAGTTCGAGCCCCGCGTCGGGCTCTGTGCTGACAGCTCAGAGCCTGGAGCCTGCTTCGGATTCTGTGTCTCCCTCTCTCTCTCTCTGCCCCTCCCCACTCACACTCTGGCTCTCTCTCAAAAATAAACAAACATTAAAAAAATAAAATGAGACGCAGGTATTCATGTCCTGCTTTTTCCTCTTCTCTCCTTCTCATGGAATCTCTTCCTCCCTATGAGCACGTTATTACCCAGGCGATGTCCTAAGACTTAAGCCAGCATCCTAGTTGAGCTTCTAGATGACACCGGCCCCAAATGTTATCTGCGATGGCCTGAAAGACCCCAAGGAAGAGCAGCAGAACTCTCCCGCTAGCCAAGCCAACCCGCAGAACCACAAGAAAGAGTTCGATGGCTGTGTTAAGCCACCAAGTTTTGGACTGACTTGTCATACATGTGGCAGTAGGTAACCGGAAGAGGCCATAAAGTCCATTTTTCCACTGCGTGAGCTGCTAAGACGGAATTGTGTTTTTGCAGTGCTGTTTGGAAAACAACAACAAAAATGGTGCCAGCGCTTTGTGGTGGATGACAGCTGGCCCCAGAAGGCCGTGGAGCAGTCTGCTGACAGGAGGATCCGAGGACTGCCCTTTGCTCTGCAAGCAAAATGCTTTGATGGATGTTGAAATTAAAGCCAGTTCCAGGATGGCATCTCTAGAAGGTTGAGAGTCCCTGTCTGGTTGGAGGAGCCCCTGGAAAGAGTTGCCGGGCAGTGCCACGTTACTGCGTCTGGTGGGGTAAGGGTGGGGGGGCAGGATGCAATCCTAGACACCGTAATTAGAGGATATTGTTCCGGAAATCAGTATACCCAAATAGAGGCTAAAAATAGTTGTGCATTCTTTGCTGAGCCCAGCTGCTACCAGGGCATTTGGCTCCTAGCCTTGGACTCCCCCCATCTCCCCCCCCCAACACCGCCTTTATTTTCATGCCTTTCCTCTCTTCAACATTCTATTCCTTCAGTGCAAGAACTACGCGTTCTTTTTGCTTCTTTGAAATCAATGTAGAATCATTCCTTTCTGGAAGGACTCATGAGGCTTCAAGGGTGTTGCGGCGTCTATTTAACTGGGAGATGCTAAAAATGTGCTCCTTCGTGCAGAGACAGTAACCCTCAAATAACACACGGCCATAGCTTGGATGATGAACATTTTGAGGTTGGTGGAATCCCTCACCTTCACAGAAGAGGCGTAGAGCGGTTTTGACTTTGCCAAAGGCCACATCATTAGTATTGAATGGGGAGTTGGGCCTCGAGCCCAGTAATGATGGGTTCCTGAGAAGGGTACTTCCCCCAGGGTTTTGTTCTTGGGTCCTTATTAATGGTGTCTGACATTATGACTGAGTGCAGGAGTGGAGTGGTCAGACGAGGAGGTAGATGCAGGAACCTTCCAGAGGAGGCATCAAAGAGTCACTTTGAAGTCACGGATAAGCTTGGTTGTAGGGGAGAGCAGTCAAAGGCGGAGGGAAGAGGAAAATGGAGTCTGGGAAGCCTGCGATGGCTTTGACAATGCATGAGAGCATTCGAGTATTTCCTCAAGTATTATCTTACCATGTTCTCCTATTAACCTTGCAAGCCAGCAGAGGAGATAGAAGCTAATCTCCCTCTTTTTCTGTCCTCTCCCAACGCCCCCCCCACCTCCATTGCGTGTGTGCGTGTGGCTTCGTCACCTTTATTCGTGTATATGCAAAATCTACTCTCCTTAACATATGCAACATATATATGCCCTGTCCGGCTCTCATTATGGGACCACTTTATATATGGCCCACCTGCTGAAAATTTTGGCCGCCGAGTGTTCGCGGCTCACCTCCTTCCCAGAAAATTATCCTCACCAGACAGTAGCCTCTTTACCTAGGAGAAATCATTCCCTCCACCCCGGAGACATCCCAGTGCCCAAAGCTGGGCTGAGGGAGGGTTTTCCAGGGGCTCGGGGAGAGACTGATGCTCTTATCTCAAGGTAGAGACTACTCTGAGATAAAAAATTTTTATGCTTCTGGTCTGTTTATCCTTCTCTCAGGAATCAGGCTAAAGTTAGACGTTATCCGAGATCATATCCTCATTCACCACTCGTCCCCTTTCCGTGTTGCTTCGTTTGCCCTACAGGTTTGTTTCAGAAAGCACTTTGTCAATCACGTGCCTCTGAATCCCTGTCTCAGGCTCTGCTCCCAGAACACATGACCTTTACATACACACATACGTCCACACCTGCATACGTCCACATGTGTATATATATATATATATATATATATATATATATATATGTATATATATATGTATGTACATATGTGCATACAACGATTCTTGATTTTGTAGATAATAAAATAGAGGCTGCTGCAGGTATAAGAAAAAAGGCGTGGCCAAGTTCACATAATGCATTCATGTCAACACGGCAACTGAAAACCATTTATTTCGAAGGCACATCTTGCCTTTGTTCCAAACTAGATTGGCTGCAGCATTTAATAGTCCTTCATTAATTCATGGGTTTTTGGGAGTTGATGATACACGGAGGAACCTGTAATTCATGTTTTTTCCATCCTGCAAGGTCTGTTGTAAGTAATCTCCTCCTGATTGACTTCAGCGAGGAAGGTGAATATAGGTAACTTAACTAGAAGGTGGGCCCTCCTAGTTTTAAATAGACTTTGCTCTGCGGAGTGAATGAAAAATGTGTGGCACGGAGATGCTATCTCTCCCCGGGGTCAAACCTCTCTCAGCCCGCAACGCATGGAAATTGTGGAATGGGGCTGTCGGAAATTTTACACATTCATAAATATTGATAGGCTGACAAAGAATTTTAATTTTGAGATGTCTGACTCTGATTATTTCTGAAACATAAACACCTTTTAATTCTCCCCTCAGGCCAAAGATCAAGCTTTGGCTGTCGTCTCTTAGATAAGGCATCTGACTGTTCGATGTAATCCAGATTTGTACACATTTCTGCCCAGGGAGGCTAACCATTCAGCTGTCAAAGGAAGGAGAAAGCTGACTCTTGCCTGGGACCTTCTTGTTTATTTTGCTGTGTTACCCTCCGTAGGTTCTGCCCAGGAATCTCCCACCTTGGGTGGGGCTAGGTAGGGGTCTCCTGAGTAACCCTTTCCTTCCCTTCCCTTCCCTTCCCTTCCCTTCCCTTCCCTTCCCTTCCCTTCCCTTCCCTACCCTACCCTACCCTACCCTTCCCCTACCCTACCCTTCCCTACCCTTCCCTTCCCTTCCCTTCCCTTCCCTTCCCTTCCCTTCCCTTCCCTTCCCTTCCCTTCCCTTTCCTTCTCAGATGAATTCTGATCCTCATTTTAATTGTTTTAAGGAAAAAAAAATTATGTTGTGATAAGAAAATTGCACACATGAGATCCGGACAGATTAAAAAAATTTTTTTTTAATGTTTATTTATTTGTTTATTTTTTTGAGAGCAAGAGAGACAGAGCATGAGTTGGGGAGGGGCAGAGAGAGAGGGAGAGACAGAATCCAAAGCAAGTTCCAGGCTCTGAGCTGTCAGCACAGAGCCCGACCTGGGGCGTGAACTCGTGAACTGTGAGATCATGACCTGAGCCGAAGTTGGCCGCTTAACCAGCTGAACCCCCCAGGTGCCCCATGGACAGATACAATATTACTGACTACACAATCGGTATTACTCACTGTAGACGCAGCGTGGTGCGGCCCGTCTCTAGAACTGGTTCATCTTGCCTTACCGATGTGTATGTGCTCTTCCCCCTTGTGAGTTCCACTAGTTTAGGTACCTCATGTAAGTGGACTCGTGCTATTCTCCAAAACAAACAAGAAACCAGCGTTGGCGAGGACGTGGAGACGTCAGAGCCCTTGCGCGCCGTCGATGGAAATGCAAACCGGGGCGGCCCTGGAACACAGTATGGAGGTTCCCCAAAAATTCTTAAGAAGAAGGCTTTGCTTTTCAAATGGAACGCTCGAGCAGTTTCTTGGAACGCAACGTGGACCGCTAACCATGGCCTAGACCGTTCTACCACCTTGTCTCCCTTCCCTCTTTCAGCTCGCGTTCTTCTGTTCACTACTCCAACCACGGTGGCCTTGGTTCCACCAACACCCAATCCGTCTCCTGTGTGGGGTGTTTGCTTGTGCTGCCTCACGCTCTTACTCTTACGTGAGAGGTCATCTCCTCATGGAGGCCTGTCCTGACATCACTAGTGGTCCATGTGCGAGTGTTCTGCTTTATCGTTTCCTGGAGTTTTATCTCAAAATGCAAATACTCACCCGCTGCTTTAGTCGATGTCATGCAAATAAAGACCGCGTCTCTCTTGTACCCATCTTCTGTTACCCCTTTCCTGCTTGCTTTCGGGTTATTGGAACATTTAAAAACTTACCTATTTTTTTTTTTACTCTCTTTTTAAATCTTGTAACTGTCTTATCTTTGTCAAGTTTATAAGTCGTTACTTTAGGGGCCTTCTACCCATCTATCCATGTACCCACCTACCCATCCATCCATCCATCCATCCATCCATCCATCCATCCATAGTGTTCCACTGTCTCCTTAAAATCAGCAGCCGCCCCATCCAGTGGAATGTAAACATCTTACCACCATATGTATTGAACGTGTCTCTACCTTACACCATATACAGCTCCGTACTCCCCCCGGCTTTATGTTATAATCACCTCTTTGGTACGGCTCTCTATACTGAAAACCCCATTAGATAATGTCTTAATTTTCTTTCCACCTTCAAATATATTTTAAGGGATTCAAGAGAAAAATGGTCTGTTACAGTTTTTCTTTCCTTTGCTGGCTCTTCATTGTTGTTATTCCAAATTTCTACCTGGGATCATTTCTTTCTGAAGAATTCCTTCTGGCAATTTGGTTAGAGAGGTCTGTTCTAAATGATTTCTTTTTTGTTTGTTTGTTTGGTTTTGTTTTTCTTCGTCTGAGAATGCCTTTATATCACGTATATTCCTGAAGGATATTCTTGCCAGATAGAGAATTTGCACCGAGAGTTCCTTATGGCCCTCCAGTCTCTAATGGGAAATTGTTGTCATTTCAATTGTTGTCCTTTCATAGGTAGTGAGTTTACTCTTTGTCTCTAGTTTGTAACTTTTGGGAGTTTACTCAGGCGTGTCTTTCACCAAGTTGGGAAGTTTTCAACCATTCTTCTTGCAATGTTTTTCAGTACTAAATACTCGTTCTCTTCTTTCTGGGATTCTGGTCACATAAATGTTAAAAAAAAATTGTCATTATTACATAGGTCCTTCAAGACTCTATTCCATATTTTTTCCCCCAATCTTTCTCTCCATGTTTAGATTGGATAATTTCCATCGAGCCCTCTTCAAGTTCCTGGACTCTGTTCTGTCGTCTTCATTCTGCCATTAAGTTCACCCGGTAAGTTTTTACGTCAGTTGTGTTTTTCAGGTCTAAAATTATTTGATTCTTCTTTATCTCTTCGATTTACTTGCTGAGACTTTCTGTATTTCCTTTCGTGTTAAAGTATTTATAGGCCTCTGCTCCAGCATTTTTATACTAGCTTTTTAAAAGTCTTTGTCAGATAATCTCAACGTTGGTATCGCCACTGTGTTGGGGTCTGTCCAGTGTCTTTGCTCATGTGAGTTCATTTCCCCCCTCACTTCCATAGGCTGAGGAATTTTGGATTGTAGCCTGAACCTTTTTAATGTTATGTTAAGAGACTGTGGGTCTTTGCAAAATCCATGGAGAATGTTGATGTTTTATTATGTTTCTTACCCGTCAGTTGACCTGCTTGTGGTCAAGCCCTGAGTTCTGTGGGCTGTGATTCTAGTATTCTTCGGCGTTCAAACCTTCTCAGGGCTACGCATATCTGTCCTGCATGTGCTCCACCTAGTGGCGCATCTGGGTCCTGGAAGGTGGTTTGTTCACTGATGGATGTGTTTGCTCTACTGAATAGGATCACGTCCAAGGGTGCACTGTAAGGGGTTGGGGGTGAGCCCAAGTGTTCATAAACACATTTCTGGCTCTGTTTTCTTGAGTTCCTCCAGCCTTATGATTTCTTCAATGTTGTTTGGTTCCCGGTAACACCTCTTTGGGGTCCTCTGAGTAGAAAATGGGTGTAGTCGCTTTGGTCGGGTGTGTTGGGCCAGTGGTGGGAGGGCAGAGAGAGAAAAGTGAAGGTTCCCTCCGCCCTCTTGGGATTGAATCTCCACCAGTTGGAAACATTCCTCTCCCTCAGACTGCCATGGACCTCTGTCACTGGTCACCTTCACCACCCTCACAAAATTGATTGAGGGTGTGAGAAAACAGAGAAATGAAGGAGGAAACAAAATGAGACGTTTCCATACGCTCTTCTGGAGTTAGAAGTTCCCTTTTCAGGCTCTCTGGTTAGAATGAGGTGCCTTCTCTTGCAGCTTTCTCTGTTCTGCCCTGGTGCCCACTACCAGGTCTGGAGTGTGGAGTTAAAGCCAAGGTATACTGGAGAGAAGAAACTATGGAAAACCCAGCGCTGGTTCGGGTGGCATTTCAAATTCTGATCTTCTTTCCCCATCTGTGGGCCACTGTTTACTTCTCAGGGTCCCCAAACTGCTGCGGTATCAGCTGTGTGAGTGTTTTATATCTATATGCAGTGGGAGAGGCAGGGTGAGGTGTGTTTCTTCCATGGTACCTGGAACCAGAAGTCCTTAATTATTAATTTAAGCAGCATACATAACCTTCTGGTGTTGTTGTTATTCATCACTCCAAACAGATGCCTTAATTTGTTCTTGGGGACTGGAGGAAATGGGGTATACCAGAAGACCTCTGTACTTGGAAGCTGTGATGCCCAAGTCCTAATCCTAGAGCTGATGGGGGATGGCCATGTAATCCAAGGCAAGTTAATATGTCAGGGTCACATGTAAACCGTGAGCATTGTCCTATTCTCTGCCCAATGTGCCCCCCACCCAGGGTCATTGTGATGATCCAATAAGATAATGGATGTGGTAATGCTTGAAAGTACAAAGTGGGTATACAGTAGAGGATGGGGTTTTCTCCTGTGACCCACAGGAAGTGACGAGGGCAGTGTTCCTGGGCTCTCCTGCCAGGATGGAGGGTCCAGTGGCTGGTCTGTGCTGTTCACCTGCCTCCCAAGGACCCTCTCCTCCACCGGTACACCCTGTGTGACATCATTCCCAGGTCTGGAACTCCTGTTCTCATCCAGATTTCTGGGCAGCATAAACAGCATTGTTGGTGCTGGTGATCAAAAGCTAATAGATCGGTAAGCTGTGATGGGGAAGGATGTAATACAACGAGGATACAATAATTCTATCCAAGTGGCCTACTTATGAATAGATCAGCCCAATGTTGACTCTTTACAATAGACTGATGAGTCTTCGATGGCATACAGAACTCTAAGAGTTTAGGATCATTAAGAAAACCACTAGCTTTCCCAATTTCAGCGTATGTTACTGGGGAGTATCTCCAAAGTATCCTTTGAATTATTAATACTAAATGGAAATCAACTATAAGAAGAAAAGGTAAGGGAGTAGCTATGTAAAGTGTGGTATATGCACATCATAGACTGTGATGTCATTAAATCTTAATTCAAACTGTTACCTCCTGTTGAATTTTTGAGAACATGGAGTTACCTGTCAGCTCCCTTGCTAGGTTATTCAGCTTTTCCGTCATCCCAGAACGTTGTGTTGGATGGAACAGGAATGACGATAGGAAATTACTCAAAAGGAAACTGGAAGAGAACAATCCTGCGTTCACAAAAAAGTATGCCACTTACTTTTTCCCCCCACTCTTACGTGACATCCGTAAGGAAAACAGCAACCGATTTGCCCCATGCCCACGTTCAACATTCTGAAACTTGGACTAGATCGTGGTGTTGGCTGTGTCTTTGATTGCTCTGCTATTTGTGTAACAGTTATTATCAGCGAAAGTGCTATTTACTTCAGAACTTCCTCTCTTGGACACATTTTCCTTTTTCTCAAGCACAGATGCTATGGCACGTGCCATAAGGGAATGAAATCAACAGTAATCATAATTATTATAATAAAGAAGCACCACTGCTATTTATTTACCGAATGCTCACGGTATACTGAACACCGCGCTAGGTGCCTTTGGCGGGTATGGCTGATAGCAGACGCATACACAAGTGTCACGAAGGTAACAGGTTCCATTTTTGCACGGAGCGGATGATGGCGGTTCTTTCCCCAACGCACCCCGTCGCACCTAGACCTCTTGCAGAAGTGCACGGTCCGGCAGGACTCGAAGCCCAGGGCAGAAGGCAGCATTTCATTTTCCTTGCTGACTGAAGTTTCCAGGGGAAATTAAAGATTAATGACGCAAGTGTCTAAAAGTCACTAAGAAGAAAAGGCCGGGACTCTCAACCATTTGTAAACAGTATAAAGCTTTGTACTGAACAAATGGCCACAGACAGGGAAAGCTAATACCAACGCAGTAAAAACCAAGGGCTAACCTTTCATGGTGTGTCTGGTGCTGAGGTCCTAGCATTTGATGAATGACTACCTCGTGCCAGGAGGTCACTGGGGAGCGCCCGGGTCTTTCATGTGGTTGGGACAGCTGTGGGCAATCTGTGCTCGTGGATTATCCTGCCGAGAGAAACATCGACGTGTGCCGGCAGCCCGGGGTACTTCGGGGGAGTTCGAAAAGAGATAAATATCAAGACCCCGTTTACATCCTGGATGAAATCGTGGTGGGATTTTCAACTTGATGGAATCGGCTCCTTGGGTTTTGATGTCTGCCTGAAATGAGATCATTTTGTGTCTCGTTTGATACTTACATGAGGGTAATTAGGTTTCGCTGTACATTATTCCTGTCCTCTTCGTAAGTCATAGGAGATGGGCGCTGCTTTGGCCAATTCGTCCCTTTACTCAGAGGCTCAAAGACGCTTGGCAGTTTGTCCAAGGTAGCAGAGCTGGTGACTCTCGGAGCTGGGACTTGAACCCAAGACTCTCTGATTCCAAAGCTTGTGTTATGCACTTGAAGGGGAATCCTAGCCTTAGATGAATATAAAGCTTATTTCTTTCTCATCTGAGAACATTGCCCCCCCCCCCCGCCTTTTTTAGGGGAGGCTACGGGTGTTAGGTTGTGTCTCTTGACTCTGAAATCCAAAAAGGGCCACATATTAACCTCTATTTCCTTTCTGCTTTTGGCTTAGTATCCCCAGTTGGATCAGAAATCAATGGAATGAGTTTCCCTTCATTGTTTTTGAGAAGGAAATGCCTTGCTGAACTTTGACAAAGGCATTAACGGTTGCCAGAGACCCTCAATTTATCATTGCTCTCTCAGGAGTCCTAAAAAAGTTTCCTTTGAAAAGTGTCTCGTCATCAATATTAATAATCCCTCGATGCCATACTTGTGTTGATCAAAATGCCTTCGTATATATGAGCTAATTTCACCCTGAACTTTTTGTGGGAAGCCGTCTGCACTTTAAGCACCATGTTAAGTGTAGGGGATATCAAGACTTCTTGAAAACATTTTTTCAGTGTTTATTTTTGAGAGAGAGAGCCAGTGAGCGAGCGAGCTCAAGTGGGGGAGGGGTAGAGAAAGAGGGAGACACAGCATCCGAAGCAGGCTCCAGGCTCTGAGCTGTCTGCACAGAGCCCAGTGTGGGGCTCGAACTCATGAGCTGTGAGATCATGACCTGAGCTGAAGGCGGAGGCTTAACCGACTGAGCCACCCAGACGCCCCAGGGGATACCACGACTTGCCTCCCCGACCTGACTTTACACAGTAGACCAGGCACTGTCGCCATTTTATACACGATTATTCGCCTCAGGGTAACATTGTGTTCCAGCCTTCCAGAACTTCCACATCCTCTTGTCTTCCCCATCAAGGCGCTTGTGCTTACGTGCCCTTAAACGTTACTTACTCATGAGAACCGGATGGCCTCTCCCTCCTCTACACATCACTGCCCATCTTGCCATCATCTTCCGTTTGGTACTTGGAGGATAAGGGCTCTTGGATACAAACACCGTCTTCCCCTTGCCTGTGGAGTTGGCTTATGGCGTATCTATAAATGTGGTAAGGAAAAGGCCACTGATAGGTACTCTAAATAAATACGTTAAAATATTGTTCAACACGTACGATATGTGCTGGAAAGCACCCTTGGAATAATGCAGAGAACTGTGCCAGGTTTAACACCAAAATACGTGTTGTTGGGCCAGCAAAATGTTGTTCCACACATTCAAATTTTTCAAAACCTCCATTGCCAATGTCGAAATATTGGGAGATTTGACCCAGCAAGGCGGACCTCTGGCTTCACTGGAAAAAATCAGAAGTTCTGACCACACTTGGCTTAATTTTTGCATCACGGCCGTCGGCTGAGGTTGAGAAGCAAGTGGCCCTCGGATGCGGGTCGCCTGGTCCCCATTCCCCCACGGCCCCCACCACGGCCCGTCTGCCACCTCCTGGATATGGAGGTTGGGGAGAGTGAGTTTGGCACGTCCCATCTGGTCATTCTGATGATTTCTTACAATGTTAAAAGGAAGGGGAAGGTTTCTTGTTAACACTGACTCTGTCTTAAAGGAAAATAAATAGCCTGAAAGGGCCATGTGTTGTAGGAAAAATGAGAGGGAACATTATCGTCATTATTATTATTATTGTTATTGTTACCATCATTATTGTTTTGGCAGCAGTGGGAAATAGACAAGGGTTTCATAGACCAGGGTGTTTGTGTAGAAACAAAACACAAAACAAACTCAAACAGCTGTCCGGGAATAAAGCGACTCCCACTCCACTCTTTGCCAGCTGGTCCTGGCAAGCTTTCTGGGGGGAGGAGGAAAGGCCTGAGGGTGGGCTGGGGTGACTGGGGTGTGACCTCGAGTGGGTTGTGTCTAATCCCACTCTTCCTCCCCATGAAACTGGAAAAATGTCTGCTGAGCGGAGCTGTGTTGACCCGCAGTGAGGTGTGTGAGGACAGATTTGCGTCGGTTTCGTGCAACCTTAGTGCCCCAACAGTGTATTTATCGTACCTGCCGGGGGCTTAACAAACACTTACTGAATGGATGAATGCCATTTACGAAGCACCTAGCTCAAAAGTTGGCCCAGAGAAGGCCATTAGCAAATTTTAACCTGTTCCTAAGGAATCAATCATACTTGCTGTTAAGGGCAAAGACTGGCCTTTTTCTTCCTAGCACCTAGGCCTGCCACACAGCCAGTGATTACTCCTCATTTGTGGGATGACTAGATAAAGTCTGGTAATCCGTCCTTTGACAATCTTAAGAGGAAAAAAAAATCTACGTCAGGCTGCCATTTTGGTTTGGCTCCTTTTTTCTCCCTGGGATAAAAGGATTGTTCCAATGGGCTAGGGCTATTCTATTTTATTTTTGATCGTTCTGGGAGATGGTTAATGGAGGGTGTTATCTTCTTAAGAATGTTTATTTCACTTTCGGAGGGGCCGTCTCCTGTTCCCAGCTGCCCTTCCCACCCTCTTACCATAGGAATCACTTCTCGGCTGGCAGATATGCTCTAGATAACATGGTAGCTGTCACGGGCATCTTTAGTAACGAAAGTCCAAAGAGGGCAGGTTAACCTGTAGAGTCACGGGTTTATTATTAAATCCAAGCACCGGTCTCATTTAGTACTGGCGGGCCAGACTTGAGCAACACAGTCGGGTCAGCTATTATTTTGCAACCTCGGCTATTCTTTGGGCGTCTTTTCTTACTCAACGTAAGTAAGTGGCCTTTGCGACAAAGGTTTCATTCCCATGTTTGTGGAAGGGAGGAGGAGGAGTCGAGATCTGCCTCACCGTCTTCTGCTTCCCATACTAAGCGCGCATAGTGACTTCGCTAACTCTCAGATGCTTGTCGTTAACCTTTCCAACTGTCTTAAGTTCATTGTGTGCTTTTGACTTTGATCTCTGAGTTTGAGGCCTGATGGGGGCCAGTGGGATGAGGCATGTCAGGTGCCAGGCTTTGTGTTGGCAACGTTCATAAGTGCTGACTTGTTTATTCAAACAATTAGTTCCTGGCTTCTAATGGCTCGTGATAGCTTATCCAAAACAACTTTAGGTTCTCCTCTGGGCTCTGGTTGTAATTCAGTTTTATTATCTCCCAGGACAATGTATTCCAGACTCTCTGGGATTGGGATAATGGGCTCCCTGGAGCATTTATTCTCTTAAAGATGAGTAGGCTTTTTCTGTTTGTTTGTTTTATATATCACTTTCAAAGTAGGTGGTGATTATGGTGGTGGTGGTTTGTGTAATATGTGTGGTCAGGGATACTTCTGAGGCGTTACTTGAGGATTTGCTATGAATTTTGTACCAGGCACGGCTTCCTGAAGGTAGGGGAAAATGGTGATGTGGACACATAGTAGGTAGTCATAAACGTTTGTTAAATAAGTCTTTCGTTTCTGTTCTTTCACTTGATTGATAGGTATTTTTTTTTTATTTTTTAAAATAAAAAATGTGTGTTTGTTTTGAGGGAGAGATAGAACGCTACATGCACAAGCGAGGGAGGGGCAGAGAGAGAGAGAGAATCCCAAGCAGGCTCCGCCCTTTCAGTGCAGAGCCTAATGTGGGACTCAGTCTCACGAACCATGAGATCAGGACCTCAGCAGAAATCAAGAGTCAGACGCTTAACCGACTGAACCCTTCAAGTGCCCTATATATTTTTAAATCATGTGCTTTATGAAAGTCATAGCAACAACGTATGTGCCTTGTGGACCCATTTGACATATATGAAAATAGAGTCACTGACTGAATCCATAACTATTAATTGAGCACTTACTGTGTTCCAGGCTGTGTGCTGGGCAGCAGAGATCTAACACTGAAAAATAAACATCGTCTCGTAAGGAGTGTACGTTCTTACGGCGAGAAACGCAAAATAATTCCAAGTAATAATTTTATCTTCTCTCCCCCTTCTCTCAGCCTAAGTGCCGGGAAATCAGAACAAAGGCAAAGGGTTGAGATAGACCACGAGGTCACTTCCACACCCCTCAAATAACTGCGGCTGATACTCTGGTGCGTTTCCATTTGGCGATTGGTCTCTGTGTTTTGTGCGAGTGAACATATACGAACATCTGGATTCCATTTCATTTCATTTTATTTCAATTAATGACCCATGCGCGGTTGTCGAACAAGGTGGATGTGTGAGCGCCAGCTCGCGGCTTCATGCTTTTCCAGATTACAGGAGGCGACGTTTCCAGCGAGGCACCTTCTGCCCTCTCGCCTCCCCTCATTCCTCAAGCCCGCTATCCCAGAAGAAAGGCTGGCCGGGGCCCAGTGCACCTGGGACAGGCAACCTGGGGCACCGTTCGGGCTGAGCCCCGCTGTGCAAACACCCCCTTCCCCCCACCCCCCCCCCCCGGCCCCGATCTCCAGATTGTGGTCCTGCCATGGCTGTTTTCAGCTGAAATAGCATGAAAAATGAGTTCTTGTGGTGTTTTCAATATAAATAGTGGAGATGCCACAGGAATCCCAGCACTCAAGGGATGTGCTTTCTTACAGGGCTTCGTACGTCCTGAGAAGACCCTTGAGTTCCGCCTCCCCACCAGCGCTGCTCCCTCAGCGTGGGGAGTGGCCCGCAGTGTCCAGGGGCCGGGAGTGTCCCCAGGGGGAGGGGCCCCATCCAGTGCTGCCAGCTCCGACCTCGCTGGGCTGACCGGGCTAAGAGAGCGAGCTGTGGAGCCACAGTCCGCAGACTTTTTCTGCTAAAGGGCCGGATGGTAAATGCTTTAGGTTTTGTGGACCTTATGGTCGCTGTCACACTGAGCTCTGCCATCCCAGCACGGAAGCAGCCGCAGACAGTATTATGCAAGGGGACGGGAGTGTTTTGTTCCAGTGGAACTTCATTTATACAAAAAATAGGTGATGCACCAGATTGGGCCCATGTGCCAACTGGCAGTCACCTGCTCTGAGCCAGAGGGCCTGGGGTCCCTTCTGGGCTTCCTGCTGGGGTAGTAGGTGGGCGTTTCAGCTTTCTTATCTATTCGGTGCGGTCAATAAACACACTCACCTGGAGTTCTTACCAGTCTCGGTGCGACCACGTACGAAGGGCTCCAAAGACAGTGCCCCCGTGGTACCTGAACGGTCCTGCCTACCTCCCGTCTCTGTCCTCCTAGATGGCTCTGGCCTCTGGGTAAATTACTTCTTCCGCTGTCTAGCACTCTGACTAGTTCTCCTCTTCCAGGATGCAAGTCTTCTCATACCTACACACGTGAGTTTTCCTGAGATTAAGGGCCGGTCCGTCGCAAGGCTTCTCTTGATTTCTCTCCTGTAGATCGCAGTTCGCTCACGTCTGTACCTCGCAGTCCCCAGCCCTCGAAGTGCCCTTCTGAATGGTCCTTGGTCGTTTCTCATAATGATCCATTCAGTGCTCGGACTCGGGATGCTGGCCATCCATTCCCCGCCCAACTCCAGGAGAGTTCAGCGTGGATCTTAATTAGCACTTTCATTGTTTTTTTAAGTTTAAAAAATTTTAACTTTTCAATTTAAATCTTAGGTAGTCAACCTCCAGTATAGTATTGGTTTCAGGAGAATTCAGTGATTCATCATTTCCATACAACGCCCAGCACTCGTCCAGACAAATGCCCTCCGTAGCAGCCATCACTCATCTAGCCCATCCCCCCACCCACCTCCCTTGGTCAATTGCAGTTCGTTCTCTATCTTTAAGAGTTTCTTGTAGTTTGTTTCCCGCCCTTTGAGGTCAGGGCCTGTCCTGGTACCCCAGAGCCTCGCATTTGGCTTGGCATAAAACATAGGCTTGATAAAGCATTTTATAATGAGAGTGGAAGATGTCTGAAAACTATTTCTTACTCGACTTTCCAGTCATCGCTGTTTTTGCCGTGGAGGTTTGCATACAGTAGGCATCAAATTAATACACGTTGGTGGAGTTCTGCCTCCATATCGTTTACTCAGCCTGGTGTAGTGGTTCCTGGCTTGAGGACTCTGGTTGCCAAATGCTATTTTTACCTTTCACCTTGATCCTGCTGGAATGGCTGGACTTCTGGTTGAGACGCTGGGTGGGGGGGGGGGGGGTGCCCTGAGGGCGTGGATGGTGGCGAGGGGTCCAGCGTTCCGTCTGGGTGGCCCACGAAGCCAGACAGGATGATTATCCCTCCCGCCTCTGTACTCTAAATTATTTACATTTCCCAGGCAGGACACCAGACTCCTACAATCAGACTTGGCCGCTCTGTTTCCCCTCCGGCTGACCTAAGAGGTTTTATGGAATTCGGAGAAGGCCGCCGCACTAGGTATCAGCGAGCCTCGGCCTTGAATCCCGGCGCTGTGATTTTGAAAGGTTATCAGTGACCGGGATCTCACTTTCCCCTTCTGTGGCATGGGAGTAACACAATTACCTGTCTTGTACAGGTTTGTTGTAAAAAAAAAAAAAACCAAAAACCCAAACCCAAAACTAACCAAAATGCAACACAAATAGGAAGTGAGGTAACGTGTAAAAGGCAGTGGCCTGTATGCACTAGGAGATCAATGAATGCATTCCAGTTTCCTTTTCTGTGCCTTGAGTACTAGCGTTTGAATTCTTCCTTCTCCTGCCCCTCGGGGAACTGCCTGGGGAGACACTGGCTTTAGAGAAGAAATACAAGTCCAGGCTTCTGAACCTTGACACTGTTGACATTGGGGCCAGGTAATTGCTTGTTGTGGGGGCTGCCCTGTATATTGAAGGATATTTAGCAGCCCTGGCCTGACTCAGTAGGTGGCCGTACCATCCACCCCTGACTCAGGACGACAAACAATGTGAGCAGACATTGCCAGGGGGTCCCTGGGGGCATAGTTGTCCCCTTGAGAACTAACAAACTCATGAGCCACATGTCCCTAGCCTGGTGTGAGGGGCGGAGGAGGCTGTAATGGGAGTGACCCCGGGAAGGGACCTCCTGGCTTTTTCTGAGGGGAAGTGTCCCCTGTAGGGTCCAGGTCGCTGGAGGGGACAGAGGACGGAGAGCAACAGAGCTTCAGGCTAGAGGGCAGCAGCCAACAGGCGCTTCATTTCTAGGTCCTTTATGAGGGTGGTTGCCCCCTATGGAACCATTACTGGCCCCCCCCGTCCCCGGGCCTCCCTCCTTGGGGTACACCCCACCAGTGCCCTGCTTGTGCTTTTGTCCCCACCATTCCATTCTCCACACAGTGGCCAGAGCGATTATTTTAGGAAGCGGGTATGATCACGTTTCTCTCTGATTTGAAGGCTTCCCATGGCTAACCCACTGTACTTGGAATAAAATTCAAACTCCCGACCCGGGCCCCTGAGGCCTTGTGTGATCTCTGCTCTCTCTCCAACCTTGCCTCGTGCTCTGCTCTGGGTTTCCACAGCCGGCTCCTAGGGCTTCTTTCTCTCCCAGGATCCACCAAGCTCCTTCCTGCCTCAGGGCCTTTGCACTTGCCATCCACTCTGGCTTTTTACACATGTGAGCCCCTTCTACCTTTAGTGCTCAGCTTAAATGACTATTCTTCAGGAAGAACATTCTACCCCAAACTTGCTGATCCCCAGTAGGCATCGCACCCTGAGGTTTTCTTTTGTAGCACTTACGTATACTGGAATAATTTGATATAGTTTGTTTCCTCAACAGGACAGACAAGTTTGGGGGCTTCATGAGACTTCAGTCTCGTTGATTTCTGAACCCTTCACATTTATCCCAGTGCTTAACACAAAATAGCTCAATGACAAGTTTGTTGGGTGAATGAATGAGTTTCATTTCCCTGACCTCCCAAAAGGGGCACCCGGATGGCTCTATTGGTTAAGCATCCAACTCTTTTTTTTTTAATTTTATTTTTTTAAATTTACATCCAAATTAGTTAGCCTAGAGTGCAACAATGATTTCCGGAGTGCATTCCCTAATGCCCCTTACCCATTTAGCCCATCCCCCCTCCCACACCCCCTCCGGTAACCCTCTGTTTGTTCTCCACATTTAAGAGTCCCTTACGTTTTGTCTCCCTCCCTGTTGTCATATTATTTTTGCTTCCCTTCCCTTATGTTCACCTGTTCTGTGTCTTAAAGTCCTCATATGAGTGAAGTCCTATGATATTTGTCAGACTAATTTCACTTAGCATAATCCCCTCCAGTTCCATCCACGTCGTTGCAAATGGCAAGATTTCATTCTTTTTGGTTGCCGAGTAATACTCCTTTGTGTATATACCACATCTTCTTTATCCATTCATCCATGGATGGACATTTGGGCTCTTTCCATACTTTGGCTGTTGTGGATAGTGCTGCCATAAACATGGGGGTGCATATGTCCCTTCAAAACAGCACACCTGTATCCCTTGGATAAATACCTAGTTTTGCAATTGCTGGGTCGTAGGGTAGCTCTCTTTTTAACGTTTTGAGGAAACTTCATCCTGTTTTCCAGAGTGGCTGCACCAGTTGGCCTTCCCACCAGCAGTGGCCGCATCCTCACCAATATCTGTTGCCTGAGTTGTTAATTGTAGCCATTCTGACAGGTGTGAGGTGGTATCTCAGTGTGGTTTTGATTGGTGTTTCCCCGATGATGAGTCCTGCTGAAGCGTCCGACTCTTGATTTCAGCTCAGGTCATGACGTCACGGTTCAGTTCATGGGTTCGAGCCCCGTGTCAGGCTCCGCGCTGACAGTGTACAGCGTGCTTGGGAGTCTCTCTCTCCCCCTCTCACTGCCCCTCCCCTGCTTATGCATGCACATGAGCATTCTCCCTCTCAAAATAAATAAATCAACCTAAAAAAAAAACCCTTAAAAAAAAGCCTCCCAAATCCAGAGACTTTGAGAGATTTAGCCATTTTTATGGTCAAAATTATAGGCTCACGAAACATGTTTCAGCTTACCAAATTTATTAAAACAAAATATACTTGGTCTGGGGAGGTCTAGTAAGGTTACTCTCTATTAATATTTGGAGTGAGTGGAATCAGATCTGGGTTGTTTTTGTTTTTTTTTTTTTTACATTTATATGTATGTGTGTGTGCTTGTATGGATGTGATTGTTTTTTCACTTAGTCTCTGCTCAAGCTGTTACCTTTCAGTGTAGTTATAAAAGTAAAAACTAATACTAATAGGGATATTATTACTTGTAGTAATAACAATACTTGATATGTGCATAATGCTTTATACTGAGAATTCTGGGGTAGTCGCTAAAGACCACTTTCATTAGAATCTGGGCCCCCGTATGGAACTCCTGGGTCAGAATCTGGGATGAGGCCCCAGAAGGTTCACCTTTAACCAGACTCTGTAGAGATTCTACTGACCCTGCCCCCCAAAGCTTTAGGATCCCTGTCCCATTGGAGAGGGCATACAACTGAGTTTTTGCCTGATCCAGCCTCAGCCCCAACCCTTGCTGGATGTGTGATGTAGTCAAAATTATCCTGAGCTGCCTCCATAAAATAGGTTCAATAATACTGGCCTCCCTGGGTAACCGTAAGGACAGAAGTACAATTTTCTTTGGAGTACCCGCTAAGTGCCAGGCACTTTGGTAAAAGCACTTCTCATTGGTGATTTCAAATGGACATTTGTACAGACTTCCAAAGGAGACCATCATTTCACTTTTCATCACAGGGTTCTGCTGGGAGGAATATCATGCCCATTTTGTAGATTAAGAAACTGAGGCTTAGGAAGTCCTTTCTTCAAGGGTTATGCAGACCCCTAGCTGCTAGCTCTCGGGCTCCTGTCAGGTGCTTGGGTGTGCACGGAGGACTTTCACCGCTGACCTTCCCCAGTAGACTGCTGTGCCTGACCCCCCTGCCAGCCCCTTCCTTATTCGGTATTAATGTCCAGGATTCCGTTCAAGGATAACACAGAGAAGAACCTAATCGGATTTCAACAAGAGGACCTCAGCTGTGAAATCGGTGCCAACTTTCCAACACGGCGGGCAGGAAACGAGTCTGCTGGACTCTTTCAGCACCTCTAGAAACAAGGAAAGACACAGGATCAGCCGTAAGTGAAGGGGTCTTGGGTTGGGTTCTGGGGGTGGGGGTACAGCGCCGCTGTGTGAGAACTATCTTGATGTCCCTTACCTCCATCTTCCTATCTTGATGTCCCTTCCTTTGGGCTGACACCAAGATGGGGGCTTTTGCCACCCATGGAAATGTCCTTTCCACGTCTCCCTTCGATGCAGGAAATAACTGCTGGGAGGGCGAAGGGAGAGGCCAGCGCATGTCGCGTGAACTCCACTCAAGTACCTCTTTCTTCCCGGGGCCGATAAGCCGAAAGGGTTCACGGGTTTCCCCAAGTGGAGCTGATCCCAGGCGCTAACTGGGAAGTTTCAGGAAGCAGAGGCAGAAATGAATTGATGGAAGTAGGCAGCGCTTTCCTTACGTTACTGGCTTTGCTTGAAAAGTCTGCTCAGGAAATGTGTGGGCATTATTTAATAAGTGTTTCTTTGACCCCAGACTTCCATGCACTCGTTGTGAAAACACTCGCCTGGTGAAATGAGGTGATTGTCTGAGTAATGCAGGGCAACATGGCACGTGATCGTAAATAAAACCCAAACACTTGCGCAAATGCGTGGGGTGGCTTACCTCTGAACTTCGAGACTGCTCAAGAATCTATCCCGGATCGTCATGGTGGTGTGGACTTGGGGACCATAACTAGAAGTGGCCATGTGGCGGTTACACAGGGGAAAGTTGATCAACTCATTTTACGGTTTTAGAGAGGCTGAATACTTTGTCCAAGATGGCCCAATTGGGATTCGTAGCCAGTCATCTGGTAGCCTTTAAAGCCACGTTCTTTCCGTTTTTAAAAAATGTTTTATTTTTGAGAGAGAGAGAGAGAATCAACTGGGAAGGGGCAGAGAGAGGGGGTGGACAGAGAATCCCAAGCGGGCTCTGTGCTGACAGCAGAGAGCCCGATGTGGAGCTAAAACGCACAAACCATGAGATCATGACCTGAACCCAAGTCGGACATTCGACCGACTGAGCCACGCAGGTGCCCCCGTGTTCTTTCCATTTGATCAGACTTACTGAATGGGAGCCCAGGATTTCTCCTTCCACCCCCCTCCCCATTTAGAATTTCCTTTCTGCTCTGTTTTATCAGTGTATCCACCATTCAGAAATCAGCTGTCTGTTGCCAATATGTTTCCATGAGGTGATTGTGTATCTTAGATACAAAAATCAAGTAGTGTTAACATTTCAGAGCAGTGGAGACCAGATATTTCTATCTTGGTTTCCTGCTACCCATGCCCCCTACATATAGACGGAGAGGCTTTGACGTTTTCCCTGTCACTTGGCTTAGTTTAAGGTTACTTTTGTTGATGGTTAACATGCTTTGAAGTTTGAGGATTTCAGATGCTAATTTGTAATTTGTAATTTGTAAACCTTAAGGCCAGGAAATGGGACAAGATGGAGTCTCTAAGCCAAGGACCAGAGGCAAGAAAATGCATTGATCTTTTTAGAACCCCAAGAAGTTGCTATTTTCCTTCTAGATTGCCTTTTCTGCTTCTCCAGAAACTCCTTGTTACTCGCACAGGCTCGCGGGAGCTGTAAATGGCAGCAGGTTGTCAGGGTTTAAATGGCCCTAGGAGCGCACGCGTTCCCAGAGGTGTGCTGTGTTGAGTGTTGTCCACCAGGTGGCGACCTCTCCAAGGGAACTGAGACCACAATCCAGTTCGTAAGCAGCTATTATTATTTAAATGTTTATTGGGCAGCTCCCCCAGGCTTGGCACTCTCCGGAACACTTAAAAGATTTAGCCTCTGCCTTCAAGGAGCTTACCAGATCTCTGTCTTCAAAAGTCCCTTGAATTAGACCATTCCTCAGCGTCTCGGGTCAGGTCGGTCTTGATGTCTCTTGGCTCTGAGTCCTTGCAAGAAAGCAAGGATTTCCTCCATGATGTAGGACAGACGGAAAACAAACTTTACTGAGTCCTACTAGGTGCCAGGTACCTAGCTGGGCGCTTAACACACAGACTCCTCACCACGAGCCTGTGAGGACAGTGGTGGCTGCCCCACTTGACAGAAGGGAAGGCTGGACAAACATTTGGGTATTTGGAACTCCAATGCCACAGAAGTAGGAGTAGTAGAGGCAGCATCCAAACCCATATGTATCTGTTGCTACGGTCTTTCTGCTCCTCGCCCTGTGTCACTGCCGGAAACTCGTGGAACACGTTACTCCCGAGAAGGCCACAGAAGCCTTTGGATATTTTCATGGATGTCACATCCCGGGGGAGGTGTTGATGAAGCAAGACTGACTTTCTGGAGGCACGCCCCGACCCTTTAAGGGTGATGCCAAGGGAGCCAGACTGCTTTCCCACAGGCTTACTTTGAGAGAAGGAATCCTAAAATATCCTTTTATGCCTCAGCAATAGGTGGACTTCAAGTTCAGCGTTTAGGTGGTTCATTCTTCCTGGTTACCTTTATCTTTGCACTACTTTTGCATGTGTGCGTGTGCATGTAACGTAGTCTAAAGACAATGTGATGTGTGTGAACGTAGATCTGGGTATCATCCCCGCTGGACTGTAAACTGTCTATTTGGGTATTTATATGCCGATGGTAATTCTTTGAACTGTTCCTTATGCAAATATATCTTCCCTTTTTCCTTCTTCTTAAAAATTTTATTGCGGTAAGAACACTTAACATGAGATAGATCCTCTTTTTAAAAATTTTTTTTTTTACTTTTATTTATTTTTGATAGACAGAGACAGAGAGCAAGTGGGGGAGGGGCAGAGAGAGAGGGAGACGCAGAATCCGAAGCAGGCTCCATCCAGGCTCTGAGCCGTCAGCCCAGAGCCCGACACGGGGCTCGAACTCACAAACCATGAGATCACGGCCTGAGCCGAAGTCGGATGCTTCACCGACTGAGCCACTCAGGTGCCCCGAGATAGATCCTCTTAACAAATTTTAAGTGTATATCACACTCTTGATGCTAGGTAAAGCTTGCACAAGGAAAAGATCCATGGCATTGGTCTTGGCGATGATTTGACCGACAGGATACCAAAAGCACAGGCAATAAAGAAGGAGAATAGACAAGTGGAACCATGTTAAACGAAAAAGCCTCTGCTTTTTTGGCAAAGGAATAGTCAACAGAGGGGCACCTACCTGGGTGGCTCAGTCAGTTGAATGCCCGACTCCTGATTTTGGCTCAGGTCACTATCTCATGGTTGGTAAGATTGAACCCCACGTCAGGTTCTGTGCTAAAGGGGAGAGCTTCCTGGGGATTCTCTCTGTCCTTCCCCCACTCTCTTTTTCTCAAAATAAATAACTAAACATTATGAAATAGTCAACAGAGTGAAAAGGCAGCCTACAGAATAGGAAACAATATTTGCAAAGCATGTATCTGATCGGGGTAATCTCCAGAATAAGTCTTGCCTTCAAAGTCTAAGAAGGCTGCTGGAGGAGTAGAATATCAGAGCAGGTGAAGCTAACATGACCCTGAGCAGACCCTGGGATGAGGACTCCAGGTCAAGGCCAGGCTCTCAGGGAGGTCATACCCAGGCAGGACAGGACAGAGGAAGGTGCCAAAGAAGACCCCAAGGTCCAGCAGAGTCCCACAGAGGGGAGCTTCGGCCCGATCTCATCAGGGAAACTGGAAGGCAAGCCATGCCTTAGAATGGTTGCACCTGTCAGCTATTTGTTAGGCGCCCCCCCCCCACCCCAGGAGGAGGATGGGGGGGTGGACATAAAACCCAGGCAACCCGTGGCTTTCTGCGCCTCTGAGCAAAGCCAGCTCGGTTGGAAGCCATGGTCAGCCTCAAGATCTCCGGTGGCTGGCTGTTGTGAGTACACAGACGCCAGGGTGCACACACGGAGCTCGAAGGGTTCCCGGTGGGATATCAGCATTATATGCTGTACCTAGTGGGCTCTTTGCCCTGTGGTTTTTATGCCACGGAGGCCTGTGATTCTGTTGTGGTGTTTTACAACCAGACTCTAGACGCTAGTGTGATAATTTAGGGAGGCACCAGCACTCACTTGAAATTAATGAATTCTAGCCCATTTCGCTTCTGACCAGCTGTCAGTTTCCTAAAGCTTCAAACCCCTGGGACATGCCGTTCAACTTGCGGACATTAGCGCACTTTCTCCCTCTCTGGCTGTCTCTGGAGGGCAAGAGGCGGCATCCCTCAGCTGCCCTCCTATGACTGGCGACATCTGATTTGCCACCAGACCGTGCCTGCCACGGTAAGAGAGCCATCACGCCCGACAGGAGTGGCGGGGATGGTCGGTGAACTGCCATAATGACGAATACCCGCTGAAGTTCATAGGTACGAGGTCGATGAGAATCTCTGCCCTGCTTTGGGCCAAGGCAGACCCCGTTTCCGGGTAGGGCATGGGGGGGCGGGTGGTTTGGGTCTGAGATGCTCAAGTTGGAGATCAGCTTTCCAGGTGGCCAGTGGCTCTAAGATTTTAAGCTTCCGATCTCCACCTCGCAGTCACTGCTTGGGTGCTTTCAGATTTCGCCATGGTGGCGATTGGGCAGCATGCATCGGGGGGGGGGGGGGCAGACCAGAATCCTGTTGAAAACCGTGAACCTGCGCTGTTCAAAAAAATCCTAGGTAACGCCATTTTGGCCTGGGTTGGGGACGCTGCAGATGACTTCTTGAGGAACTTTCCAAGTGGAACTTCCCGAGGCAGCGGCTGCCAATCCCTTTGGGGTTCCAAAGCGTCCAGGAAGAGCAGACTCGGGAATTTTCACACACCGGCAGGAGCTGGTCTTCCAAATTTGCTGCTCCGTCCTACATTCTCAAGGTCACCCCTGGGGCAAACGCGCACCGGCCCTAGGATGCCGCAGAGGGGCTGATGTCCTCGGGATACTCACCGCCTGGAAGGCAGTTACACCCCCCTGTTGGCCTTTCAGCGTTTCCATCAGCCCAAGGCCTACGTTCTGCCCAACGGGCTTCTAGCCGCGGCCTCCTCCCGCTGTGTGATGACAGCCCCGTCCAGGTGCGGACAGTCTGGGGAGCACCGTGGACTGGAGGACGACGGACTGCGTTTTCCCAGCCCGTTTCCCTTGACTGGCTGACGGTTTCCGCTCTGTGGTCTTGAAGACAAGTGCTGATGGCCTCCGATTTATCGGCCGAGGCTGCAGTCACGGGAGGCGCCTGTAGCCTTCATAGAGTGATAAGAGAATCGAGTGTGGTGTGGAAACTTGGGGTCCCTGACCTGGCTGTTTCCTGACTTGGGAAGGGGCTATCAGTCAAGGTGCTAGCACACTTGGGGATTTTGAAGTCTTTGAAGCAGGCGGCACTAACACAGGTAAAGGACGTTAATAAGGCGTTTGAGGCTCTCGGGGACCGGTGACACGGGAAAGCTTCTAGACCTGCAGGGCTGTGGGGGATGGGGCCCAAACAGTGAGGATGCCCTCATTGAGCACCCCGGAAAGGCTCCCCTGAAGAAGTGATGCTGGAGCCGGGATGCGCTGAGAACTAGGTGCCAACTGGTTGCAGAGAAGGTGGGCGAGTCTCCTGGAAACAGCCTGTCTGGTGAGCAGAGAGGAGGCCAAGTGTGGCTGGAGGGAGATGCTTGGAGGGGCCAGCGGGGAGGTGGTGCTGAGGGGTCAGGAAGGGGCGGCCCTGTTGCCCATTGAAAGGAGTTTTATTTTCCCCCTATGGTCACGGGAAGCCAGGGAGGAGTTGCAAGAGGATAACACCCCTTCCTGCATCTTGGGTGATGTCCTCAGCTGGTAGGAGGCCCTCTCTGACCGCATCTTGGAGTCCAGTGCCTTCTCAGTGGCCACGGCTGACTGGCTCGTGACTCTCACCTGCTCCAAAGGAGGGAGCTTTCTTCTTAGCGTCTCCTCCTCAAAGGCAACTCCACTGCCTTTGATAATTTGGAGACTCACCATTGCCACCGCATCCCAAGATGGTGCCTCTGGTCCGCCTAGATGACCCTTTCGTCTCCTGTAGGGTTGCCCGAGCCCCCAGAGTCCAGAAATCTGTGTGTGCGGCTGCCTTTTAGTCCTTGAAGTCTTATCCCGGGTTGGGTATCCTTCCAGCAAAAACCTAGAACCACTGCCCCATGGGAAATCTGTGACTCCTATTCTTACCCTTGTAGTAGTTCATACAAGGACAGTTAAGCATTTACCTAAATGATTTTACTTAATTCTCTCACACCGACTCCCTCTATTATCCTCTTCTCCCAAGTGAGCTCTGAAACAGACTGGGAAAGTTTGAGTCAATCCCTCCGGGGCAAGGGGCCACTTCATGGGAGAGCAGCATTTGAACCCAGGTTTGGATCCTAAGCTCTCGGGCGCTCCGTTGTATCCTCTCCTCTAGAGGTCCGTGCCATGGCTCAAGCCCTCTTACATCGTGCGCAAACATGTAGCATCCCCCAGGACCATTACTAGCTCCGTGCCGGTCAAATCCTTTAGCCTCCTTGTTCGGGATCTCTGGGTTCTGAGCACCATGAGGGGAGCGTGTTAACAATCACGTCAAGCCGTCTGGGGTCACAACCCACATTCCCTTTGAAAGAAGTAGAAGTTTGAGACCTAGAAACAAATGGGACCCTCTGGCGTAGGACCGTTTACTCACTTTCGGGGTGATAATCTGTCAGGGTCAAGAGCAAGGACAAAAGGCGAAATCAGAGGAATTTGCCAGTTGATGTCTTAGGTCCAAGTGGAAGTGAGCCATAATTTGTGCATTAAGTTTACATCACTTAGATCACTTTACAGGCAAGCAGCTTGATATTAGAAATTACCAGTGTTTATTTGCACAGATGCAGAGGAGAAAAACATTTCCACAGGGTCATGTTAGCCCAGCTGATGGACTGATAAGGAAAGCCACACCATCTGCCGACAGACAAGCCTCCCAGTACATCTAGGGTCACTGTTAAACACAGTTAT
Source organism: Felis catus (assembly GCF_018350175.1). NCBI lineage: Eukaryota > Metazoa > Chordata > Mammalia > Carnivora > Felidae > Felis > Felis catus. Next base: position 51,597,710 of record NC_058382.1, on the reverse strand, counting down.
GATAATATGAGAGGAAATGGGTCATTTCGGTTTCTTCCCCATTCAAGCTCTCATTTGTATTTGAAACTGAACATGCCCCCCCCCCCCCCGCTTTTTTTTTTTGCCTGGAGTCTCCTCGTATGTCCCCGTACCGTCCAGTTTATATTTACTTCCAGGAACACTTGGTGATTCAGTTGTTTATGTCTCCTGAGACCCTGGACTTACATCATGGTGCGCGATATCCCACCTGATGGAGAGGGCTTGTGGGGCTCCGTTCGCAATTGACCAGAGAGGAAGTTTTAGCAAATGTGTGACAGAGATGCTGGGCAGCCTTTAGCCCAAATGCTAATTTCATTGGAAATAGACAGGAGACCATCATTTGCGTTTGCATTCTTCCAAAACAGGGAAGGGAATCCATGCACTGATTCTTGTGTTTAAGCTCTGTGTCTGTGGGGTGGGGGGAGGGGGCATGGCAGAGAGAGGTTACATCCCGGATGGTATCACGGGATGCTGTTCTCTGAGCTGCCCAACGGGGAAGTCTGCTGCACTGCACGGAAGCTGGATTCTCATCCTGACGCCTCTTGTTTCTGGCTGTGTGACCCTGGCCGGCCTCCCATCCTCTCTGAGCCTTGGTTGGTACATGTAAGATTAGGAAAACAATCTCTTGAGTTGGTATTATTTGACCACTCCCACTGTGCCAGGTAACTGCCTTTTCTACCTCGGCATGATGAAAAGCGTCCTTGAACTCCAGGTACACGTGGGTGATGCACAGAAGTCCTTTGACTTGCCAGTCAGTGAGCAGGAACCTGGAGCAAAGAGACGATTTCGTAGATCTCAGGGGTGTTCCTGGCGGGAAAGGGGAAGGCGACTCATTTGAGGGCTAAAGGAGGAAAAACGTGATAAAAATTACTCTATAAAGATTCTCAGTATCTAAATAGAGTTGAAAGTGGGCAACTTCCTGGTCTTAAAGACCTGTTGGGCAGGATAGGCTACTTTATGGTAGAATAAAGAAACACCGTACAATTCACTGGTTTTACATAATAAAAGTTTCTTTTTTTTTGAACAGTACTACCCAGTGAGTTGGCAAGGGTGGGGGTGATAGAGGTCAGAGGTCCGTTGGGGTCACTTAGAGACCCAGCCTGATGGAGGCTTTGTGTCAGCATTTAAGTTTGTGCTCTCCGGGCACAGCTGTGCACTGGCTCTCAAAACTTTGGTCTGTAGAGGGGCTCCTGGGTGACCCAGTTGAGCGTCGACTGCAGCTCAGGTCATGATTTCACAGTTTGTGGGTTCAAGCCCCACATCAGGCTCTGTGCTAACGACTCAGAGCCTGGAGCCTGCTTTCGATTCTGTGTTCCCCTCTCTCTCTGTTCCTCTCCGGCCCGTGCTCTGTCTCTCTCAGATAAATAAACGTTAAAAAAAGCAAAAAAACTTTGGTCTGTAGAACACATTCTCGCTTCTCATACTTCCTTTGTTGGCCAAAGCAAGTCACGTGACCATGCCTAACTTCTCAGGGGTCAGGGGAGGGCGATCCCACCATGTGCCTGGAAGGTGGTGAGAGACCAGAAATTTGGGAAGGGCTCTAATGTCTTCTTTAGATATTTTCTGTAGAAATACTGCTAGCCTGCTTGGGAGTCTGAAAGTGAATTTTTCTGTGTTTTTCTGAAGTCATATAGTATCACAGCTATAAATATTACTTAAGACTTAGTGATACCATTCCTAGGTCTATATAGCCCCAAGAAATTCTCTCCTAGATCTGCTAGGATGAACAACAAGGTACTCTTTGATTGAGGAATTATAGGGGAGGGGGTGTTGCTGGGGGTCCTTTCATTTCCCTGGAGATAGAAACTTGGATTCATTAAAATATGGTGGGCATACATTATGGAATACTGCAGCAGGCAGAAAAATGCTCCCCCCTACCACTGCCCCCACCCCCAAACGGGTCCACGTCCTAATTCCTGGAAGCTGTGAATACATAATATAGCAAAGGGGGATGGAGGTTGTATAATAGTAAGGTTGCTAATCCGCTGATTTTAAAATAGATTATCGTGGATCACCCAGGAGGGCCCAGTGTCATCACAAAAGGCTTCATGTGTGAAAGGAGGAGACGGCGACATCAGTGTCAGAGCGATGTGATTTCAGAAAGACGACGTGCCATTGCCTTGAAGGTGGCCCACAGAGTAAGGAAAACGGGTGGCCTCTGGAGCTAGAAAAGGCAAGGAAACCGATTCTCCCCTAGAGCCATGGCATCTAGAGAGAACAGAGTCGTTCCTGGGAAGGAACGTAGCTCTGCTGATATCTCGACTTCTGCCTGGCGAGACCCATTCCCGACTTCTGGCCTCCAGAACTGTAAGGTAATAAACTTGTATTGCTTAAGCCCGTAAGTTCGTGACGATTTGTTGCAGCCACCATAGGAAGCTAATCTGAATACTGTGCAGTGTTCTAAATGAACTCATTGGACGTATGATGCACAGGTTTTGTAAAAAATTCGAATTGAGAAAAGAAACAGGATATGATTTTTGTATTAACAAAATTTGTTTTTAATCTTTATTTTTGAGAGAGAGACAGAGTGTGAGCAGGGGAGGAGCAGAGAGAGAGGGAGACACGGAATCCGAAGCAGGCTCCAGTCCCTGAACTGTCAGCACAGAGCCCGATGCGGGGCTCGAACTCACGAACTATGAGATCATGACCTGACCCAAAGTCGGACGCTCAACTGATGGAGCCACCTGGGGGCCCCAAAACAGGATATGGTTTTGAACCTTTAGTGGGAACCTTCAGTGGGAATTAAGCACAACCTTCAGTGGGAATTAAGTGCACGTGCACATATGTATACATAAAACGTAACTGACAAGGTCAGGAGCATATTAAAGGGTGCATATGAAATATAGTATGGGAGAGAGAATGGGAGTGAAAATGGGGAGGAAGGGAAGAAAACAAAAAGGACAGAGGCTTTGGATGGACCAAAGAGGAGAGTGGGCTCAAGTGAATGGTATGATTGAACATAGACCTTTAAAGTTCCTCCCTCGGGGGGCAGAAGCTCTGAGTTCCTTGACTCTTTACACACTGTGAAACTCAACTTGGAGGGGTGGTCAGTCTGAGTTAGTGAGAGGTCTGGATTTTGGAATACCCAAGCACGACGTGAGTTTGGAGGCCGTGTCCGTTTCTTCCAACACACAGCCCTAGTGCCCGGTGCAGTGCCCGACACACATTAGGCCTTCCAGAAACCACCGCAGTGTGGTTAAATTCACGACCGAGAGAGGGAAGGAGCTAACTGCGCGAGTGATTGAACTTCAGAATCAAGTCCGAGCTGAGAAGCAGTGGAAGTTGTCAGATCCTGTTGACGACTTTAACGATCCATGCCAAGCACCTGCTAGGTGTCGGGCACAGAGTTAGGTACGGGGGATTAAAAAAAAAAAAAAAAGAGTTAGTGGCACTTGGGTGGCCCAGGCAGTTGAGCGTCCGAGTTTGGCTCAGGTCACAATCTCACGGTTTATGACATCGAGCCCTGTGTCAGGCTCCGTGCTGACAGCACAGAGCCTGCTTGGGATCCTCTCTCGCTCCTTCTCTCTCTGCCCCTCCCCTGCTCACACACTCCCTTCTCTCTCAAAAATAAACAAACATTAAAAAAAAAATCTTTAAAAAAAGAAAAGTTAAGCATGCAATCTGTTTAATGTCCTCAAATGGTTGTTTGAAGTGTAAACAGGTGACCCTTCCACACAGGAAACGCCAGGGGCAAAAGCCTCAGCTGAAGAACAAAGTGGTTGAGGGTGAAGTAGGGACGACAAAGAACATTCTAGAAGTTAAGAACAGCACTTGACTGTATCAGCTGCTTGAAGTGCTCACCTGGAGTATTTGAATAATGTTCAGCTCCAGGAAACTCTCTCGGTTTGGCCCACCTGACTCTGAAGGCCAGGACAGGGCGGGAGAAGACAGAGGACACTTCAGAGTCTGAGCAGGGAGGAAGGAGAGGTGACTTAGCTGATATGGTGCTGGAAAGGCAGGCTGCCTTCGAGGAAAACGGGTACGTCGGCTTTTCCTGCCTGTGTCTGGGCCTGGCCTGGAGGCCGTGCAGCTGAGTAGGCCAGGGGGTGGCCAGCCCGGCCAGCTGGCCTTCGTCGGGCAGTTCTGATGAGCCCGGCTGCCTGGTTAACTTTTCCTCTTGGAAAGAATTGGGGGAAGTTGACCGGCTGATAGATAAGGAGGCAGATCTGTTACCTTGGTCACAGCTCTTGGCAGGTCCTCTCCAGGATTTCCCTGGGCCATCTGAGCATCTTGGGGAGATGAGAGGTCAGGCAAGCGCTGGGCGGGAGTCTCTGGGATCTCCGTGGCAACTGTGTAACTGAAGGAAGAACAGAAAAGCCCTCTGGGGCTCAGCCAAGAACTGTGCTTGCGGTTAGTAATTGGGACTTAGACACTCTTTCCATCCGGTGGTGGTGGGGGGAGGAGGGGAACGGATTACTGTACAGAAACCACTGGTTCTTCAACTCATTTATGGACTACCTTGTGGTAGACGGGTCTGAGATTTTGAAATAGGCAAAAACATAACCCCAAAACAAATATCTGCTATCTCTTTAAAATCGGCACCCCTCCCCACCCCCCCCCACCAGTTAAATCCTCTAGTTAGCTAATTCTTCCCTTCTCCTGAGAAATGGGTTTCCATTACTCTAAATCAGTAGTTGTTAACTATTGGGGCGAGTGTGCCCCTCCAGGGGACCTCTGACAAAGTCCGGATTCTTTCTGGGTTGTCACAACTGGGAGATGCTATCAGCATCTAGTGGGTGGGGGCCAGGGATGCTGCTAGACTTCCTACAACTCACAGGACAGCCCCCGGCCCCCCCAGAAAGAATTCCCGGCTCCAAATATCAAATAGCCAGCTTCTCTTCCAGACCCCAGATCCCATGTTCCCACCGTGGGATGGCGTTTTGCACGGTGGCTTAAAGCACAGGCATGTTGAGTTGACAGGGACAGTGAACCATCCAAAGGGATCTGTAGAACTTAATAGAAATAATGACAACGGTCATGGTGTTCCTTCTCTTTTACTGGGAACATTGATGAGTGCACAGTATAGTGTTCTAGTTAACCCTCAAAATCTCTGATGGAGGTACTATTATGGTCTCCTTTTTATAGATGAGGAAAATAGAACTCAGAGAAAATAAATTCTTGTTCACGGTCACAGAGTTGTGGAGCTGGGTTTGGACCCGTGTTGAGTCACTTGCCTTTGTGGTTTGGCCTCGCTCTCCAACACCCCTCCCGCGCCTTTTCTGGGTTCTACCAACAGATTGAAATTTCCAACCTGGAAAGACTTCTTCTTTCATTTCTGCGCTACTCTTAACCACCCTTCCGAGTTGAAGCCAGTTTTCCCAGAGCCTTCTCTGTCTCCCGTGACCTTCACTGGCCGCTCTTTCCTGTTCCTCTTCAGTAGGTGTCGATGCATGGTCTGAGGGAGTCTGAAACCCAGAGGGGACCCTTCAAGTCCTAGGCCTGGAGATTTTGCAGGAGCTCCTGTCAGAATCCGGAGCTCTGGGGCATAAATGATCTTGGGGCCTCTCCCAGGAATGCACGGAGTCAGACCCTAGTAAGTGGTGCTACATGCCCGTTTTAAAGAGCACAGCTGCCACTAACCTAATAATTTGTTAGCAGAAAGGGAAACTGAGGCCCGGAGAGGGGAAAGGAGCTGAGACCAGCGCCCAGGTTTCCTGATGGCTAGCCCGGATCTCAATAGTCAGCACGAGGCCTCTTGATTCCGGTCTCTCCCCTACCCACAGATTAAAGAGAAGCTAAGTGAGCATTTCCTGGCTGAGTGATAAAACAACAACACCAAAACAACCTTTTTTGTCCTACTTTTCTTCTGGCCCACCCCCACCCTGAATCTTCTAAGTGTTAGCATTCTTTCAGGTAATGTTATTAAGGACATAGCCCATCATCTTAAACGTTGTTTTCCCACTTTCTCCTGAACCAAAAGCAATGCGTTTCTCTCGCCTCTCCCGAAAAATGTTTGGTTGCAGCCTTTTTGGAATCTTGCGGCTTCCTGAGGCTGATTGAAAAATGCGAGAAAAATAAGTAACATTTATCGGCTGCCTTCGCATGTCAGGAATTGTGCTTTGATACTCTGCACGCACCATTTCTGATCTGAGCGATGACCCCGCAGCACAAATCTTTTGTCCTGATGAGAACAAGAGGCTCAGGCTGAAATAGCTCACCTGAGTTACGTGCAAGAAAGAATCCCAAGCAGGCTCCGCGCTGTCAGTGTGGAGCCAGATGCACCGGGCTCAAACTCACAAACCATGAGATCATGACCTGAACCGAAGTCGGATGCTTAACTGACTGAGCCACCCAGGCGCCCCAATAAGCAAGTCCTAATGTCCTCCTTCAACCTTAAAGTGACATAATAAAGCTCTATTTGCATCTTGCAGTCTCAACTCATCAGGAATTACTATTAAGGTTAAAAGCCAATGCTCATTCCAGCTTACGTTCTTTTTTTCCGCAAGTTTTCATTTAAATTCTAGTTAGTGCACATGAAGTGTCATGTTAGTTTCAGGTGTAGACTTTAGTGATTTGACACTTAGATAGAACATCTGGTGCTCATCACACGCCCCCCCTTAATCGCTGTCACCTATTTAACCCATCCCCCCACCCACCAACCCTCCAGCAACCGTCAGTTTCCTCTCTATATAGTTGAGTCTGTTTTATGCTTTGTCTCTCTCCTCCCCATGTTCATTTGTTTCTGAAATTCCACATGAGTGAAATCGTATGGTGTTTGTCTTCCTCTGACGTATTTCACTTAGCATAATACTCTCTACCTCCATCCATGTGATTGTAAATGGCAATATTTCATTATTTTTTTATAGTGAGTAATATTCCATTGTGTGTGTGTGTGTGTGTGTGTGTGTGTATCTTCTTTACCATTCATCAGTCAGTGGACATTTGGGCTCTTTCCATAATTTGGCTATTGTTGATAACGCTGTTATAAACATTGGGGTGCATGTATTCCTTCAAATTAATATTTTTTGTATCCTTTAGGTAAATACCTAGTAGTGCAATTTATTCCAGCTTGCATTTTTTAAAGTTTATTTATTTTGAGAGAGAGAGAGAGAGAGAGAATATGAATCTCAAGCAAGGTCTGCACTGTCAGCATAGAGCCCAACATAGAGCCCAACATAGAGCCGAACACGGGGCTCCAACTCATGAACCGTGAGATCATGACCTGAGCCGAAACCGAGAGTCAGACGCTTAGCTTCCTGAGCCACCCAAGCGCCCCCCGAATTCAGATTATTTAAATTGTGCCAATGACCACTCAGTTGCCCCTTTACTCTGTGCTGTGGTTGTGACTGCAGTTGCGAGATCAGTTGTGTACCTGCTCTGAATACTGTTTGCTTGATTGTTTCCTGAAAGAAGATGTGTGCATTGGCCAGAATGTGGCCACGAATCCAGAGACAGTCCAGGTCTTTCCAACAGAGGTGATAGAGAATAGGGAACTGGTTCCATGGCTTGTCTAACGGAGGGGCTAAGAAATGAGATCGGCAACAGCTCTCCCACCCTTCAGAGGCAAATAACCAAGTACGCAAGGAGAGCTGGGCTTTCCTGTCATCCCTCAGCAGACGGACCCACCCAGACGCTGCAGTCTGGAGTCGGCGGACTTGGATCTGAATCCCAGCCTTGCCATTTCTGGGGATGGCATCTGAGCCCTCTGAGACTTGATGGCTTCATCTCGAATAAAGGGGGAAGAACGTGTCCTGCGTCACGGCATTGCTGTCAGGATGAGAAAGATGTGAAGCGAAAGGCTCCGTTTGTAACACAAAATGGGCTCTTAGCAACTAGGAACTATTTTTATTGCATTTTTTAAAAAATCTGGTAAAACTGGGATTCAACCACAGGGGCTGCAGGGAGCCTAGATGTGTTGTAGTATGTCACATCACAGAAGAGAGCAGACTGTTCTCTCTTCTACAGACAAGTTCAAAAGACCCTTTTTTAAAAAAAAAATTAAAATTTTTAAATATTTATTTTCGAGACAAAAAAAGAGCATGAGTGGGAGAGGGGAAGAGAGAGAGAGGGAGGCACAGAATCTAAAGCAGGATCCAGGCTCTGAGCGGTCAGCACCGAGGGGCCCAAACCCACAAACCGGGAGGTCGTGACCGGAGCCGAAGTTGGATGCTTAACAGACAGAGCCACCCAGGTCCTCCTTATTTGTTAATTTTTTTTTAAAGTTTATTTATTTATTTTTGAGAGAGAGAAAGAGCACAAAAGAGGAGGGACAGAGAGAGAGAGGGAGAGAGAGAGAATCCCATGCAGCCTCTGTGCTGTCAGCACGGAGCCCAGTGCGGGGCTCGATCTTACAAACCATGAGATCATGACCTGAGCCGAAATCAAGAATCAGATGCATTAACAGACTGAGCCACCCAGGGGCCCCTCAGTAGACCTTTTAAAGTAGAGATACAGGTCTTACTCAAGGAATTTTACTGCCTCTTTCTCATGTTTTGTGCCACTTCTCCTCTTAAAATAAACACACACGTGCAGTCATACACACACACACACACACACACACACACACTTTTAAACGCAAGCCCTGGTAGACGTTGAGTCCTGTAATGTGTTCTGTACCTGAGTTACTCTGCCGACACCTTACGGCTGCCCACTTTTCCTTCTGGGGCTTAGGAAGTCTACACCCAAGCTCGCAGAGGAGGGAACTTCCTGCTGCTGTAACTCAAACGCTCATGCTGTCTGCCCCGGAGAGACACAGACAGTCTGGCCTACTGCTGAGGTCACCCCAAGTGTGAGTTTCTCGAGGACGCGTGTTCTCGTCCAAGAACAATACTCTCACTCGTGACCCCGGTTTATGGCAAAGATGGAAATGATTCATTAGCGCTTGCACAGGCTTGCTCGGGACGGCCGAGGACACCAGGGGCACTTCAAGTTGTGCTTCGTTCCCACAGAAAGACTCAGCAAGGTTGTTTGTTCAGGCTCCTTGATTGAAAGTCCTCTTTTGAACAGAGATGTCTTTCCTTTCTCAGGAAACGGCAAGATGTTGTTTCTGAAGAGCGTCAAGTAAAGCAAATAAAGAGGAAGGTAGCCTGTGGACGTCGGAGTTCTCGAAGGCTCATGAGGGTCAAGGGGCATCCAAATCCCCGGATAGAACGCGTCTCGTGTTTGGGACTCAGACCTCCAGTAGGTAGCAGAACCCGTGTTGGGATGCAAAGGTGAATCCATCATTTACTCATTTGTTAATTCACTGGATATTTAGCGAGTGTGTATTGTGTGCTGACCTGTTTTAGGGGCTTGGGATAGAACAGTGAACAACGAAGAAAAGAATCCCACCTTCATGGTGCTTAGTGGGGAGACAAAGAAGATACAAGATGAATACTTAAAAGCATTTCAGACGTTTGATGTCCTTAAGTTGTAAGTAAAAAACACCAGAGCAGGAGAGGGAGTTGGAATTTTAGACACGGGGGCTTCTCTGAGAGGGGACATAAAGCCTTGGGGTAGCTGAGCAGACGGTGGCCGTCCGGGGGAAGGGCACATCTGGTCGAGAGAGCCGGGGTGCACAAGGCCTGACGTGCGAACACGCCTGGGGTGAGGAGGCCAGGGGGCCCCGGTCACGTCTCCTTCCTAAAATGCCACGTCTCAAAACTGTTGGCCTGTGGCCCGTTCACTCAGCAAAAGGGTTCACACATGTGTTCCGTGCTGGATGTTGTGGAAGGAGAATGTTGAGAATCTTCTGTGTCACAGTACAACTGGGGAAACATATCAGACTGGAGGGACTATGAATTATTTGACCAGTGGATACTGGGAACCTCCCCAGTAGAGGCTGTATCTGGAAACGCAGATACAAGTCAGTGGTGAACCTTCAGACACCTGAAACCCCAGAAACAAGACCCCAGCTTCCCCCTTTTTGTAAATTTATCGTCAAGTTTGCTAACATACAGCGTATACAGTGTGCTCTTGGTTTCGGGGGTAGAGTCCCACGATTCATCACTTACATAGGGCACCCAGTGCTCATCCTGACAAGTGCCCTCTTCACTGCCCGTCACCCATTTCTCCCCTTCCTCTGCTCTGCCCCCCCTCCCCCGCCCCTCCATCAACCCTCAGTTGGTTCTCTGCATTTAAGAGTCTCTCATGGTTTGCCTCCCTCTCTGTTTGAAACGACTTTTTCCCCTTCCCTTCCCCCATGGTCCTCTGTTAAGTTTCTCAAGTTCCACACATGAGTGAAAATAGATGATATCTCTCTTTCTCTGACTGACTTATGTCCCTTCCCAGCTTCCCTTTTCTTAAAGAAACTATGGCAACATCAGGGCCACTGGGACACACACAGTTCTAACCCGGCGGCATGAGCCAGGAACCCGTCAGTGAAAGATGGCAGGGTGTTCTGTCTCCCCCTCCCCTGCCCCCATCATCTTCTTGGTCTCCAGAAGCTGGCAAAGACACAAGTAGGGGACAGAAGAGGAACTTTTGTAGCGCCACCCAAAGCAGGACTCAGAAGTGGATGTCTCAAGCTTCGTTGGGCTTAGCGGTATGCTAAGAGATCCACTCTACAAGAAACATCTGATGTTTTTATAGACATTTGAGGCCAGTTGGGGCTACATCCAGCACCAAACTCCTAAGCAGGAATCTCAGGCTGTGTTGGTTTGTTGGCTGAGTTCTGTGGGATCAAGACCCCAAATGGAGCTTTCCACGGACGCGAGGGGCTCCTTGTGGATTCTGACCCACCCCTAGCGGCCGAACTTTCTGCAGCTCTTCTGGGCTTACTGTTTGAGCTGGATCAACCAACACTGTGACTTGGTCTGTTTTCCTTCGTCTTCTTAATGAACTGTACCCTCTCCTCCTGCTAACAGTGTTAAGGGCATGGACAATAAGGGACTTCCAAAGTACCAGTAAGTACAGACAGTAAAAGCTAAATAACTAGAGGCGTGAATTTGAAAGAGCGACAGTGCCTGTGTGTCTCAGTTCAGTTGGGAAGCTTCTCGACTTACAGGACATCAGGGCTGCCTGGATTTACAAGTGTTACAGCCTCTGTCCAGATTAACATGGTCATTTTTTTTCTACTCTTGTGTTTTCTTTCTGGGACGTAAACAGACACTCTCCTCTCCTGGGCCCACAGTAATCCTAACTTGTCTCCAGATCCAAGGGGGTAAAAGGACGTGCTAGAGAAGAATAAGCATTGAAGAGGGGCCGTCACCAGGGAGGCCACATTGTGCAGCCCCAGCCTGTGTGGAAGAAGCCGGAGCTCTGGGGAACAGAGTGGTCACTGAGAGATCGCATTCATAGCAGTGCTGTGAGCTCTACCCAGAGTCCCTTTATAGATGAGTAGACCCTTCCCCCCCGCCCCCCGCTCATGGCTCTCATCTGCCCCCTTGTCTGGAGAATTTCCTTCCACTGGTAAGAGCTTTCTCATCCAGGAAGCTATGCTCAAAGGGGAACAGCCCACAGCTGACGTCTGGTAGATACACGAGGACCACAGCCTTGACCCCCTTGCTTCAAGGATGATAGCCCAGTGGTGTAATTAATGCCCCAGAGCCTCCCTGGGCCAGGCTGTGGCTGAAACTCACCTGAGACCATGTGCTTCTTCAGTTCTTTCCTTCCTTTCCTGCCTCACTCTATCCTTCTAGGTTTTTCCTGAAGAGAAGCCCCTCAGCGAACCACATGCCCCTGCATCTGTCTCAGTCTCCGGATCTGCTTCTCAGGGACCCAACCTAAGTCGTCATCTGTATTAGCTGCATGGCTGTGTAACAAATTACCGCAAAACTTAGCAGGAGAAAACAACACTAGACATTTCCTATCTTACACACCGTTTTCGTGAGTCAGGAATTTGGGAGCGACTTAGAATCTCTCCTGAGGTTGCATTTGCGACCTCGGCCTGGGCCAGAGGGATCTGAACGTGGTTGGGGGGGCTGGAAGGCCGTTTCCAAGATTGTTCACTCAGGACTGGCTCGTCCGTGCTGGCTGTTGACTCTAGGTTTCAGCTCCTTGCCCTGCATAGACTTCTCCATGGGCTGCCTGTGGGTCTCCACAAGATGGTGGTTGGCTTCCTCCAGAAGGAGTGATCTGAGAGATCTAAGGGAGAAGCTACCACGTTTGTTATGACCTCACCTCGGAAGACATACACAGCCGTTTCCGTACTACCCTGTTCATTATCCAAGTCTGCCCTATTCGTGGTCGGAGGCAGTGACATAAAGGTGTGAACACCAACCACCCAGAGAGGCTCTTGGGAAGCCATCTTGGAGGCTGGCTCTGAATTGTGATAATGAATCCCGTTGTCTTGAACTGTGTGTCCCTCCTTCTGGCTTCCTATGTATTTTCCAACAGTAAGCTTTTTACTCCCACCCCCCCCCCCCCCGCCGCCACCTCCCTACAAAATGGTCATCTGAAATCCTCTTCTGGGGGACTCTTGAAACGGTTGGTCTTAACCAGCAAGCTGAACCGGTGTCTCCATCTTAGTAAAAGAAACAACAGCATGAACAAGACATTGTGTTTCATGGCTGTGCAAGGACATCGTTACCCTAAACGATGTTTGATGGTGGGCTTACCTGCCGATTGCAAATGACAGTGCCGCCCGCATCGACTGTGAAACCTTATTCCCCCCCTCAGGCTGCTTCGTTCAGGAACATTCAATTTAGGCGATATTAAGTGGCTGGGAGATAGGTCACGCAGGACTTAGGAGTGGAAAGCTTGGGCCAGGAGCTATATTTCTGTTTTAGATACACATCCAACGCACAGATACAGAGGAATGCTGTTAATTTATTGTGAAATAGATATAACTCATTGTCCTATCGCCTTATCATTTTCTTCCCTTTCAGGAATGTAGGGAAAAGGTTGTAAGAAAATCCTATTAGAAATCTGTAGCGGTGGAGACAGCGTCTCCAGCATCGCAGATTGTGTGAATTACGGATTTTCAGCACATGCAGTGTGTGGGGGTCTGGGTGATCCTGTGGACATCCGTCCTTAATCTCCTCCCCTGGCTCCCCTCAAGGTCTGCCTCTTCCAGCCCCCTCTTTCTGATCCGACAGGGAGCGTCGCTGCAAAGTAGAACGCAGGGCTTTGGTGTTAGGCGCAGTTATGCTTAAATCCTTTTACATACTTGCTGTGTGATCTTGAGCAAGTAGATGAACCTCTCCAAGCTTCTACTCTCTCACCTGTGAAAAACCAAGGCCTACTTCTCGGCGTGCTTTGGAGGATTGAATGGGATTCTGCCCATGTGAGCACTGCTCAGCAGGGGCCCGTTATGGACAGCGCTGGGTGAGTGCGAGCTCCTGGATTTAGTCTCCATCCCCGGCACCAGCTTCCTCGGCCACTTCCTGTGGCCCTGATAACAGCTGCTGTGCATCAGGGTAGAGCAGGGCTCTCTCAGGCCCTTGGGGGCATTTTTACTTTGCTCTCAACGGGGCCCCCTGTGCCCCGGGCCAGTGCTGCACTGGCCCTGGCTCCCACTGGCTTTCAAGAGCTGATTGTACTCGACGCATCCCAAGTCTGGGTCAGAGTTGTTGTGCTGATAGTTTGAAATCAGCCATGTTGCCAGGATGTACACCGGGGCCCCGCAAGGCAGAGCTCCGCCCTGTACAGCCAGCTGACTAGAGATTTACCAGCATGGGGCACCTGGGTGGCTCAGTCAGTTGAGCGTCCCACTTGGTTCATGAGTTCGAGCCCCGCCTCCGGCTCTGCGCTGTCCGCTGTGGACGTTGCTTCAGATTCTGTGTCTCCCTCTCTCTCTGCCCCTCCCCTGCTTGCATGCGCGCGCTCTCTCTCTCTCTCTCTCTCTCTCTCAGACACACACACACTCTCTCTCTCTCTCTCTCAAAAAAATTAATTAAAAAATTAAAAATTTACCAGTGCATCTCTTCCCAGGGCTGTGTGTTCATATAATAATCCGAGTTACTCGTCTGCTTTGCTACCCCAACCCCAACCCTTTCTTTTTTTTTTTTAAATTTTTTTAATGTTAATTTTTGAGCAAAAAGAGACAGAGCGTGAGTGAGGAGAGGCAGAGAGAGAGAGAGAGAGAGAGGGAGAAACAGAAGCCGAAGCAGGGTCCAGGCTCCGAGCTGTCAGCACAGAGCCCGACGTGGGGCTCGAACTCACAAACCATGACCCGAGCCGAAGTCGAACGCTCAACCGACTAAACCACCCAGGTGCCCCACCCCCAACACTTTCTAAGTGCTTCTTTAACTATCTCTTCCCTTTCATTCTCTCTCCCCAGCCTCTGCAATGGCTTATTTTTTTTCCAGATTGCCACTGCCTTCCTTTCTGTTTCTTGCCTTCACCGTGGTGTCAGAAGCATTTCAAAAGCACTGATTTCATTGGCTGAGAGGTTCCTGCTCACAGGAGGCCTGTAGCATCTGTGCTCTGACGATGGTGTGCCCTTGGCGTCTCAGAAGTAGGGTTTTACATCTCATGCTCCCCTCTTTCCGCTGGATGGACCCAGTGCCCGTATGATGCGGGACCCCATATGGAGAGAGCGTGGGCTCTGACACAAGGAAGGACTGTTTGAATCCAAGTTCTACCACCTTCCGGCTAGGTGACCTTGGGAAATGTACTTCCCATCGGGTCGCTGTGGGATCATAGTGTTAATGAACGTACAGGTCTAAGGTACACGGTACAGAGCACCGGTACTCAGTAAGCACTCAGTAAATGTCAGGTTTGTTAGTGTTATCCTGCCTCACCGATGTGCAGCCCTCTCTTGAACCTGTCCAGGTTCTTCCGGGGTCCATGGACATGTCACCCTCAATAGGACCTCATTTTCCAAATTGAGGATGTCCTCTTCTGCCCCTCCCCTCTGCAAATTAACCCCACGTTTAAAGTCAGAGTCTAGTCTTGACGCCCCAGAAAGGCTCCCCTAACTTTCTCCGACCTTCTGACCTCTCCCTACGTGAGAAAGGAACAGAAGCTCTAAGGGTGGTCATATTGTCCGGGCGTGTTCACTGTGGGCCAGCCATATTGGGCACAGGGACACTGGGTCTCCTGCCTCCCTGAAGATGATGGGTTCATGGCTGGAATATGGCTAAGCCAAGAGCCCACCACAATACAGCACAAAAAGTGCTCTAATGGGGAAGACAAGGTCTGGGGAAGCACCAAGGTGGGGCATCTTGTCCACACACCTGTGGATTTCAGGGAAGGCATTCTGAGGAAGCGCCATACAAACTGAGGACATTATCCAGATGGAAATGGAAGAGGTGTGGCAGGAACCGGATTGTGCTAGAGAGAGGAACGGACCACAGAGGGAGGCCCGGTGCTTAGAGGTATCATGGCAGTATAGAGGTGCCAAAGAGGGTTCGTTGTGCTGAAATAGAGAGTCTTGAGGCTGAGGACATGAAGGGGGATAGGGTGAGGCTTAGCTGTTATCCTAAAGACCTTCGGTGTTGAGCAGAATCACTTGCTCAGATTCCTGTGCCGTTTTGCGACATTCGCTTCTGCGTTACCCATAGGAATCTCCCTAAATAAAACGCCACATCTCTGAATCTTCATCTCTACCTCTCTAAAATGGGGTCATAAGTTCACAATTTTGCTGAGAAGACTATAGGAAATAACGTGTGGGAGAGCATCTCACAGCCCCTTACAGCCGCCTACCCATGAGGGGATAATTAGGGCTTTGGGATGGAAGGTGCGGCCTCATGCATTTTGCTGTGCTGGAAAAAGCTGAGTTCACATCCTCGCATTCCCGCTACTTGGGAAAGTGGCTTAACTCTCAGATGCCGGTAGCGTTCTTTCCATTTCACAGATGAGGGTCGCACCTAATGTAGAAGGTTCTAATGACGAAATGTTTATAGCATGTGATTTTTAGGAGGCAGGGTGGTGTTAACGGTAACCTCCCTGCCCGCGCGCACACACACGCACAAATACACGCTCCAAATTACTTTCCGCGCGTAAGGTCAAAACACCTATCTGCATCTTCAAAAAACAAAACAAAAAATGGCGTAGGACTCGGCGAATAGGGGTAAATTATGTCTTTAATATTACGATAGGTGGAGTCATGATGGTCTCCACTGCTGTGTTTGACCAACTGAGTCAAAGCCCTGACCTCAGTTTCCCCCGCCTGCACTGCACAAAGACACATGTGCCTTGCCTACACCTACACATATTTGATCGGACTTCTTGATCCATTGGTGTTTGGAGTAATGATTCAGATTCCTTAATATACATAACTGTTCTGAGAGCACATGGAGAATCATCATGGCCTCTGTCCCCGATCCGTTGATAATCAACAACACTGGATGATTTCAGACAGCAATAAAATACACTCTGAGGTTTGAGATTCAAGAGGTGTAAGGCGTTCTGACGTTCGCAAAATGCTGTCCAAGCTTTCCTGGGACCCGGGGAACTGCTGATAATTTTAGCACTTCTTCCTTTATTGCTAGGGGTTTTCCACTAAATTACACATACAATTTGGCACATGTGTTGTGGAATATATGGTTTTCATTTTCTGAGACTAGATAAGCCCAGAGCACAAGAGATTAATTAAAAACAACAGGCTGGAGTAATTTCTCTTCCCACATCTAGTTCTGGGAGCAGGCTAGCACATCAATCTTTGGTTTGTGCTCATTCACATAATTTGGAAGCACAATCACCTTCTCCTTACAGATGAGGCACCATAAAGAAGGTGGAGGAGAACTTGAGGGTCATGGATTTCTTACATCCCCGAGGACAAGGGTCTTTGGAAATAATGATCAGTTAGATGAGTCTGTTTATAAACTTCCAAGTGGGGCATTTTCTTAATTGTGGATTCCCATGGTTTTAGCCTTTGTGTTGGAAATCTGGCCTTATTTAAACATTGGCTAACTTAAAGAGTACCTTCTAGATTTTTATCAACGACTCAGCCCTGCCTCTGCAAATCTTTCGGTGTATTACACGGAGGCTAGCTATGTCCTATTTAGGTTTATAGACGGGCAGCGTCGATGCCGTGATGGCCTGTGCGGTTGGGTTAAGTGGAGGTACTTACTCAGATTATAGACCAGGGTCTCCTGATCACTGTCTGCTGCTGTGGTCCCCACCCACCTGATCGTGACATGACCTAAGGAGCTGATCTTGCCCTCCTTCCCTCCTATTCCTTCCCTCCCTTCGACATTGATTGAATATGTACTGTGTCTGGGGAGCAAAGCTTGGTGCCCCGTCTCTAGGTGGAGAGATGACACATATACTCAAGGGCTTCTCTTATGGCCACATGTAATTATTGCGATTTGGTTGTGGGCCTCCTGGAATCTAGTCCTGCAGAAAGGGAGTGGGATTATGTTATGCTGAAGGGACCTGAAGTCCCCTAATGAGAGCAGGAGGATTTAGGAAGGGCCTTGCACAACAGAAAGATACCAGAAGTGCAAAGGTAATTCACCAAGGAAGAGACTGTAACTAGTTGGAGAACATGGATGGAAATTCAACTACAGGAGCAAACAGAAGGTGATATACATAACTGGTTACATTTTGTGTATCAATTGGCAAAGAGTCTTTATTTTCTTCAATGAAATTCCCCGGAGACTGGCAAGGAGAAGATAAACTGGTGTCTCTCGGACCATTTTGCTCTGTCACCTATTCCGTTTCAGTAATCCATCTGAAGGGTTAGGGCAAAAAGAAAAAAAAAAATGCCCATATTAATTACATTATTAAATAGGAGCAAAATGGAACATGATCTAAATTACCCACAACCGGGGGATAAGTTAAGTGACTGTGTAGGCTTCTTACATGATACCTATAAAGACTTTCTAATAACGTAGCAAAGTTCTAGGAAATACTCTGTGGGCAATTTAGGAAAAAATGCTTATATATCCATATAATCAAAATTATTATGCAAAGATGCACATAATAAAGCATAAAAGAAATACAACAACATGCATCCAAAGGTTAGCCTCAATATTTAATAATGACACGGGGGGGTGATGGGGATTTTAATTGGATGGTGATTCAGGGGCAGGGAGGAAGCTGTGTGAAAGGAAATTCAAGCTCTTGGGTCTCCCAGTAGATACAGATGTTATTTAGAATTATTATTATTAAAAAATTTTTTAATGTTTATTTATTTTTGAGAGGGAGACAGAGCACAAGCAGGGGAGGGGCAGAGAGAGGCAGGGAGATGCAGAATCCGAAGCAGGCTCCAGGCTCCGAGCTGTCAGCACAGAGCCTGAGGTGGGGCTTGAACCCACAAACCGTGAGATCATGACCTGAGCCAGAGTTGGTGGCTTAACCAGCTGAGCCACCCAGTTGCCCCATGCACTTACTTAAAACAAAAAGAAACAAAAGCCACCACCACAGTTTCTTCTAGTTAATCTCTTCCCTTCTTAATTGGGTTGGAAAAACATGAGACCCAGGTCCAGGATTGGCCCCGCCATTTGCTCACTGTGTGACCCCGGTCCAGGGTTTCCTCAGTTTGCCCATCTGTAAAATGTGTTGGAGTCAACTCTGAACAGCCAGATATGGAGCTCGAGCCAACTGAACTTAGCAAAATTTCTAAAGGATGAACGCGAGACCACAAAAATCCATGTGTGTTTGTGTTTATTCTAATCTAACGTAACAACCTCCAAGTGAAATTTTGCACGGCGTTGGATGCAATAAAATCAAATTCTGGCATGGGAAAGACACATGTGTCTACTCGCGTTTGAGAAACGCAGGATATTACATCGATCTACAAGGGCCCTCCCAGTCTTAGCACCCTTACTCCTCTGGGGTTTGAATTCCTACTTACACCCCTCTGAGCCCTGCACTGCTGAGACGGGCATCCAAAGCCAAGATTTTTTTTTTTAATTTTTTTTTTAACGTTTTTATTTACTTTTGAGACAGAGAGAGACAGAGCATGAAAGGGGGAGGGTCAGAGAGAGAGGGAGACACAGAATCTGAAACAGGCTCCAGGCTCCGAGCAGTCAGCACAGAGCCCCACGCGGGGCTTGAACTCACATACCGTGAGATCGTGACCTGAGCCGAAGTCGGACGCTTAACCGACTGAGCCACCCAGGCGCCCCAAAGCCAAGATTTTTTAGCAGCGTCTCTGGCAAGCAGGAAAACTGTTTCTCTAGGCCAGGGTGTTGGTAAAACATCCTGTGCATTTTAGACAAAGCGTTTGGTGTTTCCCCAACTATCAAGGATCTAGTGGTCCGGGGTTGGGAAATCTAGTATCTGTTACCATGTGCAGTCCCAACCCTCTTTCCATCATCCTCAAACCTAGGGCCCAGGTAAGATTTTTACTTGTAAGAAAGATGGGGTGCCTGGGTGGCTCGGTCGATTAAGTTCAGATCATGATTTCACGGCCCGCGAGTTCCAGCCCTGCAATGGGCTCTGGGCTGGCAGCTCAGAGCCTGGAGCCTGCTTTGGATTCTGTGTCTCCCTCTCTCTCTGCCCCTCTCCCACTCATGCTCGCTCGCTCGCTCGCTCTCTCATTCAAAAAAATACATAAATATAAAAAAAAATAAAGATGTTAACACTAATGCTAATAATATGTAATAATTATAGTATTCTATGTTAGGAATGCAAATATAACTATTAACATTAATTGACTCAATTAAATTGGCATTTAATTAATTAATTTGTTTTTATTTATTTTTTAAATTTACATCCAAGTTAGTTAGCATATAGTGCAACAGTGATTTCAGGAGTAGATTCCCTAATGCCCCTTACCCATGGGGTAACCCACCCCTAAATAGCCCATCCCCCCTCCCACAGCCCCTCCAGGAACCCTCTGTTTGTTCTCCATATTTAAGAGTCTCCTAGGTTTTGTCCCCCTCCCTGTTTTTTATATTATTTTTGCTTCCCTTCCATTGTGTTCATCTGTTCTGCGTCTTAAAGTCCTCCTATGAGTGAAGTCGTATGATATTTGTCTTTCTCTGACTGACTAATTTCGCTTAGCATAATCCCCTCCATTTCCATCCACGTCGTCGCAAATGGTAAGATTTCATTCTTTTTGATTGCTGAGTAATACTCCATTGTGTATATATACCACATTTTCTTTATCCATTCATCCATCAAGGGACGTTTGGGCTCTTTCCATACTTTGGCTATTGTCGATAGTGCTGCTATAAACATGGGGGTGCATGTGTCCCTTCAAAACAGCACACCTGTATCCCTTGGATAAATACCTAGTAGTGCAATTTCTGGGTTGTAAGGTAGTTCTGTTTTTAATTTTTTTGAGGAACCTCCCTACTGTTTTCCAGAGTGGGTGTACCAGTTTACATTCCCACCAACAGGGCAAGAGGGTTCCCGTTTCTCCGCCTCCTCGCCAACATCTGTTGTTGCCTGAGTTGTTAATGTCAGCCATTCTGACAAGGGTGAGGTGATATCTCATTGTGGTTTCGATTTGTATTTCCCTGATGATGAGTCATGTTGAGCATTTTTTCATGTGTCGGTTGGCCATCCGGATGTCTTCTTTGGAGAAGTGTCTATTCATGTCTTTTGCCCATTTCTTCTCAGTAAGGCATTTTAGAAACAAGTCACTGAAACTTCTCTGGGTAATCAGCAAAACACTGTGGGCTAGCTTGTAGAATGGAAGGGAGAATCGGGCAATCAGCATTCTGCCAGCACAGGAGCTGGGGCTTTTTATGGGATGAGGTAGTAGGAAGTAATCAACAGCTTCTTTGAGGTAACATTATTAACGGGAACAATCTCCGTGCATTCAGTTCAAGTTGTCAAGACGGAAAGTAGACGGTGCTGGCTGGGATTTCAGAGTGATTGCCTAGGAGAGGAGACAAAAGCTCTACCTCTTTTGACAACTTGCGTGACCAAGTACAAGAGGATCTGTACTAACACTTTATGTAAATCCTTCCTAATCCTTAGCACAGACTGTCAGAGACATAGCCGTGTATATTTTCTCCAAAGTCTCCGAGGTTCAGAGAGGTTAAGTAACTTGCACAGGGCCGCACGGTACAGTTGCTGAGACTGAAACCCAGGGCTTTCTGATGCCAGTTGACAATCCTAGGCTGCTCTCCATGGTCCTCGCTCATCAGAAAATGACCCCTTCAGGTTCAATCTGTCTTTGGTTCATCCACAATTTGTATTCTAAATAATCTGATTTATCCTTCTCTTACATCTTGCCAAGTGTGATGTCCTGAATCAGAAGGAAGAAACTCGGTGTGTCAGCAAATCTCTCCGCCTGCCTGCTAGTTTCCTTCCTTTGCTGGGCTCGGCATTTAATCCCTTTCTTTCTAGAAGCCGCTGGCATCATAGTATGTATTCATTTATTTCAATAGTGTCTGATTCCCTCCTTGAATCTGTGTCCTACAAGAGCAGAGGTTTTGGGTCCACAGTTTCTAATAGGCACTTGATAAATATTTCTTGAAGTAGGGAATGAAGCTGGCATAAGGAGGCCAGGGAACGAATTTAACTCCTCCCTGTGTCCCCAGTCCAGCTCTCCCTCCTACTTCCCTGCTTCAGGTCATTTCTCCTCCATACTCCCAGTCAGTCAAACTTAAATCTCCTAGGTATTTCTCTGAGTTTCTGTCTGGTCTTTAAGCCAAATGCCCAGGCCTGTGGCAACCCAAGGGGATCATCAGTTGCATAAAATGGAGCTCACAGGACACCCTACCCACAGTTCCATTTCTTGTCTTCTTTGCTTAACCTTTTCCTTATGGCCCAATGCGATGGTCCTGGCACTAGCCCTCGCTGATGAGTCTTTGAATTCTGTAACTCTTCAGGCTGAAAACTCAGCACCGCTGTCCCAGCAGGGACCTTGGCTCTCTCCGTTCATCCAAGCAGCCATTCTGGCCTCCCACACTGGTGATATCACCCAGAACGTGAGGACAAGTGCCCCTCCTCGCTCAACAGGCTTTTAGGACCCCGGAAGCCATGCCTAGGTGCATGTCACAAGTACCCCCCCCATTCACCTGGTCCCCCAAGTAGAAGTCAGAAATGTCCCCCTCATGGCCGCTCAAGTCCCGAGTTCTGCCGTCTTTATTCTATCCAATCTCACCATCTTTCCATTTCCAGGGCAGCTATGCTTCAGGTCTCCATCACCTGTCATCACATCCGTTCCACCAGCCTCCTTCCTCACCTTCTTGTACCCAGGCTCACCCTTTCAGGTTCTCAGGGAGTTTGTCATCTGCCCAGGCACAAGGGGACCGGAGTTTTCTTGAGGCGGGAGCCTCCTGTGAATTGCTTTGGGTGCAGAAGTTCCCTCATGTGAATTGCTCTCGGTGCAGAAAGTCCCTGGGTGCAGGGCAGCACCTTGTAGGACATTCGGAGGGCCTTCTCCTGCTAGAACTGCCCCTCACTCCTATCTCCCTGCACCCCCCAGTCTAGCCACACTAGACCACCGTGGTTCCTCTTGTCCTTTGGTCTGATTTTTTTTTAATTTCAAAGGGAAAATATGAGTAAGGAGTTCCTCACACTGCCATCCCTCACCCTCTGAAATCTGACCCATTTTTCAGGACCCAGCTCACTGCCATTTTTCCCGCCGTGCCTTCCCTCATCTCTGTGGTCAAAGCCAGTCTCTCTCTTCTTGGGCTCCAATGACATGTTCCGCTTTCCTTAGAAGGCAAAGAGCATCTACGTTGTATCGTGACTGTTGCCTGCCTGCCACACTAGACTGGCGATTCTCGCGTGGGATCCTTCCATCCCGTGACAAAGAAAACCTGTGAGGGAGGGCTCCTGATAAATGCGTATTCCTCAGGCCCATTCCAGGGGTGGACATGTGTCCCTTGTGCTACCCAGCATTTATTCCTGTTCTTTCCAGAAGCAGCATCCTAACTCCCCTGTGGGGAATTTTTCCCTGCACCCCACAGTTCATATTCAGCCTTGATGGGCTAATTATGGAAGGTGCTTTGCCCTGAGTAGGGGACACGCAAGTGACATGTTCCCCTTTTCCCTGGAATTCTGAATTTGGGGCAGCAGGAGAACAGAAAACCGTCCTCTGAAGATTTGTTCATCAGTTTCCGCAGTCTAGAACATTCACTGCTTTCCTGGCAGTGAAGTTCAACTTAAAAAGGAAAGTATTGGGGCGCCTGGGTGGCGCAGTCGGTTAAGCGTCCGACTTCAGCCAGGTCACGATCTCGCAGTCCGGGAGTTCGAGCCCCGCGTTGGGCTCTGGGCTGATGGCCCAGAGCCTGGAGCCTGTTTCCGATTCTGTGTCTCCCTCTCTCTCTGCCCCTCCCCCGTTCATGCTCTGTCTCTCTCTGTCCTAAAAATAAATAAACGTTGAAAAAAAAAAAAAAAAGGAAAGTATTGGAGGAATCTGGGATACCTGATGTCATGGGGACCTCTGGTATCTCATCTGACAGAAGAAGAGCTGCATATCTCTGGACCTCAGAAAGGACAGAAACCAGGGTCTGGTTTTATGGATTCCAACTGAAGCAGCGAAAGGTAGAACTCCTAACCAGCATATTCCGCGTGAGAACCAAAAGAAATGCATTTTTTGTCAGGGCTTCCAGGTGTGGTTTTTTTTTTTTGTTTTTTTTTTTTTTAATTATCTCTGGGGAGTAGTTTTGATGTACAGGAAAGTTGTAAAGACAGGGAGGCTTCCCTTATACCCCACGCCGTCTCCCTCGTTGTTAACATTTTATTTCTCTATTAGTTCCTGCAAGTTACGACATCCGCTGTGGTTCATTTATCAAAACTAAGAAACCAATGTTGGTACGTTACTGTTAACTCGATTCCAGACTTGGACTTCAGTGGTTTTTCCACTTAGGCCTTCTTTCTATCCTGGGATCCAGTCCAGGGTACCATATTGCATGTAGTTGCCACGTCTCCCTAGTCTCCTGTGGCCTGTGGCAGTTGCGCTGTCCTCCCTTGTTGTTCACGACCTTGGCAGTGTTGAGTTGCCCTGGCTGGATACCTTGTCCAGTGTCCCCTGTCTCTCCCAGTGATTTGGACACCGCAGAAGACTCTGAGCGTCTTGCACGCAGGGCGCGTGTCGGCACCGTCCCCGTTAGGCGTTGCACGTCCAGCCTGTGTGCCTGGCGCAGGGCAAGAGCTCCGTGATCCCGGCTGATGTCACGAACACGGCAGCCTGTGTCGCTGCCCTGCGTCTCCTGCATCACATACCTGTCTGTCCCTGCGATCTGAGCGCTGTCCATCTTGTGACAAGCCTCGGAGAAGCTCCCCCCACCCAACAGAGCTGAAGGCCTTTGACTCGGTCGGGTTTTCAGGGAGAAAGAAACACGTAATTGCCAAGGAAACCTCTAGCGGCGATCACCCGACCCTGCTTTGACATCTCTGAGTTTATTCACCAGGGCGTCGCTTGCAGCCCAAACGGATCAACAGTGGGGAAGAAAAAGGGACTCTGGCGCTCTCTCATCAGAGCCAGGAGGACAGGCCCTTGCTCTGGGCATGTTTATAAATTTCAAAATGCTTCAGATGCTTTTGCGCCACTGTTTATTCTAGTTCAGTGGGCAGGGGGAATGCGCGACGGGGCCGGTGTTTCATCTCGCCCAGCTGCTGTTGGATTACGGGCCGCCACCACGCTTGGGCTGCTGTGTCACAGCGTTGAGCTGACCAGACTCAGTGCAAACCCTGAAAACAACAACAGAAGCACCGGTCAAGTAGAGCTGAGTGGGTCTTCGTGCTCCGTTAAGTATGTCCCGGACGGGAACGCCTCATGCTGATAGCGTTCTACAAAGCAGGTAATTTTCGCTCGGAGTAGCAAATGGTGACAGAATAGAGCCTTGAGAAGCCAAGGAAAATGCTCAAGGCCAGGAAGCCCTACGTGTGGTGAAGCCGACAGTGGCACTCAAATCGCTGTGGCACGCCAGCCACCCCTCTGTCCCTGCTTTTTGATTCGGAGACCGCCAAAGCCGCCTGCCTTCTTTTCCAGGCCTATATGCACCCCTGCCTTGCGTCTCGTTACTTTTACTATGAAGTAAACAAAATCGATATCTTTGCTATTATTTTTGCAGTGGAATACACTTCACATCCAGCGTTATATACAGTAGAGCGTCCCTCAAAATTTGGTTCCGTGAGACAGCTGCATCAAAACCACATGGGGGCATCTCAGAAAGGCCCGTTCCTGGACCCCGATCCAGATCTCAGGAATCAGAGCGCTGGGGAGGGGCTGGCCTGCTCAAAACAAGCCCCACAGTTGATGCAAATTCTTACTGAAGTTTGCAAAGTTCCACCAGAGAGAGGTGTGCAGGGCTGGGAACCGGGGCTTACGTATGTAGCTTTAGTTCTGTGACTTTTTTGTTTGTTTGTTTTTAAAGTTTTTTTATTTTTTTATTTTTTGTGTGTGTGTGAGAGAGAGAACATGAGCAGGGGAGGGGCAGAGAGAGAGGGAGAGAGAGGGAATCCCAAGCAAGCACTGCACTGTCAGCCCGGAGCCTGACACGGGGCTCAAACTCACGAACCATCAGATCATGATCTGAGCCTAAACCAACAGTTGGACACTTAACCGCCTGAGCCACCCAGGCGCCCCCCCCCCCGCTTTGTATCCGGTTAACCTTGAGCAAATGACAGCCTCTGCTGTAAAACGGGCCGTTTTTCATTTTGTAATGAAACGTCCGGTTAAGCGTCGGTTAACAGTCGGTTAAGTGTCCGATTCTTGGTTTCGGCTCAGGTCACGATCTCACGGTTTGTGGGTTCGAGCCCCACGTTGGGCCCTGTGCTGACAGTGCAGAACTAGGGATTCTCTCTCTCTCTCTGCCTCTCTCTCGTGCTGTCTCTCAAAAATAATAAATAAAAGAAAGAAAAGAAAAGAAGAAAATGTGAATGTGAGCCTGTCCCTGAGAAAGCAAGCACTCAGTTACACGTGTGGGAGAGAGGAGTCCAGGAGAGAACACGATGCTGTGATCTCATATTTCTGATCTGATGGCAGGAACACTCTGAGGCGCTTTATATACCCACGTAATGGGTCATACAGTGGGATTGAAATAAACCCTAGGGGGGCTCTGCTGCAGGAGAGCATTGCTGCGAAACCCGAAAAGCCAGGTAGAAGGGTGATCATTTATAGCACAGCCTCCTGACCGGGATTTCTCAGCCTCCGAACTATTGATATTTGGGGCTGGATATTCTTTGTCAGGGAGCTGTGTGAGCATGTCAGAAGCTTTAGAAGCATCCTTGGCTTCTACCCACTAGATGCCAGCAGCATCCAGCCCCTGGTTGTGACAACCAAAAATGTCTGCAGACATTGCCAAGTGTCCCCTGGGGGGCA
Source organism: Felis catus (assembly GCF_018350175.1). Lineage (NCBI taxonomy): Eukaryota > Metazoa > Chordata > Mammalia > Carnivora > Felidae > Felis > Felis catus. The sequence goes on along the minus strand of NC_058382.1, from coordinate 51,571,708 downwards.
GAACGGGCTCTGCCTGAGCACGGCTTCTCTGGAGGGAAATGGAACTGGTTCAAATCCTGGCTCTATCTCTTACCATCTGTGTGATTTCAGGCAGCGCGTTGAATCTCCCGGAGCCCCAGTTTTCCTAGCGATAAAATGCAGAGGGAGGGAATAATACTCTTAAGTCTCTGCTCCCCTGGATTGTGTAAGAATTTCATCAGAAAACGTATATCAAGATTGTAGCACTGTATGTTAACTAACGGGAGTCAAAATAAAATCTTAAAAATAAAGACTGTAGTAAAACCCTTGGCTGTGTGTGTGTGTGTGTGTGTGTGTGTTTTAATAAATCTTTGACTTTTGCCAGACCTTAAAAATTTGAAATACACACTTCTCCTTTTCCACCTTTGTGCAGAAAGGGGTTTTCAAAAATGCGAGAATTCTGAATCCATTTCAGAATCATGGACCGAGGACGTTATTGGCCCAGGAACACTGAAATTGTCCAAGTTGCATCAGAGACATTATTTGACCCCCAGAATCAGATCACTGTTGCAACTGACAACCCACGTTCTACAGAATATTGCCATTTTGGAGCTAGCCCCCCCCCCCCCGAAAACTTGTCCTCAGGCTGCCAGGGAAAATCATTTCTCTCTTCTCAGTGTGAACCTGCTGGTCGGATGCACAGGCAGAGTTGAGCCTGGGGAGGTGTGTGGTTTAACTCTCCCCTGGTCTGGCTGTTTGCACACTGAATCTGTAGACGGCTGATCTTTCAAGAGGACAAGAGGTTTTTAACATTTGGGACAAATTAACCAGTTTGACAAAAGCAAAACAGTTCCCCTTTTAAGATGAAGTGCTCCTTAAGTGCCTATACAGTTTCCAGCCCAGACCGGACACTTCTCCTCCCCTGTCTGCTCTGAAGGGGTGCTGGAACCCAGTGTGTGAGCAGCGAATCAGACTTGGTTCTCCTGTGGGCCCGGCTCTGCAGAGCTGAGTGATTAGGCTCCCCCAAATAATCTTAGCAGAGCCTGAACTCAGCCTGAACCCGGAGGTTTCCTCCTTTCCCATCATCGCTGCCCATGACTTTGGTGTGCCCCCTCCTAGCCCACCTCCAGTCATTTGAATATCTTCTCTTCTGTTTTTTCTCCCTTTGCAATAACTACAATATATAGCTTGACAAGTGTCTGGCCTGGGCCCAGTTTTCATGAATACTAACCAATAACCCAAGGCCTTTCTTCTGGGCCCCCTCCTGTAGCTTCAGGGAAAGTCACATCCTGTTACGGGTGGAATGAACGTCGCGAGGAATCTAGTGGATGGATATCTACTTCCCTCAACTCTACTGGCTTCCCATAGGGGCAGGAACATCTGTGGATCACCCACCCTTTGACTGAATACTTCTAGAGACATGAAGCTCATTCCCTGATCAAATGATGTGTTCCCTTGTGGGGGGACATAGTCAGCTGCTGTTCTCCACGACAGCAGTCTGGTCATGTCCTTCCTACACTTGTCAACATCTACAGCTAGTAATACGTTTATCTGTTCATTCGTTGACCGTCTGGGTCTCGGCCCCCAATCGATGTAGGCTCTATGAAGTTCGGGAACTTTCTGATCTAGTGCCTGTTTGGATCCTCTCATGTTCTCCTAGGATATGAGCTGAAGCGAAAGATGAATGAGCAAATTAAAGGAGATCTCCTGGGGGACAGAGTTTATGTCTATAATCCTATATCACCCCTAGCGGTAGCCTGGGGGCTAAAATACAGTGTGGCCGGAAGATCACCGATTTAGGAGACAGACAAACCTATCTATGGTAGAAATCCCACCTTTCCTCCCTGCGAGGGTCTTCCGCAATTAACATTTCTGAGCTCTTGTTGCTCCTGGTGCTTCGGTTGGTGAGAAAAGTTTGACTCTAGGATAGCCCTTAGCTCACACATTGCGAAGGTCAAAAGAGATTTTTTTCTAAAGATCTTAGCAGTGCCTCACATCCAGTAGGTGTTTGGTAAATATGATTTGAAGCTGCTTGGAGGAGGCCGGGTGATTATTACCAGCATGGTCAGGAGAGAGCCAGCATCCAGGGCTGAGGGTGTGGCCTGTCCCGTTTTCAGAGGTTAGCAGATGGAGAGGACCTGCTCCCTGATCTTTAAAAGCCATTTTAATACAGTTGGTGGTGCCAGATGTGGTAACATCGCACAGGGGGGCCCCTGTGCCCTGGCTCACTGTCCCCCTTAATTTATGGCATAATTGATTTCAAATGTGCATTTCTTTTCTTTTCTCTCCGCCTTGTGGCTGCCTGGGTTTTTAAACTGTTTATTCCCCCAAATGTGCCTGGATCCTGGATACTATACAAATGCAACACACACACACACACACACACACACACACACACACACACGCCACACTTCAGGCATTTGTCTGTCACTGACCTAAATTGAGAACAAATCACAGTCAGTTTAAATCTCCCAATTTAATAAACACCAGATCCCCTAAATGTCAGAGTCTAGTCTTTTGCAAAGTCTGAAACTTGTGGCTCATATTTGAGATTCAGGAAAAAAGTGGTAAATGACATGAGGGAGGGGGGTTGTGGGAGCCGATGGCTTACTCACCAGGCCAAGAATGTGAGGACAAGTGGTTTAGGGCCGATCTCCCCATGCAGCTAGGCCATGTACAGGCCTTCTGGTCTCTGTGGACCTTGCCAGAAGTCTTAAGTTCCAATTAGGATGGGCTGGACTTCTGCTTTATGATGAGCAGTTAGCCGCTGAGCAACAGGGATTTGCTTGACTAAGATGTTTCCAGAGTGAAAGGCCTTCCAGTTCCTACCACGATGTCAGCTTTCCGTGGCCCAAGGAGACCTCATCTGTGTCTGCATTTTGCAAAGCTACATGGCAGTCTTGACCATGGCTTATACTACCTACCAAAACTCTGCTCCTTTTTATTGTTGTTGGTGTTGTTCACAGGAAGACCTTTTGAAGTAATGAGGTTAAGGGAAAGGGCCTGGGCCCAGGAGTTGATCCTAGGCCTTGATCTTCCGTAAAACTGTTATGGGTTCCAAAAGAAGTCCCTTCCTGCCTTGAGACCCTTGTCATGATCTAAAGACGGCTTCAGGTGGGTAGCTTTAAAATAGTGGTCTGTGCCCCCTTGGGAGTTTTCTAGATATTACACCTTCCACCTGTTGTCCACTTCCAACCCCTGGGGCCTGCGAATGTATTTCGTTATGCGGCAAAAGGGACTTTGATAAAGCGAAGGGTCTCAAGATGGGAGGATTATCCCGGATTATGCCGGTGTATTCAGTGTAATCACAAGGCCCCCTGTGAGGAGGCTGGGGAGTCAGGTGAGAGAGGCGGGCGGGGGGGAAGATGGTATGCTGTTGGCTTGGACGATGCCGGAAGGGGCCATGAGAAGGAGTCAGGTGGCCACCAGAAGGTCGAAAAGAGCAAAGGAATAGATTCTGTCCTAGAGCCTTCAGGGAGGAATGCACCCCGCTGACTCCTTGGCTTTAAGACTTCTGATCGCTAGATGGCCAATCTGTGTTGTTTCCAGCCTCTCCGTTTGCACACTTTGTTGCAGAAGCAATAGGAACCAAATACACCTACCTGTACTTGATTTACACATGGGGATGTCACCTAGGGTTTTATCTGAGGAGGGATCTCATTGGTCGAAATGTGTGTAAGTCGTGGGACAGCTGGACCCTGAGGTTCTTTTCAACTTGAAACCGTTGTGACTCACTCCTTGGTATCAGAGGACAACTCTAGGGACAAAGAACTTGAACTCTTGAGGTCTACATGGGGACTAACACAGAGCTCTTCAACGGTCAACCCCTTTGTCACAGTCTTCTCCGTCGTCAAGTCAGCCACGCCTTGGGATCCTCTCTTCTCCAATCAGCCAACCCTTTGGGGGTGTGGGGAGAACCTTTCTCTCTTCCAGGATGCCCTCCCTGAGAGGATCGTGGACAGAGCTGTTTCCTCTTGCCTGCAGCCATTTTCTGCGATGGTGCCGGGAAGCAGCTCCTCTCTCAGGATGACCTCCTAGGTAACCTCTCGCAAGTTCTCTGCGTGAGTGCAAACCCCCGGAGGGCAGGGCCGCTTCTGTTTTGTTCGCCCCAGTATTCCCCGTGCCGGTCCTGTTGTAGATGCTCAGTGACAGTGTTGGCATAAATGAATAAATAAGTGAATAAAATTTTGGCCCTGGTGGGAATGTAAAATGGTACAGCCGCTTTGCAGGATGGTTTGGCAGTTGGCTACCAAGGTAAAACTTAACCTTACCATTGGATCCTGCCATCATGCTTCCTGGTATTTACCCCAATATATTGGAATCTTCCGTTCACATAAAACTTGAACAGGGATGTTTATAGCAGCTGTATTCATAATTGCAGAAATTTAGAATCAACCAAGTTGTCCTTCAGAAGGTGAGACGATAAGGAAAATACGGCACAGCCAGACAACGGAATATTTTTCAGGGCTAAAAAGAAAGAAACTATCAGGTCGTGATAAGACTTAAATGAATATTACACAGTGAGAGAAGCCAGTCTGAAAAGGCCACATACTGTATGATTCCAACTATATGACATTCTGGAAAAGGGCAAAATTGTGAAGACAGTGAAAGGTCAGTGGTTTCCCGGGATTGGGGGGAGGGAGGGTTGCACAGGCCTGCAAAGTCCCAGAGGACTTTTAGAACAGTGAAATTACTCTGTGTGATACCATAGTCGTGGATACACGTCACGGTATATTTGCCCACCCCCAAAGAATATGCAACACCAAGGGTGGACCCCAGGGGAAATGACACACTTCGGGTGGTCATGATGTGTCGGTATAGGGTCATCGATCACCACTCTGGGCCAGTCCGGTGGGGGGTGTGGGATTGGGGGAGGCTGTGCATGTGCTGACGGTAATGTGGGAACTATGTACTTCCTGCTCAATACTTCTGTGACCCTAAAACTGCTCTTAAAAATAAGTCTATTTTTTAAAAGCTTTAAAAAAAAAGACCTCTAAAGACCGTGGGTCAACCTGCGATTTCCTGAGCGGACGGTGTTTTTTTTGTGAGGCTATGCCTTGTAACATTTGTTCCCTAAGAGGGCATTCCCCTCTCTCATTCTCTCACCTTCCCTGACCAACTCCTTCTTCTTACCTGAGATTCTTCTGAAGACTTCCCTCACTTTCCCCGTACATACCAACCCCCCAGGCTGAGTTCTGTGCACTCACTTTTGTCCTCAAAGTTCTCAGTACCCTCTGAACTTACCTCTACCCTTCCGCTAACCCATGCCCCTCTGTCTTTATCAGTAGTTGTTTGTGACCTATTGGGCCGTGAGTTCTCGAGGGGCTACAAGGTTCCTGTATTTCTGCATTCCTAGGATCCACCATGGTTCCCCACCTGCGGCAAGGCTCAGCAAATATTTGTAGACTGAATGATGGAGGTTAAAAAGCTTGAACCTGAAGATTTTTGACCCTTCATTTATGGAGCGGTTTAAATCCAACTGATTGTCTTAACGTGTCGAGATTTGTAAATAACTTGTTTCAAAGATATTGGGAAAACAAAGCGATGATAACCAAGAGTCAACAGAATCAGTTGTGTTAAATGAACTCTGCCTTGTTTCAGAATACGGTTATTGGAGAGAAGCTCTAAGGCTGTATAAGGTGTCTGGTTTTCAGCAAGGCGTGCGATAGTCATTGAGGAAATCACAAAAATATGGCTCAGTTATTAGACATTGAGCGCCAGTGTTGATATCCAAAATGAGGTTGACGGGCCACAGGTAACTGGAGGTATGTGGTCAGCAGAGAGGAAAAGCACCCAGTTGGGAGTATTGTAGAAGAGAACTAAACATCAAATGGTATATCGGACCAGGTGGTCTTCTAATCTTCCCTCCATTCCTAAGGGTCTATGATCCTATAAAAACACATATTTAATTCAGGTACCAGAATTCACAGGAAAAAAAAAAAAAAAAAAAAAAAAAAGAACCTGACTCTCTCAACTTGGTCTTTTAGGACTTTATTAGCTTAATTCTGGCCAGTTATTTATTTATTTTTTATAGCTTTCATGAATCTAATTCAAAACACATTGAAAAGCCAAACCTTTGCTGGGCTTAAGAATGGAACTAATAAAAAGGCAAATACACCAAGGTTGCCAAACACTCCAAAAGAGACGTATATGACACCAGCTCTAATGTGAGAAATTGTAGAGCCTTATTTTCATTCCTCTTTTGATAGGAAACATAAGGGTTGTTTCGCACTCTTGGAGAAAGACCCTCCCAATACTTAGCAATAACTTAAAAAAATATCATTGTTATCAAATGAGTAGACGCTTCACTCCGTGGCAATGAGCTAGGGGTAAGACAGGCATTGCCCTTTTCTCTGGGGAGCTCTACGCAAGGCTGTGCCTCTCAAGTTTAGTAGCCTTTGGCGGCCAGAGAAACCTCAAGTCTTGCTGAAAAACCCCAAACCTCACATTGCAGTCCCCAAGGTGATGCTGTGGTCCTGCAGATGGCCTCGGAAGAGCGGTCACACCGACCAGGGGAGGCCTTTGGGTAAGGAACCTCTTCTTCCCCTTCCCTGTCTGGTGCCCCCTGCCTCCTCATCTGCGGCCCCAGCCAACACACAGCCAAACCAGTACCCCCTCATGGGAAGACCTTTGGGGAAACCCTCCAGAGAACCCACCTGCCCATTCTCTTTGCAGAGTGACTAGTGGTTTTGCCAAGTGAGCATGGTTCCTCTTGTTTATCCTAAGTGGGGTCCATTAAGCACATATAAAATATATTTTCTTTTAAAAATCCAGTCATGCAGACTTCAGTATCCTTCCTATAGCTGGTACACAGCAGGTGTGTGTTGTGCCGCGTTTCCTTGTTGAATTTCATAACATAAAGTCCTGGGCTATCTGGAAAACGACTTTTTTTTTTTTTATTTTTTACTGTTTATTTTTGAGAGAGAGCGAGTGAGCATGAACAGGAGAGGGGCAGAAAGAGAGGGAGACACAGAATCCCAAGCAAGCTCCTGGCTCTGAGCTGTCAGCCCAGAGCCCGACGCGGGGCTCGAACTCACAAACCGCGAGATCATGACCTGAGCCAAAGTCAGATGCTTAACCGACTGAGCCACCCAGGCATCCCTGGAGAACAACTTTCTGCTACTCCCAGGATGGAGACAAAACTCCTTACTACAGCTTCTGGGTCCCTTTAGAGTATCTTTGAACCTCTCACACCTGCCCTGGTCCTTTCTGCCCATGCGGCTTCTCCCACCTAGGATGCCCTTCTTTCCTCCTCATCTGGTCATCTCCGATACATTCTTTAGACCTTCTCGCAGCAATCAGTTCCAAATGGGGGCCTCTCCCTCCCAGTTGCATCCCCACACAATGCTCTAGGAACACCGTGCGTCTCTCCTTTTAAAGCCCGTAGTTCCAGTTTTCCATTCACCTGGGTGATCACTGATCAGTGACCATCACATCTGTAATTGACGTGTAATTGACGTGAGAGCTTTTTTTTTTTGCATATTTTATCTCTAAGTGGAATATAATGTTTAGCAGATCCAGAAAGCTCAGTAAACCTCTGTTGAAGGAACCAATGTATGAGTGAATGAATTTCCTCTACCCACTGTCCTCAGTGGGTGGATGCACATCTCTCTGGGCTTCAGTTTTGTTCCATAATCTTCTGAATAAGAATACGTCTACTTCCTACCTTATAGAGTTTTTGTTAGAATCATATGAAATTCTGCAAAGCCTTGGGCATGGCATAGGAGCTCAAACATTTGCTGAAATAAATGGGTGCGTTTGAAAACATCTGACAGCATCTCACATTTATGATGTACCTTCCCTTTTATATTTTCTTTCCACCCAGGAAATAGCTCATCCTGGATCGTCCCTTCCCTTTTCCCACTTTAATTTCGCCACTTGATATTTTCTCCCAAGGCCTCCATGTCTGCTAGGAACGGCCTTAACAGGAACGATGATAATGTCTTACATTTGCATATTCCTTATAAGTTTAACAATTGCTTAATGGCACCGTTCATACTTTCCTTTCAATAGTAATGGATTTGGGGGTGCCTGGGTGGCTCCGTCGGTTAAATGTCCGACTTCGGCTCAGGTCATAATCTCGTGGTCTGTGAGTTCGAGCCCGGTGTCGGGCTCTGTGCTGATGTCTCCTTCTCTCTCTGCCCTTCCCTCCGCCCCCTACCCCCGCCAAAAATAAACATTAAAAAAATTTAATAGTAGTGGATTTGAAAACACAGTGTTCACCAAACAAAATATCATACGATAAAGAGAACAAGTCATTAAAGCTACTCACACACGTGGTTGAATGTAAGAAACATAATGTTGAGTGAAAGAGAGACACAAAAGGGTACATATTTTATGATCCCATTCAGATAAAGGGACAATTAATTTTGGTGTTAGAATCAGGATATTGGAAGGGGGCAAGGGGAGCTTCTGGGCCGTGCTCTGTCTCTTGAGCCGGGTGCTGGCCACAGAGCTGTACTCAGTGTGCAGAAATGTACAAGTGCACGCTTCTGTAAGGCACACTCTTCTATGTGTGTGTTTTACCTTGATCAAAGGTGTTTGAATTGCCATGCCCTGCATGATTTAATCCCATTTCTGCCTTCACTCAGTGAGCCTGACGGGGCAAGTGTTTTTAATTCCATTTTGGAGAAGAGGAAAATGGCGCCGGGAGAGTAGGTGCCTTCATGAAACTAGCGCCTGCTCCGTGTGTTATGGTGGAGATTGAATGTTCTTATTCTAGACTGTTCTTATTCTAGAACCCCCTCATTCCACTCCCTTATCCTCAGCAGGTTAACAAAATACTGTTTAAATGTGCACACCTCCCAGCGGCCCGTAAGGAGTGGCATGGGCGGTAGAAGTGTTAGCTAATTGCTGTGGCTCTTATCTTGGATTATGGAAGCTTTCTGATACACCCCCAAGACCTCCATGTTGGTGGCCACCTGCTTGGCTGTTCCCCACTTCCAGTTAAACGACAGTATAGAGATGGTTGTAATGGAGGGCTCCCCTTGTTGCATCCTTTCCCATGTCAGCCACTGATGGCTATAGAGGGAGATCCAAATGAGTTCCAAAGACTGAGGCAATGGCATTGAGGACCAATGCAGAATATGACATGGCTGAGCAGATGGAAAGCAGCTGGAACTCTCTCTAGCACATCCAATCAGGTCCCAGATGAACTGAGTCTCTGTGTTCCTCTGTTCAGCACCCCATGTGTTAATTCTCGCAATGGGAAGACAGAATTCTGGCTCACACCTCATCATGGAGGGCTTAATGGAGGAGAAGAGATTTTGCAGGGGTCTTTGGAGACACCAAAGGCTTGGTGGTTGATGGGAGGAAAAGGGTTCCAGATGTAAGGACACCACAGGATTGGTCCAAGTTATGGGAAAACCCACTACAGGATTCCATGGGGGGAGAGGATGTATGAAGGGACAGGGAGAGATTTGAGAAGTTTGCTTCTAAAGACAGAAAATGTGTGAATCTCTTGAGATTTTGTTTTACGGTGTGGAGCCTGAGCCTGTCAGCTCCAGGGCCAGAACCCAAGGCTCTTAACTTCTAGACCAGTGCCTTCTGTTTTAATTGTCTGCTGTGTGACCTTAAGCAAGCCATTCCACCTCTCTGAGCAGGAACGTGGTACTTGATATTAGAGCTTGTGGTTATGCCCCCGGTGGAGTTCGACAATGCGTCCTAGCAACCAAAGCCTGTTTGTGGATGAGGAACAAAAAACAAGCTTGAGGGATCATAAAAATATGTTCCATTGAAGGAAAAATGAACATTCCACACTTTCTTTTGCAAAAACAACGGACACATACCTCGAAATATTTGACAGATCACATCTAAACAGAATCTTTATTAAAGATAAATGCAGGGCATTCTTCTGACTCTCTTTTTTAAGGACTTGAGATGGTTTTTATTTGCTTTTGTATTGCTTGATTTTCTTACCATTTTCTAAAGTTGCATCGTGTCATGGGACTCAACTTGGACCCATTTTCGTGTTGGCTTTGCTGAAGAGCAATATTTTTTTTGAAAACTGAGGTTTCCTGAAATCTGGTTTTATTTTCCCAGGAAAAGCACAAAACTCCGTATTTTGATTTTCTCTTCTTATATATCTTTTGCCTCTTCATGGATATTCATAAAAAGTTCCCTATGTAATTAAGAAAAATGTGCTTAGGCCTCTCGCAGAAGTTCGCTGATCAGAGTTCATATCCCTTTCACACAAATATTCCAACCTGCCAGGCTTTCAACAGAGTTAGAGCGGTCCAGCGCACGTTTATGGACATTCATCTTATATTTTGAGTAGGACGCCTTAGCTGTCACCCTTAAGTCCCACATATCTTAAAGGTTATGTTTTTACCTCTGGATGGCTTCAATCAGTGTGGTAGACACAAAGCGCTGGCTGTTGAAAGTGGGCTCTCCTCTGGTAGACTGCTGCTTACTTTGGCTTTGTCTCGTTTGCGATCATATTTTATCGAGCGCATAATTTCCTATCAGCTTCAGACACCAGAGTCACCAGCTGAGAAAAAAGTTGGGAGGGCAGCCTTTGACAGTGGTGAATTCGATTGTGCTTTAAAACAAAAACCCCAAGCAACACGCACCATATGCTGCCATCCAAAGGCAGACTTAGTTCATGGTCTCTGCTTTATGGCCTTAGATTGCAACATGACATGAACGATGTGGAAGGGAAGTCCATCTGGATGATAAGATGGGGATAATTTGTACTGGGAAATTATTTGCAATTGTGATAAATAATTCCTGGCACATCATAACAGAAAATCTCAACCCTTGAACTGAATTATATCTGTTTGTGTCTCATAAACAAGGAAGAAAATACATTTTTTAAACTGCTGTGTTTGCAAAGTCCTTTCCTTCCGAGCCACCCTCGTTAATAATCATAAAGGAGCACATTTCCAAGCACAGAATCACATTAATCTCCCTACACGTGACCTGATCATGCACTTTGGGGAGAATGGATGGGGTGCAGTTGTCTTTGTGTATGCTATGTGTTTTTTTCCTTGTTTTCTGCTGGATAGCTTGGAAATGCAGCGTGGGGGAGACTGATGGAAAAAAGTAAGATAAATGGGTGTTTCGAGAAAATCAGACCTTTTCTGGTTAATCACTGAAACAGTGATGGAATGAAGAGATGAGTGGGGTTTTTTTTCTTCCTACACTCAGAGAAGGTGAGAAAGGAAGAATGTTTCCGCTCATACTCATGAACCTTTCCACCATATCTGGAAAAGTTGATGGGGAGTCTTAACAGGACTTTTCTTTTCAAAGTCTGTGCTTCTAAATGTTGCAGCGTTGGG